>NC_139576.1:37671210-37713710 GCF_946808225.1 Silurus aristotelis | reverse complement strand
TATAAATAAATACTTTCGCTTTTATCGAAAATCCAAAGAAGGAAATGTGTTTGTAGTGTGCAGGTCAAACACACATCCAAGGGGGCAATAAAAAACGTTAACCTTTTAAAGTCCTCATTAAAAAACAATTCCCCTCCTTTAGTTACTTTTACACCTAGTGGTCAAACCAGGAACTGCAGTCAGCTGTAATGAGTGGAGGTCAGTCGGGGCAGGACTCAAGCTGCCCCCAGGCTACCCCTTCTCCACCATCATGTTTGCTCTTTATGTTTACTGCAGGTTTTCATTGAGAATTGCAGAGTTGCCAAAATCTTATATTTGTAGTAAATTATTTAAATAAAAAATTAGATACATCTCCGAAAACAAAAAGTGTAATTGCAGAACACGAGCCTGAACTCAGATGTACAGATGTTTTCTCATTTCCTTATGTAAAGGAAGAGAAAAAGAATCAACACTCGACTATCACCAAAATTTTAACAGTAAACAGGACTCGGGTCTCTTTTTAGCAACAATTTTCAAGCTATCTGACCGCACGCTGTTCCCATCACAACACCTTCAGCACAGCGTAACTGCTACATCACGCTGAATAACACTTAGCATCACACGCTGCTCAAAATGGCTGCTGTCTCAGATCGTCTCGCTCATGGATCGTTTTAACGGAGTCTGAATGTTATTGTAAAAATGTAAATCAGGAATTATTTAAATACTGATGATTATTATATTTACTTTGAATATTAAAAAGATTAAGCTCAGTAAAGCTGAATCCTGATCTGGAACATGACGAATGCTCAGCGTAGCCATGCTAGCTCAGGTTTATTCCAAGATCCTGAAGCACACAAACACATCTCTGAAGGCCTAGAGGTGGTGCGCTGGTGGTCATAGTTTTAAAAAGAGAAGCTGAACTTCACAAACTCTAAACTCATCTTTTAGCTTTTCTTCAAAAAACAAATCTCAAACAAGACCATGTACAGATTTTCTTTTAACTTTTATTTGCATAAACAAAATATTGTGCATTACAAGTTTAAACTTTAGATTATCAAATAATCTTAAACATTGAACTTTGCAAAAAAAAAAAAAAAAAAAAGAAATTAACCAAAACACTGCATGATTTTCTTCAGCAATCAGCCACAGGGTTTGGATTGTAAAGTCCCAGGCAGCTGTCAATCAAACTCTCAGCCCCGCCCTGAAGCTAAAGCCAAAGCCCCGCCTCCTCTGCATCCTCTTTATGAACTCCTTCGTCTGTCTTCCTTCGCAGGGGTGAGCTCTTTCTCTTTTAGTTGTTTAATAATAATAATAATAATAATAATAATAATAATAATATTTAATATTAAGGATGCACGAGGCCACGGGCGGAGTTTTGTTTCATCCAATCAGAACGCATCGTAGGGTTTTGGGCTTTTTTTCGGTCTTAAAAAATGATAAATTTTTTTAGAAAAAGAAAAGGTGAAGAGATGAAGGCAGTGCAGTGCATAGTGAAGTCTCGATGGGAAGTTTCATGACGTTCCTGCCTGCTTTTCCTGTTCGATGGCTGCAGAAATTAAATAAAAAAACGATACTGATTTACTGATTTGTCAGTATATAAACATATAAATGTACAATTTTGCTCTGCGTGCTAGAGATCAGAGATTACACAAACAATAATAATCCTTTATATTCCTGCCATAAATCCTCATAATTCGTGTTATTTTTGAAATAAAAAAGAAATCGTACTCTCTTTTGAAGGCAGAGGATTCTTCTCCTGTGTCTCGGTCTTCTTCAGCTTGGTCTTGTCAAAGCTGGCCACTTCGTCCAGGTTGGGTTTGTCTGACATGATTGTGATCTCTACAACAATAAAAAGCAAAACGCGAAGGTTACAGGGTGTCATTTTGCGATAAATAAATATCCACAATAAAAATGGTCATTTTTTACGAAAAAATTCTCATCCTGATTTTGGTGGAAATCCAGAAATACACAAACAACAGAATCTATTCTAAGCAGATGTTTGGTAATGCACAAGCTTGTGAGCTTCATTAATAATATGCATTCTTTCATTCTGTAATTTATTTTATTTTCCATTTAAAACTGCTGCATTATGACCCAGTCTGGTATCTGACACCGCCCTATGAGCGACACTACACGTCTAATCATCAATCATTATTATTATTATTATTATTATTTATATTTTTGTGATTATTATAATCCATATTTGATTGTGTTGATTGATTCCCTCTCAACCCTGCATCACATCACATCACACAGAGAAGGATCTGAACAAAGAGAACGTCGCTCCTGATGCTCTTTTTCCACCCTTTCAACAAGTGACAATATTAATAAGATCATTAGTCATCATTATTACACCTTAATAACTTGATGTCATTAATCACGATGTAGCAAAAGCTTTTTACTGAACACGATTTTATTCTATAATAAAACACACACATGGTGAATTTTTCTGGATCATTTGGAGATCTGAGAGAACATCACGCTGCTGTAAATAATGTCTAATGAATGATTAAAAATAGGATTGAATAAAGTATAAATACTCACCGTAGTTGAGAGCAGAAAAATAGAGATGTGAGGAAAGAGCAAAGCGCTGTGAAGGCACACAGGCGGACTCAAGCCTTTTATAGTCTATATGCAAATAAGCCTGTTGTCGTCACACATCTGATTTACATACAGCCAATGAGAAAGAAGCCAGCCAACGCCCCGAAAAAGCATGCGACAGCGACATCTGTTGGCTATTATGTAAATAATAATAATAATAATAATAATAATAATAATAACTATAACAATAATTATTGTTATTGTTATTATTATTATTATTATTATTATTATTATTATTATTATTATTATTATTATATAAAAATATGTAATTAAAACAGCAAGAATTATTTGTGTGTGTATGTGTGTACAAATAATTCTTGCTGTTTTTATATATATATATACATACTTACTCACCCATCCAAATTATTGAATTTAGGTGTTTCAATCACTTCTATAGTTACATGTGTATAAAATCAAGCACCTGGGCATTAAGACGCTTCTACAACCTGTGAAAGAATGGGTCGCTCTCAGGAGCTCAGTAAGTCCCAGCATGGTACCGTGACTGGATGCCACCTGTGCAATAAGTCCAGTTGTGAAATCTCGTGGTTTTAGTACCAAGTGGAAGCGATTTTTAAGACCACGTAAAATCACAGAGCGGGTCAGCGGATGCTCAGACATGTAGTGCACAGAGGTCACCAATGCCAACTCGAATGCAGTGGTGTAAAGCACACCATCACTGGGCTCTAGAGCAGTGAAGACGTGTTCTCTGGTGTGACGAATCATGCTTCACTGTCTGGCAATCCGAAGGACTGGTCTGGGTTTGGCAGTTGCCAAATCATTATGATGTGGGGATGTTTTTCATGAGTTGGGCTCAGACACCAGTGAAAAGACTCTTCAGCATACCAAGACATTTTGGATAATTTCATGCTCCCAACTTTGTGGGAACAGTTTGGGGACGTCCCATTCCTGTTCCAACACGACTGCACACCAGTGCACAAAGCAACGTCCTGAGTCCTGAGCTCAACCTGATAGAACACCTTGAAATAGAGCGCAGACTGTGATCCAGTCCTTCTCTGGAAGAATTCTGAAAAAATGGTGAAGAATTCCCAGGAACACATTTCTAAAGCTTGTGGAAAACCTTCTCATAAGAGCTGAAGCTGTTTTAGCTGCAAAAGGGTCAACATCATATTAAACCCACTGGATTAAGAATCGGCTGTTACTCAAGTTCATTTGCATATGTAGGCATACAAACGAATACTTTTGGCAATACAGTGTAAATATGTATATATATTTATGATAACATAACAGTGATACTTAAAAAAATTTTCAAATAATTCAGACAAACAAAATGTAATGTGAAACAAATTCTGACATTTTATTAACTACAAAAGCAACAACAGATCAATTGTATTATTTATAAAATCACACAGTACCACCGACATTTCTTTTCATAAAAAACTACTATATGAGAAATATAGAATAAATATTGGCTATGGGACAGAAAGTGAAAGTGTTGAAATGTATAATGTCACACACAATACTGTGTAGTTGATTCTTTCTCTTTGGGTTTATTTTTGATAGAGAAGTATCTGGAGTAGATGTTGCTGTACATGTACTTGTTCTCGACCCGGATGGAATTTCTCAGACACTGCCAGAACCAGGGTTCCGCGGCGGGCATCCGAGGCCACTCGAGCACGCTGTGGCTGCAGAGTCTCCGCCGCAGACGCAGGAAATGTGAGTCCTGCAGCACGGGTTCGAGTAGCAGCAGCACGATCACGTCCTCGTTTTCATCCAGCAGACGCTGGTGCGCCAGATACATGGCCATCTTAAATGAGCCGCTGTTTACGTAGGAATGAGTGAGGACAAAGACCGTCTTGCGACTCTGGCGAATGCTTTGGGTCAGACTGTCCAGGACGGGGCAACCGGGCAGCCAGTCACGTTCTTCCAAACAGACTGGAAGGATGTGATCTCCTTGTTCTTCCAGCTGAATCCGGAGATGGTTCAGGACCCAGTCGGAGACCTGTGGGTCTTTCGTGTCATAGGTAACAAAGGCATCGTAGACATTGTCTCCAGAGCTCAAGTGCTGGTACCCTTTGAATTTGGCTTTTGTGTAGTAGTACACGTATGAAAAGTCCCAGTAGAAGATATGCATCAATGTTGACAGAACAGTGACGCTCAGAACAAGAAAAGTGGAGAAGCTGTAGAACAGGACGACAACATTATTATCAACGCAGTCTTTCATATCAAAGTCGACCACCTTCATCCCTTTATTCGGAGTATTGCATTTCACCAAAGTGGCCAGTTTTGGAATTTTCACTTTGCTGTCAAATATCCAAAGAACAAAGTCCATTAAATTACAGGTGCAGCGATAGGGATTATTATCGAGCCACAAAGTTGTCAAAACATTTTCTCCCTTGGAAGGGAAGGTGGACCGATTAATAGTGGTTAATTTATTATAACTCAGATCCAGCATTTGCAGATTAACAGCATCGTGGAGAAAATTGGTGGCCAGCTGAGAGATTCTGTTATGGCTCAGGTCGAGGAAACGCAGAGACGGGATGTTCTGGGTTATGTTTCTGGTGATGAAGGTCAAGCTGTTGTAGCCGAGAATCAGCTGCTCGAGTTGCGTGAAGGTACTCATCAAAGTCCAGTTCAGGTCCGTCAGGCCGTTGTGGTTCAGTCTGAATCGTTTTAGTGTGACAGGTAAGTACTTGTAAACATCTTTGGGGATGGTCTTGATGTTGTTGTACGATATGTCGAGATGCGTCAGATTTGTTAAGTTCCAGAAAAGTTGCATGCACATGTATTTTTGCCAAAGCCTTCCCAACTGATTCTGCTGGAACTGGAGCTCAGCAAGCGAGTCGCTGATCAAGTACTTGGTTGTTAGAGTAAAAATGCTGTTGGAGCTCATATTTAAGACTCGCAGCTTTGGTAAATTCTTCAGGAAATTCAAGTTGTGGGTCACACCAGGCACTGTGAAATAATGTGGGTTAAAGCTGAGGTCGAGCACCTCCAACTCCTTTAATTCCTCGAAAGCGTGATCGTAGGCCAAATCAATCTTGTTGAAGGACAAGTCTAAATATTTCAGGTTTGGCAGAGTTGCGAATTCGGTTCCATTTAATGCTGAAGCAAAGCCATTTCCGGATAGGTTGAGACAGGAAATGTTCGTATATCCCTCAAATTGCTTTGGGGAAATGAAAAACAGATTATTTCTGCTCAGGTCCAACACACGGCCAGTAGCGAAGCACTCGGGTTTAACGAGCCCTTTGATAGGCTGATAAGGTTCTAACTTTCTTTCAGAACTCGTCTTTGTCAGGCCTGGGAGGCTGAAGCGTATTGGCTTTACGCTATTCCCTGGTTTTATGTCCTCGGAGTTAGTGACGGGATACAGTCGGTTTTCTGACAGGTACAGCAGGTTTAAACTATGAAATTGTGTAAATACTTCTTGATCCACGTTCACAATAAAATTTATTCCGATATCTAACGTGGTCAGATTTTGCAAATCATAAAGATAAGTCAGAGAGTTTTTTTGAATCTTTCTGAAAACCAAACCTTGGAGGTGCAGCGTGTGAAGACTGGACAAGTTGGCAAAGGCTGGTGAAAGGCGCACAGTTTCTGGATAAGCTTGTAATCCATAATTAAAAGAGAGATCTAGTTTTTTTAGAAGCCTTAAGTTACTTAAAAACGATCCATCCTCGATCTGACTCATCAGGAAATTGTAAGAAAGGTAGAGTTCATGCAGCTTTGGGATGTTCTTGAACCAAGCATTCTTGATGACAGAAATAGAATTCCCAGCCATATGCAACAATTCAAGATTTCTCAGTTGGTCAAAAGCTCGTTCGTGAATATCGATAGAGCCGTTGGCACATGGAATGCAGGGATACGGAGCATTGTGACATCGTGGACAATTTCCCTGGATTTTAAGGGTTCTGAGATTTGGGAGCTCCTTGAAATCGTCTTCTCCGATTGAAGATATCATGTTGGAAGCAAGTTCAAATGTTATTAAGGAGGCAGGCAAATATCTGGGGACGTTAGTGAGGTTATTATATGACAAACTCAGATGTATTAACTTGTCCAAGCTTGAAAAAGTTCCATTATCAATCTCAAAGTGCATAAAACAGCGATTCCCATAATAGCAGTTTTTGGAAAGATAAAGATGGGTCAGATTTATCACTTCGGAAAAGCTTTGGACTCTTAGTGAGGAAATTTTGTTACTGTCCAATCTCAGTTCTTTTAAAGACTTCGGAAGCTGTGCAGGAACCTCTGAAAGACCAAATCCGTTAAGCATCAAGATTTCCAGGTTTGTAAAATTTGCAAAAACTCCCGCGGTGACGTTCACGTGTCGATTGTGGTTCATCCAGTTCAGATTGAGATATTTCAATTTTTGCAGGTCTTTCAGATCTTTCACTGATATGTTCTTGATTTTATTCTCAGATACATCCAGATGGGTGGTGTTTTTAAATATCTTGGGTAACATTTGCAACCCTCTGCCATGGCAATCAAATGTAACAGTGCTGAGAGTATAATTCTGGTGGATATCACATGGACTGGTCCTCAGGAATTTTAAATCCAATGTGCACACTGGCAATCCGAACAGAAATGTAGGTATCACCCAGGACATTACCAGTATCCAGTGTTTCCAAGCCTCCTATAAAATAAAAAGCATTGCTAAATAATTATCAGTAATAAATATTTAAGTCAGCTATACATACACATTTATATTTATATTTATTTCTAGTGCACAGTTTGCATTTAAGAGAGTAAAAAGTCATAGAAAAGAACAATATTCTAATGTATAATTCTGAGAAAATGTTCTCACCATGTTAGCGATATTTCATGTATTGTTCCTTTATGAGCCGTCAGCCAAATGAGTGATGTGGAGAGATTCATACAGAGTCGCCTCTGTGGAAAAACAGGAAGTTTTACTCTAACTGCCAGCCAGCATTTGTTCTACTTTGTTGTTATAATAAAACTGAAGGTTTTTGCCACCTGGCGATCAGCCAACTTAAATTAGATCTTTGGTTTTTCCCCAAAACTTTACATCAAATGCTCTGATACGACCTGCTCTGTCTGGCCAAATCAGTACACTGAGTCTCTGAGCTTTACCTCAGAAACAACTGGCTTATTTTTAGTCCTCTGTAAGCAGGGAGAAGTGCTGGGGATTCACTTCTCGTTCCTCGTTACAGATTAATCTGTTTCACGGATCATTTTAATCTGTAAAATTTGGCAGTTTAATTGTAATAAATGCAGAAGGCTGGAGAGTAAAGACAACCTCAATCCTAGCTCAAGGTGTAGTTTACGTGGTGCAACACTACGACATTTCAGCCGACAACTCTTAAAGACAGCGATCAGTTTTATGCTGGATGTCTGAAGTAGATTTATGGCAGGCGGAAATTAAACAACAAGTGAGATATTTAAAAAAAAAATGCAGTGTGATGTATCTGAGTTTGAGGAACTGTTCATGCATCATGAATTCATGCATCATGCTGACAATGCAGACTTTTCTAGAGCTACGAGGGGGTTTCTGTAGATTTCGGTGTTGACTTCTAAAAATAAGTTTTAGTCACGAGCACTTCAGGTTTGAATGTGAATACAGATATAGAGGTTTACACATTAAACTGAAGGAAATAATGTCACTGTATTTCTGTATTTTATACTATAATTGAACACAATTGGGGAAAAAAATTACAATTTATAATAGATTTAATTTTATTTTTCAAACAATACAAAAACACAACTAAATAGTAAAGACAGAAAAGTACAAAACATATCGTTGAAACCATTTTTGTACTATTGAGCTCTCCTTCTGCGATTGCTCGAAAGATGTCGATTAGCAACTCATCATGTTTAATTTTTTCGATATTTTGCATATTATGGAAGGAGTCTCCAGTGTCAGTACCTGGTTAGAGTTAAATCTCTAAAACCTGAAGAAAAAAAAGAGCGACTGCTGAGGAAACGAACGTTTTGTATTCGTTGTGGCATCAGTGGTAACAGGAACTTCCTTCTATCACATTAAAGGTAACATCAAGTAAAACATTTGGTGACCCATAAAAGAAACACAAAACATAACACACTGCATGGAAGTAAAAATCTGCTACAGCGTTTCCTGGAAGAGCTTGTTGTAGTGCTTTTGGCTTTCAGTGGCCATGAGGCTCCTGAGACAAAACCAGAAATACTGCTGGGTTTGAGGATTCCTCGGCCATTCCAGCACGGATCGTTTGTACAGCCTCTTCCTGAGTCTCAGGTACTTGGAGTACGTGGAGGAAAATCTTTCCAGGAAAATCAGAACAATGACGTCGTCCTTCTCATCCATGAGGCGTTGGTGTGCCAGGTAGAACGCGGTCTTGAAGTGGCCACTCCGGATGAAGTGAGTGGTCAGGATGAATATAGTACGTTTGCTAAGCTGAATGCTTTGAGAAAGGTTCTCGATGAGGGGACAACCCGGAAGCCAGTCACGATCTTCCAGGCAAAGATGGAGCCTCGGTTCACCGTGTTCTTCCAGTTGTACACGGAGCTCCTGCAGCACCCAGTCACTGACCGCCGTGTCGGTTTTATCATAGACTATGAAGGCGTCATAGGCCGTGCTTTCAGAGAGAAGGCGACGGTAGCCCTTGATTTTGGCCAGGCAGAAGTGGTAGATGTACCACACATCCCAGAGAAAGAGATGGCTGGAAATGGACAAGGTGAGGACACTCAGGATCACGGACGTGCTCAGGATACTGAGAATGATGGACAGAGAGTTATGCTGGCAGGCCTGGAGGTTGAGAGAGATAACACTCTGGCCATGCTGAGTGCCAGGGGAAGCACAGGTGACTCCAGTGGCCAGTTGAGGAATGTTCACAGAAGTGCGATTGATCCATCGGACAAACCACGTGGCGTTACACGAGCACACAAAGCGGTTGTTGTTTAAAAACAGGACCTCTAGCTTGTCTATGACATCTTCTGGAAAGCTCGACTCTTCAATATACTTGATTTGGTTATAACTCAGATCCAACTTTCTCAGGCTAAACGCACCCTGGAGGAACTCTGGGCTCAGCCTCACGATCTGATTCTTGCGCAAAACCAGTGTCACAATAGATTTCGAACAGTTGGAGAGCTTCGCAGGAACGCTTGTGAAGTGGTTCCCGCTGAGGTCTAAAACCTCCAGGTTCTGCAAGAACCTAAGACCATCCCAGGAGAAGGATTTCAACTTGTTGTTTGTAATGTTGAATTCTGTGAGTGTTAGCGGAAGGTTTTGAAAAATCTGTTTAGGAATAAAGTTCAGGTTGTTGTGAGAAATATCGAGGGATTTTAAGGCTGTTAGTTTTTTAAAATAGTTGTGATATCTTGTATCACCATCTCTCCATAACAGATCGAGGCGGTTGCCTTTAAATTCCAAATATTCCAGTGAGTTACTCTGCATCTCTGTGTTGGTGGATGTGGATATTTGATTGTGGTTCATTATTAACTTGGTCAACTTGCTGAGATTTTTAGTAAAATTTAGCATGTGGGTCAAACCCTCTGCTTCGAAATAATGATTGTTGTAACTGATGTCCAGCACAACCAGATTGCTCAGCTCATTAAACGCCTTGTCAAACATCAAATCGAGCCGATTGTGAGAGAAGTCCAGGTATTGTAGATTTTTAAGATGAACAAATTCAGAACCATTTAAAGCTTGGCTCATTGCATTTCCTGACAGATTGAGACACCGGAGCTCGTGCAGATTTAGGAATCTTGAATGTAAAAAAAAAATGTTGTTCCTGCTGAGATCCAGCGTTTTTCCAAACGAGCTGCACTGTGTGTTGAAAGGACTCAAAGTCCCAAGCTCTTTATCTTTACTTTTGCAGCTTCGTGCATATTCATCATATCTGAAATAGTGAATCTCTCTCACTTCTTCACTTCGGTACTGAGAACCTCGTGACATTGGGGAAGTGTCGTCTTGCTTGAGAAAGCCACGTGCCATCGTCAGGGCAGCTGCATGCTCGGCCTCCGAAGGTGATGAAATCTTATTGTCCGATAAATTGATGATGTGGAAACTTTTCAGCCCTGTGAGGATGCTCAGATTTGTCAACTTGATGAAGTTCGTCCCGAGATCAATCATTTCAAGATACTTCAAAGAAGTTAGAGGCTGGATATCTTTCTCTTTGAGTTCTTGGAACACAAAGCCTCTGATCCTCAGGATCCTGAGGGACTTCAGTAAAGAGAAAAACGAAGAGAGGTTTAGTGATGAGGGATATCTCTGGAGCTCATAATTAAAAGATAGATCTAGTTCCTCTAGGGAAGGCAGTGAACGAGGAAAGGAGGTGTGTGTTATGTCTTTCGCTAAAAAGTTGCTCGAGAGGTCTAACACTTGAAGTTTCTTGCAGCCTTTAAACCATCGAGGCTGCACAGTCGTGAGAGAGTTGCTGTGAAGCCGCAGGATTTTAAGTTTAACCAAATTGAGGAAGGCATCTTCAGGAATCTGAATGGGAGTGCCGTTAGCGCAGGGGACGCACGGGAAAGGTGCGTTATAACAGCGGGGACAGTTCCCACTCAAATCCAGGATTTCTAACTTGGTCAGGTTGTGAAAATCCTCCGCTGCTACTTTCTGTATGTTGTTGTTGTATAAGTAGAGCTCCTTGAGACTCGACGGCAATCTGCGAGGCACGAAAGACAAATTGTTGGACTTGAGCGACAACAAAGTCAGTTTGTCGAGCTGCAGAAATGCATCGTCCTCAACGTAATAGGATCTATTGCATGGGTTTCGGAAGTAACAGTTCTGGCCGAGGTACAGAGTCTCGATGTTGACAAGGTCAGTGAGATTTTCTTTTAAAATGGAAGAAATGCTGTTCACCTCGAGGCTGAGAAGCACTACGTTTGGAGGAAGTCCTTTCGGGATGCTGGAGAGCTGATTTCCATCCAGATAAAGTGACTTGAGAGTCTTTAGTTGCCAGAAGCTTCCGTTATCAACTTGCATGCTTTTTGTGCATATGTGGTCTTTCGGGCCGACCTTAATGGGCACACAGTTGCAGCGTATGTCGATCTCTGTGATGTTGCTCAGGCCGAGGAACGACGTGCTGTTGATGTGAGGGATGTGGTTGATGGTAAGCGTCAGGTTGGTGGTGTTGGAGGGAATCCCCGGAGGAATGGATGTTAATTCCCTGCTGGTGCAGTCCACTTTCACTTCGGTGTCGTTGCTAATTCTGGACACGTCACATTGCAGACTTTTGGGGTACCATTCGGTTTTCCCGCACACAGATGGACAGAAAAGCAGAAGGATGGCTATTTTAAGGATGACGATCCTTCCTGCCATCTAAGGGGAACAATGCGCATATTAATGCTAACATAACACACTGTAGAAGCAACAACCTGCTCAAAAATATATTTGAATGCCACATGTATAAAAAGATACACTAAATCTGTGCAATATAAAAAGAAATAGGACAGGGATCATCAGAATGAAGAGCTCACCTTCTTCTTGGGCTCTGTCATCACAGCCTGACGATCCCTCTACGTCTTTCACACTGCGAGCTGAGACTCTGAAGATCAAATTCTGAACAATTGTTACCTATTTGTGTTTTTTTCCCCCTTTGACCATGAGAACTTTAAACCATAAAGACAAGTGAGAGTGGTTATATATAACTTGGGTAACTTCCTCATTATTAAACCACCTAAACACAGGTTCAACCCAGGCCAAAAAAACAAAACAAAAAAATACAACACAATAACTGTGTGGAATGAAGGTTTATATAATAAACGGAATAACGGCAAATAATCATTTGTTTCTATTGTTGTATATAAAATCTTGAATCAGTTGAATGTTTAACACAAATCTTTAAGATTATAAGAACGTACACTGGCATGTAAAGAAGGTACTCATTTGAACGATTTACGCATAAATGAAAGCAAAACCACAATAAGAGGGGAAATTCTTCTGCAGCTTTTCCTGAGAGTCACTGGGGACCAAACAACCTGCAGTGCCAAGTTTCAGGTTAATCATATTCACTAAAACAAACGATTTGTGCGAGATAAAATAACGACAACAGACCCAAATAATTCCAAATATTTAATACGCTTGATAATGCAAATAAATCACAACGGATTAATATCATAAATATGCAAAAAATGTCTTGTATTGTTCTTCATTCTATGTCTAAAGCATTTGTACAGAATTAACAGGCAAATAAGCTGCGAATGTGCCGTTTCTGAACATTCCAGAACGTCATCTTTTTTTATATATCATCACTGGAACATAGGCATAACCCAAAAGTTTAAGAACGCTAGATTTTTCCTGTTTTTAAAAATTCTACGTAGTATATAATTAATTTTTCTTTACAGTTTACATAAAATATACACAAGGCATAGAGTTTAATAAAAGCACACCAGTCAGAGTGAATGAATTGTTACCGAGCACCACGTGAGGATGTCAGTGATGATCACGGGGCAGTTTATGGCTTTGAAGGAGCTGAAAATCAGCAGCGTCCTTTTCTTTACTTTCTCCCAGGATGAGATCAAGATGGCTGCAAATCTCAAGTGGAAAAGTCAAAGACGGGGTTTCGTGGTTTTCATGATTTTTCTTGGTTTTTATTGTTGTGCTGAAAGTTTTTCTTTTCTGATTGCCATCAGCAAAGTGTAATTTGTACACAGCAACAAGTGCTTCTGTAAGTAGGAGAGATTATTTCCCTTATTGAAGCCCAACATTTATATAAGAGTCTTTGCAACCAAAGACAACCGAGATCAAACTTCTGGAGAACTTCACCTGAAGACCACCAACCACCACCACCATCAGGCTCTCTAATGAAGACTAATATGTGTTTTTCTCTGTGACACTTGAAATGCAGGGCTGCAGAATACACTTAGAGTAAAGAAAGTAAAGCTTTCTGCCCTCTTCCACATACATGAACTCACAGATGCTCCTGATTGGTGAGAAGTCTCTGTGGAAAGATTAAAAAAGAGTCATAGCTGCTTTTGGTTGTGACGGCACTAAATCAGTGCGATGACGCTCTGAGACTTCGACTCACAACCAAAGAATTCTTTTTTTTTATTGTTGCCGGCTGAAGATTTTTCTATTATCGTTACAGCACAGCACAACACCATGGCCTTCACTCTTCATCACCATTTCATACTACAAACTGAAAACACTGTTAGAACTGGGACATTGTGAGAGCTGGAGACGGTTTTCTTGGTAACTCCTGCTTGATTTATTCTCCCCATTTCTACTAAGAAAACCCCACGACAAGTCTCGCTATCCAGTCCGACTTCATCTTCCACAAAAATGCAAAAGGTCAGGTTTTATTTCTGAAACTGTCCAGAATCAAATACACATTTGGTTCTTTTAAAGTTCCAACGATGCTCCCTGAGCCAAAATAGTTTCCATGAAGAAAAAAAAAACTGCATTTGCCACTGCTTTCCATGGAAGCTGAAGGGAAATTCCAGCTCTGCCTTCCTGAGGCAACCGGAGATCCAGTCCGTGAAAGGGGAAGACCTCTACAGACCTGTACACACTCCTGGATTTGGCACGTGCCAGGTGTGAATGGTCAGGATCAGTGTACTGTAGATGTGTTGAGTGTAAATGATGAGCCTTCGTTTCAGAGCCATGACGGCACATTACACTGTAGAGGAGAAAAAGAGGAAAAGTGTTACCAAGAAATTAAGTCTAGATTTTACCATTTTATTGTGTAAATGCAAAGAAAATGATAAACTCACATGGATATGTTCTGGAATTACAGTAAATACACTTAAACTAACTACAAAACAAAAAGCAACTGGAGCAACTGGAGTCAGATGTCCAAATATTTTTAATCATTTGAAAAATGTGCAGGTCGAAATAAAGCTTCTAAAATATTTAATATGTCAAGATGTAATTAAAGCGGATCTGTTTTCTCATTTTGTCAACATCGTGTAACACAGCACACCTACACCTGGATCATCATCAACTACAGATTGCTTGGACACCATACAGAGAGGGGAACAGCCATCAAGAGCTGCAGTTTTGGAGATGTTCTGACCCAGTAGACGTCACAATATGTCAAAGTGGAATTCTTACACTCGCCTATTTCAACATTTTGCAACAGTATGGTTTCATGCTGAGGAAGAGCACCACAGACGCATTATTTGCTTTGAAAATGTTGATGGAGAAGTATAGAGAAGGACAGAAGGAGCTGCATTGTGTGTTTGTAGATTTAGAGAAAGCGTACGACAGGGTGGAGAGAGGAGTTGTGGTATTGTATGAGGAAGTCTGGTGTGTCAGAGAAGTATGTGAGGGTGGTGCAGGACATGTATGAGGACAGTGTGACAGCAGTGAAGTGTGCCGTAGGAACAACAGACTGGTTTAAGGTGGAGGTTGGACTGCATCAAGGATCGGCTCTGAGCCCTTTCCTGTTTGCAGTGGTGATGGACAGGTTGAAGGACGAGGTCAGACAGGAGTCTCTGTGGACTATGATGTTTGTGGATGATATTGTGATTTGTGGTGAGAGTAGGGAGCAGAAGGAGAAGATCCTGGAGAGGTGGAGGTACATGCTGGAGAGAAGGGGAATAAAAGTCAGTAGGAGTAAGAGAGAGTACATGTGTGTGAATAGGAGGGAGGGCAGTGGAGGGGTGCGGTTGCAGGGAGAAGAGGTGGAGAAGGTGGATGAGTTCAGGTACCTGGGGTCAACAGTGTAAAGTAATGGAGAGTGTGTTAGAGAAGTGAGGAAAAGAGTGCAGGCAGGGTGGAGTGGGTGGAGAAGAGTGATAGCAGGAGTGATTTGTGATAGAAGAGTATCTGTGAGAGTGAAAGGGAAAGTTTATAGGACTGTGGTGAGACCTGAGATGTTGTGTGGATTGTAGACAGTGGCATTGTAGCAGCAGAAAGAAGTTGTTCTCAGTAACACAGGAACCCTGATGTGATCTGTGTTTACACATGAGTGTATTTGGACAGACTGCTGATGTCTATAAATAAACAATGATCTCTACATCCATCCCATTCAATTTAAGTCTATTCATAAAAACTGCACTGTACATTAGCATGTCTTTACAGTCAATTCTGTAAACTTACGTTGTTTTTCATGATGCCTCGTACTATTACTGCCCACTGCATTGGATTCTTTCAGTTACACACACTAGAACATTCTTTCACTGTTACACACACTACCTCATGCTGCCTTTATTGCATTGTTATAGTCACATTTATATAAAACCCCTGTGTTTATCTGTGTTATCTTTGGACTCCCATAATACGTTTATTGTAATTGTATATTTATATATTAATAGATTTTTTTATGTATTGCTATTTGCAATATGAGCGTATATGAAAAGATTTTCAACAGTATACCTGTAGTTTCTCTGATCTTGCCCATCCTCTGGCCTCCTTCACGTCCCACGTTGGCCTCTGTACCAGGGGCTGCATGGTGCTTCCGTAAAAACGCAGGATCTAAAGTCTGATGGACGAGTTTGCGATGTGGACTTTGACTGTAGGCTTTGTCTTCAGCGTTTGGGTACGTGAGGCTTTTCAGAGATGATTCTGTGATCAGGTGGATGTTCTCGGCAGTGCAGTGTGGCGAGTCCATGGGCGTCACGCAGCTGCTGCTTCCTGTACTGCATCCCGCATCGATGGAGGAACACTGAGAGCTCTGCAGGGAATGAATTCCCTCACTCTGGAGTGAGGACATCCTCTTCGGTAAGTGGTACTCGTACAACCGTGTCACTTCCTTTTCAGATGACGGTACCTTGTTTTGCTGTGAAGCCTGCTCGATTAAATACGCCTCTTCTGCAGCTGTGCGAGTGTTCAGATCTATCAAAGATCCTCTGAGATTACTGGTGACTGTGTTCAAGCCACACTTTGGCGTTTTGGAGTAAACGTGTTCCTCTGCTTTACAGTTCAGGATCTGTTGTGATTGTCCATTCCTGTCCTGAAATGGAAATGGTGTCCTTTGGAGGTCAAACCCTGTGTGAAGTGGTTCTTTTGAATTCACATTATTGTATCTCCCAATCACGTCCTCTACGTTAGAGCCGAGTGTTTTTATTTCGTTTTTGCTGGATGTTCCCATTCTGCGCTCTGCCTCATCAACTTTTCCTGCTCTCTTGCCCATCATCACATCCATGTGCATTTTGTTGAAGTATTCAGACAGCGATTTGGTCTCCATTGTTTCAGGTTCCATTTCCAAGTGGTCTGAATGGAGTGCCTGACATGAAGCTACAGCTGTGGACTTCAGTTCTTCCTCCTGGTTTCTAGCCGTCGCCCTCAAGCGAAACTCCGTTTTTTCAGCGTCCAGAGTCTGATAGCCTTCTGCAGTGACCACGAACATTTTCAGGGGATTGTCAGAGAGTTTCTGAGCTGCTGCAAGTTCTGAGCTTTCAGTCATTTCGGAGGAATTAGTCTCATTTCCTGAATCCGAAGCGGACTCGGGGCTATAGGATCGAGATATTTCTACACCTGTGCCACAGAAAGACAAATGGTTTAGCCAACATTTCTCTTTTCATTACTACAATTATCTAAAAGGATCTAAAAGATCACGGTTTCACGGTATCATCAAGTGACCATTAGTGACTTCAACACCCTTGTAGCTGATTAAATCTCCTCAAAAATCTAGTGGAACATCTTCCCAGAAGAGTGGAGCTCATTATTAACAGCACATGGGAAACGAATGTGGAATTGGAAGTTCAGGAAGCACATTTTTAACCGTGAAACCATGATGATGTCATAGCAAGCATTCACACCACGGCACATATTTTAAATCGTTTATTTGTACAAAAAAATCAAATGATAAGACAATGAAACTGGCGCATGTGTTTACAACATTAACAATGGAACAAAATAAACAAATAAATCAGGAAAAATGCAAACAAAACAATGAGTTCACGTCCACGTACAATGAAAAATAAACAAACGGAACAATATGGAAGTTTGTGTGATGGAGAAATGAACAAATGGCGGGAAGACTTCATTAATGAATGAATGTTACGATCGAGTAAGAACCTGAATTATTGTCTGAATGTGGGTGGGTCGAATTTTCAGAGGCTGCCAAAGCTTCTAGTGCTTGCAGTGTGGAAACAACAGCATCATCCAACCCTTCCTCCTTCCCACCGTCTACGCTCATCGGCACGGAGTCTATCAGCGACACCGGGATGTCTGAGTTTCTTTTCTTCCTCGTTTGTTCTCCTTGGTGCTCATCTTCATCTGAACTGTCCCTGAATCCAGGTGGTGGAGCAGCTATAGCCAAGTTTAACGACTGCAAAAGCACATCGTTGTCTTCTACGTCGTTTCCCTCTGGTGGAGGGGGAAGGGAGGTCAGGTCGATGATATCGTCGCTGGATTCCGACAGGGAAAGAAGAGACAGAGCTCTTTCTCGAGAATCCGACATCGCCATCATCGACATGTCGTCCTCACAACTAATGTCGTCCTCGTCCTCCGCATCGTCTGTGGTTTCGGCGTAGCAGATCTCATGCAGGAGCGGCTCCTCGATTCCCTCTGCACTACCAAAGATCTTACCATCGCCATAAACCATGTGATTCCCATACTGGAAGCCATCCATGTCCAAACACTGATCCAAGGGTTTATATTCATCCTGGTGCAGATAAAGTGCACGCTGATCATTCAAAACCTCCGGAATGTCCTCCATTAACCTTTGGTACCCCAAATGCTGGGGATTCACGTTCTCCAATGGAGCATCTCCAAATATAAAAGACACCTTGGCGTTTTTGGGGGATTCGTCAGACTTACTCCTGAAGAAGGGCTGCGTGTGGGCGAGGGGTTGCATACATGCGCCCCTGCTGGCCTGATGCACCTGGTGGAGCTCAGTAATATACATGGGACTGGGGTTTGAGTCTGAGATCCTGCCAGTGTGGTCCTCACACCCAGTACAAGAGCCATAGTTCCACTCAATCGCCTGAAAGTTGTGCTTTTCCTGGGAATCGTGGCCTAACAAAAGACACAAGGTACAGTAGTCAAAGCCAGGAACCACAGGAACCAACAGTAAAGAAACATGTGTTCTTCATGAACACATGCATCCACAAGTCCATTATTACCAGATGTGGTGTTGGCCATGTTAAAGATGGAGCGTCGTGAATCCACCAGCAGTCTGTAGTACCCCGCAGTAAGACATGCCAGATTCATCGCATCACTCGACTCCATTATTAATATGATGGGCTGAAAAACAACAACAACAACAACAGCAGAATAAAAGAACAATACTGTAAAAACATCACTCCATCCATCTCACAGCAGCTGCACCTGGAGCACCTCCTTAACGATTATCATCTATATGTCTATCTTCTAATGTCAGTGCCTCAAATAACTACACCAGCCTCCTCTTGAGAACGCAAATAAAAACCTCATACATTCATGCACCACCATGACTTTCATCTCCATCAAAATCCTCCCCATCTATCCATACTTCCATCTGTCCATCTATCTAACTTCTATCTAACTAACAACCATTTAATTACCTTTACTATATAGAATATCCTAATCCATCTGTCCATCATTCCTACAGTCATCCATCCCTCTAACCATTCATTCATACATCCATCCATCCATCCAGCCATCTATCCATCCAGCCAGCCATCTATCCATCTATCATTTCTACAGTACTAGTCATCCATCCCTTTAACTATTCATCCATCCATCCATCATTTAACTATTTATCCAAACATATCCCCAACCATCCTTTCATCTATCCATCCATTTTACCTTTACATCGAGCACATGGAGCTCTACTCGGACGTTCCTCTCATCCTCAGTATACATCTCAATGCGGTTAACATGGCTGAAGTCGGCCAGCAGAGCCACCAAGTTGGTTTTGGTGTTGATGACGTGGCTAATTCCATGTCGTGGTCCAACAAGAAGTGTGACCTCTGTGTGCTTCTCTGCTTGCTAATGGCATCACACACACACACACACACACACACACACACACACACACACACACACACACACACACACACAATGTTTCTATTGATTTAGATGTTAGTGTTAAACAATAGATGACTTACATCTAAATAAAATGATTTAATAATGAGTATAAGAGTTCTATATATTCCAATTTGAGAACGTTTAGTGTGTAGTGAACATCTGCATACACACTGAGTTATTAAAGAAAATACACAAACTCACAAGCAGTGTGGATTTAAACACTCTTCCTCCATATAGTCTCAGGTCACTGAGATACTTCAGGTAGTGAACTTTGGCCTGCAGTGCTGTCAACTGCAATCAATCAATCAATCAATCAATCAATCAATCAATCAATCAATTCAAGATGCACACACACACACACAGACACAAATAAGATGTATTACTCAGGAAAAATATAATCACTAGTTAATTGCACTACTTCCTGTGAATGATCACTAGGGGCAGTATTCTGCACATTTTGGACCCCAGGGTATAGCGCAATACCGAATGCTCACCTTTTTCCCAGGAGGCACCAGGTTCTGATTCGTTTTCAGGATGTGTGCTATGGCCTTTTTGATGTTTTTCTCCTTCATGCTGGACAGAACTGCTGGAGGAAGAAACAGAGCCAAACCCCACTCCTTCCTGCAGACCCACACAGAAAGATCTTTATGATGCACGTTTAGAGTAAATACTAGCAGTAGATTGTAAGGTGCAGGATTCTGCCACAGATTTTAGAATCACTTACTCAATGTATTTGAAGGAGACTTTCTGAGTTTGTTTGGTGCTGATGGTGAGGATGTACATCTGAAGAGCGGCGAGACGGAGAGCCGTGTCATACTTCAGCTCTGAACCGAACCGTTCCAGAACAACATCCTTACAGCTCTGAAAAGCACACAGAGAGGATTACACACACATCATTGTATTTTAATGTAACAACCTTAGATCCTGCTCCACCTCCAGTCTGCCAGACACCTGTTCCACCTCCAACTTCCCAGACCCCTGCTCCACCTCCAATCTCCATTTTCAAACTCCACCTCTATTTCCAAAACCCTACTCCACCACCAACTTCCCATTCTTCTGCTCCACCTCCAGTCTCCCACTCTGCTTTTTCATGTCCAGTCTCTTAGAACCTTACTCCACCTCCAACTTCCCAGACCCCTGCTCCACCTTCAATCTCGCAGACCTCTACTCCACCTCCAGGCTCTCAAAACCCTACTCCACCATCAACTTCCCATTCTTCTGCTCCACCTCCAGTTTCCCATACTGCTTCTCCACATCCAGTCTCTCAGAACCTTGCTCCACTAACATCCCAATACCCTACTCCACCACCAATGTTCCACCTTCAAATTTCCATAGCCCCTGCTCCACTTCCAACCTCTTAAACCATTACACCATTAATCCATGAGTTTGAAGCTCCTCAAACCAGCTTTATTTCTGACTGCAACAATGTTTTTATCCCCTGCAGCTTCTGAGGATTAGAGCTCACATTCACCTGCACATAGAGATACTCGAAAGTCACGGGGTCACGACGGAGAAGATCCACCGGATCCCGTGGTACAAAAGCAATGCGAAACAAACACCTCATCTTGTGAGATCCAGGCTGCTGAGTCACCTGGAACAAGAATTACATACACACCGAGTTTTATTCTTTCCACACTTTTTATTATTTATGATCACAAACTACATTTCCCATCAGCCACTGCACCTGATAGGGGTCCATACCCATGTTTGCACACCTGAATCTCATGGTCTGGTAATTAACACTTGTATATAATTAAGTGTTTGCTGCATCTCCTGTTTGTTTCTTTTTGGTTCTTGTTCATGTTTTTTTTTTTTTGTGTAAATGTGGGTACATTTTCAGGTTTTTCTCTTTATTTTATTTGTTTTTCTCTCATAGGTTTGTACGTGTTCATCGTTTTGCACTTGGATGCACTTCCTGCATGTTACTCGATATATTTCAAGGTGTTAATTGATTCCGTCTAAATAATTGTAGTTCAGATTGAGCGTACCCGACTCAGCATGTCCTGCTCGTGCAGCAGAACCAATTTTGTGTTTGAATTTTCCATCTTTCGTTCCAACATCAGAGAAAAATGCTCAATGCTTTTGATGGACAGCTTCTCCTGCAGCGTCAGTAGGACGTCCTTCCAAAAAATAAAAAAGATATAAAATATCAGTTAATATTTAATGTGTTTAATAAATTGAGCAAAACATGAGTGTATATTAAGATAAATAGATGCACTGCTCTGCTTTTTTCACTTCTATAATATTCAGATGATCTCGACCCTGATTGTTAACGGTTCAGTAGCTTTCAAACTACAATCACTGACCAGTTAATATCAAACCTTCATATTTCTGTCCCACATGACGCAGTGTTTTCATCATTAATAAAGTAAAAATGTAATAATCAGGATTTTAATACCTTAATGGAGGTGTTGCTGTCAAACCTGAATGATTTCGTCTGGCTGTTTTCAAGGTACACTTTCAGAACATTTGGCATGAAGAGAAGTGAGTTATCCTTCACCGTTTCCTGAAATCAATCAGACACTGTAGATAAATAACACGATATAGAGATTAATGCGAAAGTGTAAACAGATTAGTTGAAACGGTGCTCTTTTTTTTTTTTTACGTACAGGAATTTGACCATTAACGATGACCTCTTCTGCAAATCTGACTTTCACAGGGTTGGATTTCAGCTTTGCCTTTTTGGCGGCGCTCATGAAGGCGGATTTGGGAGACTGAAAAAAAAAAAAACGAATTAAAATTGTTTTTGAAAGTTGAACATTTTGAAAAAACATGAACATAAAAACCATCTATTGTCGTTAGAGCTTCAATATACAGTAATATATATTAAAGAAGATAATTAGATGGATGTAGTGTATAGGATAGAGAATAGACCACTCTTACAGGATACGGCTGGATGACGGTCAGTACGATGGCCTCTTTACAACTCCTACAACAGGAGGAAGTAAAAACAGTACGAAAGTTCAGACGTGAAAACAGCAGCACTGTGCAGATCCTGTGTCTAATGTTTGCATGGACTTTCTCTCACTAGGAACAATGAAGTTACAGTTTAATCATTTCTAGATGATGCTGTGATAATCCTATAATTTAATTTCCTGGATCACTTTATTACGGGATTAAATGTTTTGAAATCATTTAATTTTGAAATCAATTCTTCATTTCTCATTGTCAGATCGACTCGTTCTGGGTAGAAGTGAATCTTTTTTCTATTGACTCTTTTTTTAAACACATTATTTAGGAATAATTTCATCTTATTTTTAGATTAATAATTTTTCTTAATGTAATCTTTTGTGTGTATGTGTGTTTTTTGATCATTTGGGATTCACTCATTTTACAATTAACCCATTTTAAGATCTAAAGTATTGGAAATTGTTGATTTTGGGGACAGATTGATTGTGGAGTTTGACACTATGATAAAGCCTAGTGCCCTCTGTAAGACAGGAGCAGGTCTCTCACACCTGCCTGTAATCGTGAGTTGAGGCGTTCGAGTACCTGACCAGGTCGATCACTCGCTCTCTGGGAGCGCTGCTGACTGGCTCATCGTTGATCATAATGATCTCATCTCCAGGAACCAGTTTTCCCTCTGATGGACCTCCTGTGGATGAAATGAAACCTGTGAGAGTCTGTTCAATGCCGTGAGAATGAAACGTTTGTCCCTCGCTGGGCTCGTCTGGGTTATACGTGTGAGGAAACAGGAACTATTACCTGGAGTGACAGAACGAACTATGACGGGTTTTTCACTTCCTGCTACGAACCCAAAGCCTAACACTGGGTCTCGTCTCATCTCAACTTTCCGAGGAGCTAACTTATCTCCCTCCAGCCCCAGACGCACTTCCTCCAAGGAACTGGGCTGGGAGACGTGACTGAGAGAGAGAGAGAGAGAGAGAAAAAGAGAGAGAGAGAGAGAGAGAGAGAGAGAGAGAGAGAGAGAGAGAGAGAGAGAGAGAGAGAGAGAGAGAGAGAGAGAGAGAGAGAGAGAGAGAGAGAGAGAGAGAGAGAGAGAGAGAGAGAGAGAGAGAGAGAGAGAGAGAGAGGTTTATTTGCCCGAATGTGCACTGAAACGCTGATATTACATGTCCATGTTACCTTCTGTTACGTGAATCATTTTGTGTGTGTAATTGACTCCTGTGCCATGGAATCGACTCATCTGGGGTCATTACATTTTGGGTCCAGATTGATGTTAGGATTAACTGCTTTTTTAATCATTTTATTTTTGTTGAACTGCCTACTGAACAATGAAGTGGAAAATTTTATTTTAAATATATGTTTTTCTCTTATTATATCTGTATTTGGTAATAAAGGTCAGCTTTTTAACTAAAATGTCCCTTAGTTATTAATAGAGGTCGAGGCACTGATAGTTGATCGCTGGTACTCTCGGCTAGCGGCAAAAAATCCAAACCTATAGTTTTTCCGGCTTCCTGTCTGCTGTCATTCCAAGAGCGCCTTCTAGAGGCGATTCACTAACACCACATGCTGTTAGTTGTTACATATGAGACTGTGTGCTGCGCTGAGAGTGCTACATTATACAGTGGTCCCCAGAACTCACGGGGGGTTACCTTCTAAGAGTTACTCCTGCAGCCCCTATGGTACCTTAGTGAATTCATCTAGACATTATGTCCTTTTATAAACCTAATAATGTGCAGTATTTTAACCAAACACATCGTTTTAAATGTTATTGCTAATGTTCCTGAACCTTCGGTCCCGCTGTGGATTCCCGAGAATTTTAAGATAATCAGCAACTTGCTGTAGTTACGTTCCAAATGAGAAACCAAAAATTTTCAGAGCCGCAAATTATTAGGGGTTGACTGTATTTATTATTTATAATTTATTCATTATATAATTATATTTATTAATGAATATTTTCATATGTTATTTAGAACATTTTGTTTTTTTATGTTTATTTTAAAATCTGCAGAACAAAATAATAAACTAATCCAACATCAGGAGGTTAAATAAATACACAAAAAAATCATAATTAAATCTCCACAATAAGACTGGTAGTCATTCCGGCACGTGGTCTTTTCTGTTACAGACCCCCAGTAAAGAAAGGAAACATTGGGGTCCATTTATTTGGGATTCACTATTTTAGGGATTGTGTTAATTTGGGATCATGTAATTTCGGGTTTGTCTCATTTCATGATTGTTATTTTTTTGAAAAGACTCTGTTCACACTCATCTATCATGTTGGGATTAGCTCTTTGTGTATGATGACCTTTGAGACCATTTTTGGTTTCTTCTCATTTTTAGATTGAATCATTGTATTAAAAATCTTAGAAAAACCTTCCTCAAGTGTTGCCTATTTCCCCATTTTTCCAATAATATAAAATGAATTGAAGAGCATTTCAGGTTTTGTTATCCATTTTTATTCACACTTCATGTTGTGAAACAAGTGTAGTTCCTCTAACTTCTTTCTCACTAATGTTAGCGCACCAGTCGTTTCCTCAGCGGCTGCTAGAGAAATTAACAAACACCTTCTGAACAATCAGCATCAGGACTTCAACCAGTGCTGTGGAATGACCTCATTGTCCACTTTATTAGGAACACCTGTACACCTGCCTGTATCCAATCTGACAACCGTATGACAGGAGCAGGAAGTAGAAGCCTGTGTAGATGCAGGTCGAGGGCTTCAATTCATGTTCATATTACACATAAGGATGAGGGGAAGAAGTGAGATCTTTGTGACTTCCTTTCTGGTATGGACGTTAGAGCTGGTTCTTTTATTTTATAAACACTTTTTCTACAATCTGATGTTTGAAGAAACTCTTGACCTGGATCTGCAGGATGCTCAGACAGCCTTGAAGGGTGGAATTATGTTCTAATTGAATTTCTGGTAAAAAGAAAACCCATGAAATGATAGACGTCACGATACGAAATGGCTCCTGGTATAAAACTCATCCCTGTTTCATTCCTCTGCTCTGTTCTCCTTCTCTCTGTACTGTTCAGTAATTAGAGCAGTGGCTGTGTGAAGATCTTCACAGCTTCTGACACACACTAAAGACCTACAATTAATCTTTCACATGAGGGAGTGAGGGCAGAGCTGGTCTTCACATCACTACAGCTCCACACACACACACACACACACACACACACACACACACACACACACACACACACACACACACAAATACCACAACCAGGACTTCAACCTTCTCAACATCATCTGTATATATCACCCTTTTAGTCTTCACTTTTTAATGTATTTTTACGGAAGATGTTAAGTGCATGTCCTGATGTTTATAAACAGCTCATTATTTTAGTTATTGTTGATTATTAAAATCAAGATTTACAAATGTTTTCTTCTTTTCTTTTCTGTTTTCTTCCCTACATACCTTCATTTCATCACAGTCACACAAACTCACACAATGTGCTTAATGAAGTGAAACATAGTTTGTTTGGAGACACACACACACACACACACACACACACACACACACACACACACACACAAACATGTGTGCTGGCAGGAAGTCACGTGTAACCCGCTGTGGGATTATATCCTGCTGTCTATATTTTCGAGTGAATTGACATAGCCACCTGCTAACAAGCCACGCCCACTTTCACATATGTTCACTGGAACGGCTGTCATTAAAGTCATCAGGCGACAAAGCGCCACATTTTCAGGCTAATCAGACACATTAGCGAGGTTACACCCAGACTCTGCTGCCGCGCTGCTCGTCTTTTGATCCCTGATGAAGTAAAAACAGTTCTTGGCGTGGCGCTTTGTGAGCTGCAGCGACGGAAGGCCTTGTTTTAAAGACTGTAATTTGGGACCGGGCTCTCGCCCACACGCTGTCGCTCACGCCCAACACAGATTAGGGGTCTCTTCAGACTCGCCATTCTTGTGCGGAACAATAAAGCTTTAACACCGAGCAGGTTGCACAGGCGTGGATCTGCCTGAGCAGAAACCCCACTTCTGTTGTAGTGAGGACTGTATGGGAAAAGGCGAGATGTTCCATGACGTATTTTTGGTCATGTGACCCTTTTAAACTGAAATCACACAGTTTTATTGTCTCTGGTTAAACCTCAACAGCATCTCCGACCAGCATGTCTGTTTATAAAACTCACTGTTTTTCCTTAACGTCGAGACGAAAAGTAAATAAATAGCAAACAATTTTCACATTCAATTTTATATTACTGGAAACGACACAAATCTTATGCTATATTATGCGTTTGTGGTCTAAAAAAGCTGAAGCTGTTCCATGAGTTTGCTCCTATTGGTGGATTTGAGATGAGCATCGGAACAGCGCATTTTATTGTGCCATCACCCGTTTCTTTACAACGTGATTTAAAAAGCCGAGGAACAATGTCATTAAAAACAGAGACGACCAATCACAGAGCTGTAAAGTGTGTATGTGAGTGTGTGTGAGGGAGTGAGACACCAGATCACACCCCGGTAACAAATTAGCTAATTTGCACATTTGCGTCTGACTCACTCGATGAAGAAGTCACGCTCGTCTCTACTGGACAACGTGTCCCAGCCATCTGCAGGAGCGTGAGACGAAGACGACCAGCCGCCTGAGGCTTTGGTCCTGTGGCTGAAAACATTAAACATATTGAGAAGGGTGTGAAGTGTGTTACCATGTTTACAACAACGCTAAACAATTTATTTTATGTAAAAAAATATCTATTTTTATTGTTCTTTAAATGGAGAATTAATTTCACCTGAACATTAAAACTCAACAGTGCACCTTTATCATTTGTACTTTTTAGAGATATTTTATTGTCATTTATATTTAAATACTTTTAAAATGTTATTTTACTTTAAATACTTTTGCATCACATGGTGAAATTATTTAAAATGAAATTCAATAATGTACTGTGTATAGTGAGTGATACAGATGTGACACAGGTGTGATGCAGATGTGAAACAGGTGTGAAACAGGTGTGATGCAGATGTGATGCAGGTGTGAAACAGGTGTGATGCTCATGTGATATGTGTGAAACAGATGTGATACGGGTGAGTTATCAGATTAAAGCCAAGGGCACTGATTATCACAGGTGCTCAAGATACATTCTGCAGGTTCAGCTGAGATGGAGATAAAAAGCTGAAGATGCAAAGATTAAGAGATAAAAAGATGAAGAGAGGGAGTGCTGAAGAGATAAGGTGATGAGGTGATGAAGAGATAGGGAGATGAATATGAAGAGATGAGGTGATGAAGATAAAGAGCTGAAGAAGAGATGAAAAGATGAAGACGCAGGGATGAGGTGATGAAGATCAAAATATGATAAAGAAATAAGGAGATGAAGATGAACAGATGAGGAAATGAGAAGATGAAGATGAACAGATGATAAAGAAATGAGGAGATGAAGATGAAGAGATGAAGTGACTCACCGTTTGAAATGGCGCATGGTTAGAACAACACGCAGGTTGAGATGAACTCATGTTCCTCTACAGATGTTAGTGTGTTGTGTGTGTAATTCTCAGAGCCTGGTCTCGGTGCTGTGACGCCGTGGTGTCTGATGCTCGTGGTGAAACTCAACACTCTCCACACTCATTAATAAGTGACGCAGTGTGTGGAGGAATGTGCGCTGAACAATTAATGAGCAGTCTAACTCTTCCCTTTCAGTTCAGCATGCTTCTGCTCTTCACTCCCACTCATCCACACTCGCTCAGGAACCTCACAAGAACCTCTGTAATCCTCTGTAGGCCCCGCCCACTATTACAATCTCACACTCGGATTGGTTGATGTTCGTCCCTGTGCTCTCTCCTCATCCGTCATCCAATTACATTACGCACCTCATTGACATTCAAGTAATTCATCCATCTGTTCATTCGTTCATCTGTTCATCTACTCATTCAGTCATCTTTCACAAGCACAGAGCTTTTGCACAGATTGGATTTATGTATAGATTTTAAATGATATTTAAATTAGACATTGTGTATTGGTTTGGATTCTGTTTCAAAAGATCTGTACATTGATTGGACCTTTTTACAGCTCTAATGTTTGGATTAGATTCTGGTTTTATGAGCTCTATTCTCAGATCGGATTATACTTGAACAGCTTTATGATCAGATTACATTTTGCTAGGATTAAAACAGATTTATGTTCAGATTGGACTGATGCTATATGTTTGGATTAGATTCTGCTTTAAATGCTCTACGTTCATTACAGATTATACATTAGCAACAATTAGCTTGAACTGGATTCTACAATAACAGCTCTATACTCAGATTAGACTGCAGCAGGTCTGTGATCAGATTAGAGTCTATGTTATTAGGTATATACTTGGATTGAATTGTACTTTAACATTTCTATGCTCGGATTGGATTTAATGTTAACAGCCTTATGCTTAGATTGGATTCGGCTTTAACATCTCTCAATAGTTGTTCGTTGTAATTGTTATTTTTATCCGTAAATTGTACTACTTGTACATTTCTCTAGCTGACATTGACTTTGACTTTCTATTTTTATCTTCTACAACTGTTCCTGAAATGGAAGTGTGTGTAGCTCTAGAGCTGGGTCTTATTTACAGCACAATGAGAGAACCGGAGCGGCATGCACTTCATATTCTTACAGGCTAAAGGGCACTGCTAGACAAAAGCCGAGAGATCGTCAGAAATACATGATTTAACTCATTATATTCTACCTGCAGCCAATTCACGCTGTTTTTGTCATTTAATTTAATAAAACCACTTCCATAATTGCTTGCATAACTAAGCATATAATTCACAAAGAATAGGAAATAGTCCTATATGAAGTTACTTATTAAAATGTTTTATTAACATAACATATTACATTTTCTCTGATTGTCTGTTTTTTTCTGAGCAAATAAGTGTGGGATCTTCTCAGTGGCTCGAGGTGACCTGGCCAGTGATTGGTGTCAGTGAACAGGTTGAGTTTCACCTCCACTCCTGAGCACGGCCATTTTCAATTATTTAAAAGTGCAAAGTGATACCCACTCTCCAGTGAAGTGTTGCTACGTTAAGGCTGACGTTTGTGTGCATTGTATTAACTAAGTAATTACCCATAATGCATTGTATAAGAGATTGAAAATTAAACAAGGCTACACCGGTTTAAAAAATGTGGGTATAATACTGAAAAATAATACAGGAAATTAGATACTGAAAGACTGATAGCTTACATTATCATAAATTATGCAATTATTAATCTCAGCAATCCAACAGCAATTAATGTTCACAATCCAACAATCATACAATACCAGGTGAACACAATGTGATAACAAACCAATCACAAGACAGAGATGAGAGCAGAAGCAAAACACAGAAGTAAAGGTGACACAATGGGAAAACTGTGGGACCTAAAATCAAAAAGCTTATCTACAGATTTATAATTATGTATTTGAGTTCCTCAAATATTCTCTGTTACTGTAAATTAATTATATATATAAGTCTGGATGACTGATAAATTTACAAATGAACACTGGAGATATCAATATTTATAAGCAGCACATGATTGTCAATTATAGTTGTGCAGAGGCTGCATGAGATTCAACTCCAAACTCTAAAAAATCCAAACTCAGGCAGTTAGTCTTGACCTGACTTATTCTATGCAACTCGGAATTCCAGGTTGGGAAAAGTTCAGATATGTGAATGAGATCGGCATCATCATTAAACAGAAGCAATTTAGGTACATCCTCTTGAAATGTTTCTCAAGCCCTGAGACCAGGCATGCAGGGATAAATTTGCTCTGGGAATTCACAATTTTCCGAGCTAAATTCACCTTAGAACATTCCAACTGCCTAGGAGTATAACGATTTGCAGCAATCGCTCCTATCCTGAAGAGAGCGATGCAGCGGCACTTTAGTCCTTCAGTCTATCCAGATGTCTCACCTCCTCATCTGTACTATAATTTCAAACAAAACTTCAAATTTCACATGAATACCTCCTCAACTTATAATCGCCATCTATCCAAATCTACCAGAGTACGTTCAGTCTCGCGTTAGAGCGACGTCGCCACTACTTCTCATTGACATGGCGCTCGATTGTTAATGGAAGCGAGATGTTCTGGCGCTAATTTGTCATGGAAGGTGATTTATACATTGGAAATGTATTCTCTTGTGAAAGTGTGCGAGCAGCTGATAACAGTGTCACCTCAGAACGCCAAACAGCTGCGAAGTTCTCACAGAAAATACAGCACATGCTACACCACATGCTACAGCACACGCTACATACGCCAAACACGTCACCGATAATTCAATATAAAGACATTTACGCAGTTTCAGGCTGGAATTTTGATAGGAATGTTTTATAGTAATGATGTACACAAATGTGTGCCTGAGGCCTGAGCGGTGTGGGATTATAAGGCGGGAAGGGGTTTCCGTTATTTCCGTTACATTGTTTTTATTTAAATGCGGCTCTAGAAGAATCTCTGGAGCGGCGCGTGCGGTGGAGGGAAGGAAAAGGCGGGAAGGCTGAGGTGACGTCCGCGAGCGGCGCGCGCCCCCAGCCAGTCAGTGAGGTGAGGTGAGACAGTGCGGACTGAGGGACAGAGGGACAAAAGGATGGAGGCTCCTCTGCTCCAGTGTCCCCCTTCTCAGATGTTCACTTCAGGTCAGCGTTCACACTCCTCTCACTCCGGATTATAACCGGGTATCAGAACACACACGACCCCGCAGGAAAACGCACCAGGCCCGTTTCTACACCACACACAACCCTTTTTGACGACGCGCCGAGGAGGAAAAAATAAAACAGACGCATATACGACCCTCTCCAAACACCCCGCGCATTTTCTTTTTTTCATCTCTCATTTCTCCTTATCCCTCCATCTGCCTCCCAGAAGACGCTATAACGCCGGAAAATGGCGGACTCACCCTGACAGCTTGGGCATCCTGACGAAGCTGAACACGTCCATCAGGTCCGCCGTTTCACTCGGTTCCCGGAGTCACGCGCGAAAGACGGAGGAGGAACGGTCGCCTCGAGCGGGGGAAAGCGGCAGCGAGGGCGCGCGCGAGGACCGCGGTGGTCTGAAAGGTCTGCCCCGGCGCGGTGTTATTGCCCCCAGACGGCATTTTTTTTTCTCACGGAATCTTTTTCCTGCCGCTAAACTGGCACCATGTCAGAGTCAGTGCCATCGCGGCACCCGGGCATGATGCAGGGGGAGGATGGGGGGAGAGGGATGGAGAGAGAGAAAGATGGAGAGATAGGGATGGATAGAGATGGGATGGATAGGCGCTCGTGCTCTTCATGTGAGAGTGGGATGAGAAAAGAAGAAGGGATGCAGAACAGAAGGCAGCGTGGGAGGACAGAGAGAGGGGGAGTGATGGAAAGACAGCATGTCCGTAATGAATCACTTCAGAGAACCGATTCGCCAGAACAACTCCTCCATTCCTATTAAGATTTATATTCAAAGATCGATTCGTTTGAACCGGTTCATGCGGGATTTTTGTTATTATTATTTTTTATTACGAGCTCATTGTAAATGACCAGAGAAAATAGGATTAGACTTCAGATTCGATAATAGATCAGAGTTTGGGTCATGATAATCATTTGAGTTAATTATAAGACCATCTCACTGTTTTCTACATAGCAGTCAGCAAGCTCGTGCTTGAATCCCATCTCATTCAACATTTCTACAGTTCTGAAGATCAGCGGCCTTGTCTCAATCACAGCTCAGCTTCTAGAGTCCTTTAAATATTTTACTCCACTGAACGACTCCAAACTTATATTTATAACCTGATCTACTGATGGGAATACAGTCACTGCCAAATTACAGGATGTTCTGATAATCACCATCTCATCATCCGAGGTCATCATCACAGGTACAGCACTCAAATGAATCGTCTGCACTTGTGAGTCGATTCGAGGATCGATTCAATGTAAATGATTCACTTAGAACCCAATAAATGAATTGTGAGTCATTCATAACTAGCAGGTGCAGAGAGAGACAGATGAATGTGGGAGGGATGAAAATGGAACAAATCCACTAACTAGCCATCCATCTATCCATCCTTCCATCCATCTATATATCTACTAATTGAGCTTTATTTTTGCTCCAGACTCCTTCGACATAAGAACAGAGGAGAGAAAAGCAGTAGATGGAGGAAGTGAATGAAAGTAACCTTTCAATAAATCTGTCTGATCGACCCGGCCCTCACTGCTCCAGACTAAACTGATTTAGCTCTGCCAAAACACACATTAACATCCATTATGAGCAAAAAACCACAGACTTTATCAAGCCCATGTCTGAAATGTTCTGAGTTAGAAGATGTTGGAGTGAAAGAAGAACAAGGAGGTTCAAGGAGAGGAAAGTTTCAGCAAATGTATTGTGAAATGTGTCCTTCACAAGAAGATATGGAGCAAAATACTGCTCATGGATTTTATTTTTCTGATTTTCAGTGTTAAAAGAATCATATTCTTATTTCAGTTCATTTTGCTATAATTGATTCATTTAATTCCTTCTGATGTATTTGACCTGCTCAATTACACGTTTACTTGTTTATTAGAAAGGTGCAATACCTGATTATTTTTTATTTCTCACTTTTATAAATATGTCTGCCCTCCATCTCAGAATGGTGAGAACACAACACTATATGCCTCCTGGATTCAGCTTGGGATCCAGTGTGATCTGTAAACATCTGAACTCTTCACCCTGTTGCTGAATTGTTCTCAAATAAGCTTTGTACAGTTTTTTCCTTTGATCATTCCGGTTACATTTTTACATTATGGCTTGTGTGGAGGTGAGATGGCAATTCGATCGGTTCATTTAGTTCCTTGTATGAGTATTGAATCAGCAGGAAGAAGTGAATAAAACAGTGCCGTGCTGAGTATTGATCCACTATTCAATTAAAATCTGAATTTTTAGATGATTAATTTTACTTCGAAGATTCTTCTTTATTTTATTTTTGTACAGATTTCCATATTTGTATATCATTTATTCAAATTGAATAATTTTTTTTTTTTTCTGATCTTCTGTGAAATAATCTTTGCTGTTGTGGAGTATTTTTAATCCAGTTCAATCTGCAGGGGAATCTGACACCAGGTTGACCCTGTCGTTACACATTACACATAATTCTTCACATTTCCACACTGCCCAGAGCCTTTATATTTATTTGTTGTGCATATATTAACATATTTATCTGCACTTGTCAGTTGCACAATTCTACTATTTGCACTTCTGGAAGATGCCAAACTGCATCCTTTGTACTTGTACTACGCAATGAAAATAAAGTTATATATGTCTATCTATCTATCTATCTATCTATCTATCTATCTATCTATCTATCTATCTATCTATCTATCTATCTATCTATCTATCTATCTATCTATCTATCTATCACACATCTAATTTGTTTTAATTTCTCTAGTGAAGGTATCTACTGAGAATGGGGTGAAGTGGGGTAGCGTGAATCCCACCCCAAAGGGCCTCCATTCATTAGTGCTTGTTTGTTGAAATTCTCATGTTTGACCACTAGGTGTAGCAATAACTCACTTGAGATAAATGGAGCAATGAGCACTCTATGCTGCGACTGTCTGACATCCAGAAAAACGAGCCAATAAACAAAACTTCAGTGTATATCTAACAAATAGCAACATTTTTACCATTGTAGGATTGACTATAAATCCAGCTGAGGGTATTTCTTTCTTTTTTTTTTAGAAAGCAACCAGGAAAACTTGAAATTGAATTTGGTAGTGTTTTGTATCCAAACAGCATCACCACATATCAGAGTTCTATCCAGTCTGCAGAATTAAACTAGCTGGTCTAACAAATGTAAAAAAAGCTCTGTTAGCAGGTTTCATGTCTCTGTCTCATGTCTCATGTCTCATGTCTCGACCGAGCTGAGGGTGAAACAGTCACTGTAACCCCTAAGAAGTGGATCATTTTCCTACAACAGCACACCCTGTAGTGTTTTATATTCCTCTTACAAAAGCAGTCACATTCAGTCTCTAAACCCCTGAAGTTCTGTTTCTACAGTAATAAATCATATCCGTTCCTGAGGAATGAATATAGAATTGGTTTCATGTGGGAAAAAGAAATCCATACTTACTGTATGATTGTGAAGATGCCGAGTTCATTGTGCGTTTCCATTGCTCTTTGTGTGTGTGTGTGTGTGTGTGTGTGTGTGTTTATTGCTTTCTGGTTATATTATTAAGCTTCATTTTTGTTTTCTGGGTTTTGGTGATGCTCTGGAGTTTGAGCTTGCTAGAAAAAACTAACACACTTTGTGCTCTGTACTCACCCGTAGGCAGAGAGAGAGAGAGAGAGAGAGAGAGAGAGAGAGAGAGAGAGAGAGCCTGTATAATGAAATATCGTTACAGTCCAGTGCACGGTGAATCAATGCCGAGCATCTGCACTCTGATTTGTGGCAAGCGAGAACAAGAGAGCCAGACGTGGAGAATAAAAGAGAGAGAGAGAGAGAGAGAGAGAGGCACAAAAGTGCTCTCAGGTCAGATTGTGACTGTGTTATGGAAGGTTTGGGAAATAAAGTGTGGATGCTCAAATCAGCGTAAGAGTCGAGGTGAAGAAGCAGGACACCAGGAGCGCTCACTGAATCACACCAATCCGATCGCAACTAATAAACAAAGCTGAGCTAGCGTATATGAGCTAGCTCTGTCTTGTGCTGTTACAGGATAAATATTGATATTTCTTTTATGTGAGGAAGAGGAAAATCGACACGTCACTCTTTATCGGTTTATAGCCACTTAATGCTGTGGAACATTAACCAAACAACTTCTCATAAGTTCTGGCAGCTATGAACAGTCCGTCCCTCAGCACAGGATCTACACTTGGTGGATCGACCAGAGGAAATAGACATTAGATTTTCATCACCATGTACCAGCTGGAATCATATTTAAAGGTGTGTTTAGTAAAATTGTGTCAAAATATGTCCTTTTTCTGGTGAAGAATACGAATACGTTTGGAATTTTATTAGCGTTAACAATAGCAAGGACTGTATTGGTACATATTAGTTTAGAGTGCACTATATACCATAAAAACACAAACTAAAGCTCATAATCATTAAAGGGGTGTGTTTATGAGGTGATTGACAGGAGGGCCATGTAAACAAATAATAAATAAATAAACATATAGAACATGTATTCAGGACCATGATGCAGTTCTCCACACAGGGTATCATGAATATGTTCTATATGTTTATATATTTATTATTTGTGTTTATTGTAAGAAAAAATGACATTGAACTATATTAGTATCACTTAACCGTTTACATTACAGTTTATCTCTTTTAATTCCATATTATATACTTTTCCTGGATGTTGTACAAAATAATGAAGAATTAATGATTAAAATCAATCCGATCGTTGGTGAACTCCTGACCAATCACGTGTCGTTTCGGGGGTTCTGACGTCACAGAGTAGCCCCGCCCCTGAACCCGGAAGCGGAGCTTTTTTTGATGACGTTGAGTGTTGATGTAAGCAGCAAGATGGCGTCCACGGAGCAGTCTCTCCCGGAACTGGCGGAAAAGGAGATGCGGGAGAAGCTCGCTCTCTGGGACTGGAGCTCCGAGCCCACGGCGCCGCTCACGGACAGGCAGACAGACTCGGTCCTGGAGATCCGCAGCGCCGCCGAGACTCTCCCCATTCCCGCGGAGGTGAGTGTCAGTCACCGCCGGAGAGGGCTGCGTCCCAAACCGCGAGCTACTGCACTTCAGAGTGCGCGAGATTTGTGTAGTGTATTAAAGCGTATAGCGCGTAAACCGGAACACATGCACTTTAATTAGTTGTTATATTTATACATTTATACATTAAAGTCTGATTTTAGATTGTTATAGCGAATTATGTAGATATACATCATAGAAGTGCGATTTGGGACGTAGCCGTGGAGCTGTTCATGTTAGCTATCAGTTTATTTCTATTTATTATTAAGATACACTGAGACTGAATGTGAATCTTTATGTAGAAATATAAATCATGTGTATTCTGTTATATTACACAAAGTTATCAGTGACGAGCTGCACTTCACCCGAGAACATTCACGCTGTCACTGATGAGACTCCGGAACCCCGCCCCCTTCTTCTGATCTGTTCAGTTTATCTGACAGGCCACGCCTCCTTTCTCAAATATTCAGTCCAACACATTTTTATTTGTGTACCACTTTTACAAATGGACATTGTCTCAAAGCAGCTTTACAGCGATAAAGCGGTTATAAAATATGTTAATTAAAACCGAAAAGCCCCGCCTTCTAATTTAAATATGACTATTTACACTAAAAATCCCTGCTGCTTTACAGTTATATTCATTTTAACTAAAAAAAAACACACCTCTTACTCAAATGTGCACCTCCTTTCTTGAAAAATGTTTATTTAAACTAAAATGTCCCGCCTCCTCAGTGAAATGTCCAGCCCCTTTAGCGATATGTCCCACCCCTTTAGTGAAATGTCCCGCCTCCTCAGTAAAATGTCCCGCCTCCTCACTGATATGTCCCGCCCCTTCGGTAACATTGCTGTAGATCAGTGTTGTTTTTGTTTTTCCCTCTTGTTCTTCTCTCTAATGTCTCTTTCTTTCTCTGTGGTTTCTCCTTCTCCAGTTGCCGATCGAGGACCTGTGTGTCCTGTCTTCTCGCTCTCTGCTCTCTCCGTTCACAGCCGCCGTTCCTGCCTCCACAGAGGATGTGCTGACGAAGGGCTTCCAGGTTCTGCAGGTGGAGAACGAAAGAATCGAAACAGCTCAGCAGGTAGGAACGCTTCAGATCTACCACCTTCAGATAAACCTGCTGCAGTCCCTCAGATGGAGACTCTCCCCCACGGCATTGTGGGATGTGTGTTAATGACGTTCTGGATGTTTCTTTGTAGTTCTTCTCCTGGTTCTCCAAACTGCAGACTCACATGGACCAAGAAGAAGGAACCAAATACAGGTGTGTATTGAGGAGTTTTAGACGTCCCACATCTATTCAAACCTTCACATGAGTGCTTATCTCTGATTGGCTGATCAAAAACTCTTGCTGTAACCATAGCAACAAGCCTCTGGTCGTTAATGCCTTGAAAACCTCTAGCTGTGTTTCACTTCCTCTGTTTTTCTTTTCTTCTTCCTCTTTTTCTCTGCCTTTTCCACCAATACTTCAGCGTGATCTCACTCCTCATCTTTCATTCTCTCGTTCTTTTCCTCACTGCTGGAATATGATGGTTGAATTAAAATTTTAATTAACATCTCTCTCTCTCTCCCCCACCCTCTCCCTTTCTCCCACTTCCTTCTTTTCTCTCCCTCTCTCTTTTTTTCCTTCCCTCTACCTCCTTTTCTCTCCCTCCCTCTCTGCAGAATGACACGGGAGTGTTTGAGTTGTTATCAGCAGCAGTGTGACTCCATATTGGTGGATGTAAACGAGGCTCTCGGTCACCTCGACTCTCTACAAAAACAATATTTCTTTGTTTCCACAAAGACAGGAACACTGCATGAGGCCTGTGAACAGCTGCTGAAGGAGCAGGTGTGTGTGTGTGTGTGTGTGTGTGTGTGTGTGTGTGTGTGTGTGTGTGTGTGTGTGTGTGTGTGTGTGTGTGTGTGTGTGTGTGTGTGTGTCATTCCAAATATCTCGTCTCTGTGGTTTACCTGTTCACACAATGCACTAGAGGGCGCTGTTGTGCAAGCCAACCCTTAGTGTAAAAGATAAAGAAAAAATGTATTAATCGTTATTTACTAATATATTTTTATATTGTTCAGTGATTTTGTTAGTATTTATTATCTCTGATTAGCTGTAGAATTTTTCTGTCTCATGGGTACTAAAGATCAAATCGAACACAATCTTGGTCTTGTTTTTCTCCTCCTCTAGTCGGAGTTGGTGGATTTGGCCGAGAGCATCCAGCAGAAACTCTCCTACTTCAATGAACTGGAGAACATAAACACGGTAACGTACACGTCAATCACACGTCGTTCACTTTTTCTCTAACATAACGTAACAACGAACTCCGATTGGTCAGAAGATGTTTAGTTTCTTTAGCAGCAGCTCTGACCATTTCTTATATGGTAATGTTTCCATGTTAACGACTCGTCCACACACACACACACACACACACACACACACACACACACACACACACACACACACACACACACACACACACAGGTAATTGTTTTTAACTTGTACGTGTTCATGGTCATGTGATGTGCAGAAACTCAACTCTCCCACGCTGTCGGTGAACAGTGAGGTGTTTATCCCCACACTCTCCAAACTTGACGACTGCATCGAGTACGTTTCATCACACGTGAGTTCCAGAACCTGCTCATTACCGTGATTTTTATTTTACTTCCTCAAAAACTCTTCTATAAATATATTTCTATTATTATTAATATCTGTTATTATAATTTAATAACTGATAATGATTTTAATACACATTTATTTTGTATTATTTAGTATTATTAATGAATAAAACAATATATAATAATTAGTAATTAAATGTAATTAAACACAATGTAATTAAAAGTAAACATTTAATTAACAATTAATATATATATATTGGTATTAATTGTTATATGTATTAATTATAGTTTTTTATTGATGTATGTTTCTATAAAATAGGATTATTATTAAATGAATGTATTAAATGTATTTATTTTATATAATAATATTTTTATTATTATGAATTATTAAAATGTGTATTATTATTATAGTAATAAATATAAACTCTGCCACTTCTCTGGTTTCTGTAGCCGAACTTTAAGGATTATCCGGTGTACCTCTCCAAGTTCAGGCAGTGTTTATCTAAAGCTTTACATCTCCTGAAGACTCACATCATCAACACGCTACAGAACCTCACCAATCATCTCACCAAGAGGGTGAGGGACTCACACAACCAGGATCCATCACACACTATCACAGCTTTACACACACACACACACACACACACACACACACAGTATGTGTGCAGGTGTATGGAGAGAGAGACTGTGTGTGTGTGTGTGGGTGTGTGTGTGTGTGTGTGTGAGATGAATTTATACTCTTAAAATGCTATAAATATTAATAACCATTGTGTTGAATCCCATCAGGACCCTGTGAGCACAGCGAACCTGGACAACGCCTTCACACTTTACTACGTGAAATTCAGAGCAGCAGCACCAAAGCTCAGAGTAACACACACACACACACACACACACACACACACACACACACACACACACACACACACACAGCCTCATCCCCTTTCACACGTATCCAAACATTTATTATTTATACAGAATTTATACAGAAAGTCACATTTCGAGTGCATCAGAAACAGAATATTAACACAAATAAAAATCTGAATGTAAATCTGAAGCCTATGAAGGAATAATTGTGATGATTATTAATAATTCATTGCTGTGACCTGAAGCATTTTCAGTGAATTGAGTTGCTTGCAGGTGAAACATCTCAGAGGGATTAGGAGGTTTATAATGAGTTCCAGTGAAACTGTGATGTTCCTCGTTATAGATGATGATGGTTATGGATGTGTCTCTGGTTTCAGACGCTAATCGAGCAGATTGAACAGCGATCCGAGAAAATCCCAGAGTAAGTGTTTCCTTCAATCTCCCAGTAACTCAAACCAGCAGCACCATCTGTTTCAGTGCTCATCATGAGAAGAGAGGCTCTGAGTGGAGATATTAAACAAAATACATCCTCACCATGAGGATCTACCTCGCTATGAGGAACTACCTCACTATGAGGATATTACTCACTAAGATGAACATCCTCCAACCTCTCTTCAGATGAATAAACTATTTCCACACACACAGCCACTGGAGCCACAGTCACTAAATTAGTTAACGAGCAGCTCATATACACACATTTAATTAATGGTTGACTTTACATGTGTTCATTGCTAATTATTGCTTTGGACTGTGTGTGTGTGTGTGTGTGTGTGTGTGTGTGTGTGTGTGTGTGTGTGTGTGTTTAGGTATCAGCAACTCTTGGATGATGTTCATCAGTGTTATTTGGACCAGAGAGAAGCTCTACTCACTCCCAGCATCAAGTCCACCATAACTGAGCTGACGGGACAGAACAACAAGGACCACTGTGCTCTAGTACACACACACACACACACACACACACACACACACTATAATTCTGCTTCTTCTGTTTATGTTCATATGTTATTTCTGTTAATGCTGTGTCTGTGTGTGTGTGTGTGTGTGTGTTTGCTTCAGGTGCGCAGTGGTTGTGCTTTCATGGTTCACGTGTGTCAGGATGAACATCAACTTTATAACGAATTCTTCTCGAAGCCTTCAGTGAAGCTGGAGTGAGTGATGATGTGATGATTCTCTCAACATGTCATCTGTGTGTGTGTGTGTGTGTGTGTGTTTAAGTGTTAGGTGAAGCATCATGTTTGGAGTGTTAGGATAGCTATGTTAGAAATGAACATGTCTGGTTAAAACCCTCCCTCACTGTGTTGAAGCATGACGGTGGTAGCACTATAGTTAATCTGGTGGGGGGTGGGGGGGTCCAGTTTTGATGACTTCTTTAACTTTTGGTTTGTTTGCTCTCAGCGAGCTGCTGGAGAAGCTGTGCATGTCTCTGTATGACGTCCTGCGGCCGCTCATCATCCACGTGGTCCACTTGGAGACTCTATCAGAGCTCTGCAGCATTCTGAAGAACGAGATGCTGGAGGACCACGTGCACAACAACGGTAAAGATTTCACTCCAGGACGTGGAGCTCGGATGGGAAAGACTGGGAATACTGGCTCAGGGATGACGATAGTGTGTGTGTGTGTGTGTGTGTGTGTGTGTGTGTGTGTGTGTGTGTGTGTGTGTGTGTGTAGTGGTACAGTTGTGTGCGCTCGACACGGTGGTGCAACAGATGCTGGAGGATGTTCAGGAACGCCTGGTATACAGAACACACATCTACATCCAGACCGACATCAGTGGGTACAACCCAGCACCTGGAGACCTCGCCTACCCTGAGAAACTGCAGATGATGGAGGTCTCGCTCTTGCACTTTCTCTCACACACACACACACACACACACACACACACACACACACACACACACACACACACACCTACACTTTCTACACCCATCCGTGTATCTGATTATTCAGAATTCAGATCAGATTTTTTTTTTCTTCTTCTAAATGCGAACACATATTTCAGAAAATTGCTCAGTCTCTGAAAGAGGAGCAGGTGAAACTCGACACCTCCTTCACTGACGTCCAGCTGGAGGAGTCCAACTCCAGGAGGATTGGAACTACAGGTCTGTACGCTCATTATTATGTTTTAGTTATTATTAGTTAGTTTTAGATGTTAACTGAAGAGGGTGTGGCCTAAATATGTGGAGGTGTCCAGGGTATGGTTCAGTTGGAGGTTTCTGGGGTTTGGCCTGATCATAAGGGTCTGGGGAACGAGGGGAACTCGAGTGAAGGTGTCTGCAGGTGTGGCTTGAAATATCATTGGTGTTTAAAGTGAGTGGGCGGAGCTTTCTGTTTTTTACTGTTTATGTGCTTTTGTCCTGTAGGAGGTGTTTCTCCTGCTGATCTACACGGGATGTGGTATCCAACAGTCAGGCGCACGTTACTGTGTTTATCCAAACTTTACCGCTGCATTGATGTGAGTCCACACACACACACACACACACACACACACACACACACACACACACAGATGTAGAGTGTTAAAGGGGAGTTCTGTATTTGATCGTGTTCTGGTCTTTTGGCTCTGTTTTCCCAGAGGACCGTGTTTCAGGGTTTGTCCCAGGAAGCTCTCTCAGCCTGCATCCTGTCTCTGCTTAAAGCTTCAGAATTCATCATGAAGAACAAGGTGAGGAGGTCAGGGGTGAGGGGTGATTTTAGTGATCGTTGCTCATTAGAGGGTTCGTGGTGTGGCTTGGAGTGTAAGTGTGAAATATTTTATTGTCCAGAGTCAAATCGACGGGCAGCTGTTCCTCATCAAGCACCTCCTGATCATGAGAGAGCAGATCGCACCTTTCCACGCCGACTTCTCCATCAAAGAAATCTCACTGGACCTGAAGAAAACCAGGGGTGAGTGAGGCTTCCTACACAAGGCGAACAGAAGCAGAGCGAGCGTACCTGGGAGACAGTAAGTTCTCACACCAAGCAATGGTGGCCGGTTGCCTAGCAACAGTATTCTTTAGTTAGTGACATGTCTAAAGTAAAGTGAGTTTCTTACAGAACATGGTAGTTCTCCTGCAGATCCTCCTGTTCCACAGTCATTCTCAACCTCTCTATCCTATGTCTCCCTTTCTCCCTGTCTTTCTCTTTGTCTCACCAAATGTCTCTCTCCCCTCTGTCTCACTG
>NC_139576.1:37616210-37668710 GCF_946808225.1 Silurus aristotelis | reverse complement strand
CCCTCACTCTACTCCCGTCTCACTCTTACTCTACTCCTGTCTCACTCTCACTCTACTCCCGTCTCACTCTCACTCTACTCCCGTCTCACTCTCACACTACTCCCGTCTCACTCTCACTCTACTCCCGTCTCACTCACACTACTCCTGTCTCACTCACACTACTCCCGTCTCACTCACACTACTCCTGTCTCACTCTACTTCCGCCTCACTCTACTCCCGTCTCACTCTCACTCTACTCCCGTCTCACTCTCACACTACTCCCATCTCACTCTCACACTACTCCTGTCTCACTCACTCTACTCCCGTCTCACACTCACACTACTCCCGTCTCACACTCGCACTGCTCCCGTCTCACTCTCACTCTACTCCTGTCTCACTCTCACTCTACTACTGTCTCACTCTTTCGCTATAAATGTGTTTTTGTTTGTTTCTGTTTCACTGATAAACAGTAGACTTACTCCATTGTTCTCAGTGTTTTACCTTCAGGAGAAACGTGGATGGTGCTACCTGTCTGTCAGTCTCTATAGGTGGAAGTTGGCTAGATATATATGCTAACACACACAGGTTTTCTGAGGTGTAACTAGCTAGCAAACACCAACAATATTTCCTTTTAGCTAGTAATGAATAGCATCAGTGCTGGTTTTCTCTGAGCTCTGTGGTGTGAGGATGATGATGATGAGGATGATGAGCGCTCTGTGGAGTGAATTATACGTGTCTTTTATTAGTGTGTGATTCTCTACACCATTTTCCTCTTAGTGCATGATGTTTGTGTTCCTCAGCGTGGTCCGTGTCTCCTCGCTATAATCAGGAGAAACGTGATCAGATCAGCGAGCCGCCGGTGATGTCTGACTAATCATCACTTATATAACTCTCATCTCCTCTCAGATTCTCTCTCTCTCTCTCTCTCTCTCCCTCTCTCTCTCTCTCTCTCTCTCTCTCTCCCTCCTCTCTCTCTCTCTCTCTCTCTCTCTCTCTCTCTCTCTCCCTCCCTCCCTCTCTGTGTTCCTCCTCTCTCTCTCCGTCTCACTCTGCCTCTCTTTCTCTCTCTCTCTCTCCCTCCCTCTCTGTGTTCCTCCCTCTCTCTCTCCGTCTCACTCTGCCTCTCTCTCTCTCTCTCTCTCTCTCTCTCTCGTCTCTCTCTCTCTCTCTCTCCCTCTCTCTCTCTCCCTCTCTCTCTCTCTCTCCCTCCCTCCCTCTCTGTTTTCCTCCCTCTCTCTCTCCGTCTCACTCTGCCTCTCTCTCTCTCTCTCTCCCTCCCTCTCTGTGTTCCTCCCTCTCTCTCTCCGTCTCACTCTGCCTCTCTCTCTCTCTCTCTCTCTCTCTCTCTCTCTCTCTCTCTCTCTCCCTCCCTCTCGTGTTCCTCCCTCTCTCTCTCCGTCTCACTCTGCCTCTCTCTCTCTCTCTCTCTCTCTCTCTCTCTCTCCCTCTCTCTCCTCCCTCTCTCTCTCTCTCTCCCTCCCTCCCTCTCTGTTTTCCTCCCTCTCTCTCTCCGTCTCACTCTGCCTCTCTCTCTCTCTCTCTCTCCCTCCCTCTCTGTGTTCCTCCCTCTCTCTCTCCGTCTCACTCTGCCTCTCTCTCTCTCTCTCTCTCTCTCTCTCTCTCTCTCTCTCTCTCTCTCTCTCTCTCCCTCCCTCTCTGTGTTCCTCCCTCTCTCTCTCCGTCTCACTCTGCCTCTCTCTCTCTCTCTCTCTCCTCTCTCTCTCTCTCTCTCTCTATATATATATATATATATATATATATATATATATATATATATATATATATCTCTGTCGCTCCCCCTCTTTCTGTGTGTTCAGAGTTGAATCAGTATTTACATGTGTAATAGATTTTGGGGTTGTGTGTGCAATGTTTATAGGTTGTGTGTGTAATTATAATTGGCTGTGTGTGCAATGTTTATAGGTTGTGTGTGCAATGTTTATAGGTTGTGTGTGTAATTGTAATTGGTTGTGTGTGTAATGTTTATAGGTTGTGTGTGTAATTATAATTGGCTGTGTGTGTAATGTTTATAGGTTGTGTGTGTAATTGTAATTGGTTGTGTGTGTAATGTTTATAGGTTGTGTGTGTAATTATAATTGGCTGTGTGTGCAATGTTTATAGGTTGTGTGTGTAATTATAATTGGCTGTGTGTGCAATGTTTATAGGTTGTGTGTGCAATGTTTATAGGTTGTGTGTGTAATTGTAATTGGTTGTGTGTGTAATGTTTATAGGTTGTGTGTGTAATTATAATTGGCTGTGTGTGCAATGTTTATAGGTTGTGTGTGCAATGTTTATAGGTTGTGTGTGCAATGTTTATAGGTTGTGTGTGTAATTATAATTGGTTGTGTGTGTAATGTTTATAGGTTGTGTGTGTAATGTTTATAGGTTGTGTGTGTAATTATAATTGGTTGTGTGTGTAATGTTTATAGGTTGTGTGTGTAATTATAATTGGTTGTGTGTGTAATGTTTATAGGTTGTGTGTGTAATGTTTATAGGTTGTGTGTGTAATTATAATTGGTTGTGTGTGTAATGTTTATAGGTGGTGTGTGTAATTATAATTGGTTGTGTGTGTAATGTTTATAGGTTGTGTGTGTAATTATAATTGGTTGTGTGTGTAATGTTTATAGGTGGTGTGTGTAATTATAATTGGTTGTGTGTGTAATGTTTATAGGTGGTGTGTGTAATTATAATTGGTTGTGTGTGTAATGTTTATAGGTTGTGTGTGTAATTATAATTGGTTGTGTGTGTAATGTTTATAGGTTGTGTGTGTAATTATAATTGGTTGTGTGTGTAATGTTTATAGGTTGTGTGTGTAATGTTTATAGGTTGTGTGTGTAATTATAATTGGTTGTGTGTGTAATGTTTATAGGTGGTGTGTGTAATTATAATTGGTTGTGTGTGTAATGTTTATAGGTTGTGTGTGTAATTATAATTGGTTGTGTGTGTAATGTTTATAGGTGGTGTGTGTAATTATAATTGGTTGTGTGTGTAATGTTTATAGGTGGTGTGTGTAATTATAATTGGTTGTGTGTGTAATGTTTATAGGTTGTGTGTGTAATGTTTATAGGTGGTGTGTGTAATTATAATTGGCTGTGTGTGTAATGTTTATAGGTTGTGTGTGTAATTATAATTGGTTGTGTGTGTAATGTTTATAGGTGGTGTGTGTAATTATAATTGGTTGTGTGTGTAATGTTTATAGGTTGTGTGTGTAATGTTTATAGGTTGTGTGTGTAATTATAATTGGTTGTGTGTGTAATGTTTATAGGTGGTGTGTGCAATGTTTATAGGTTGTGTGTGCAATGTTTATAGGTTGTGTGTGTAATTATAATTGGTTGTGTGTGTAATGTTTATAGGTGGTGTGTGCAATGTTTATAGGTTGTGTGTGCAATGTTTATAGGTTGTGTGTGTAATTATAATTGGTTGTGTGTGTAATGTTTATAGGTAGTGTGTGTAATTATAATTGGCTGTGTGTGTAATGTTTATAGGTTGTGTGTGTAATTATAATTGGTTGTGTGTGTAATGTTTATAGGTGGTGTGTGTAATGTTTATAGGTTGTATGTGTAATTATAATTGGTTGTGTGTGTAATGTTTATAGGTTGTGTGTGTAATTATAATTGGCTGTGTGTGTAATGTTTATAGGTTGTGTGTGTAATTATAATTGGTTGTGTGTGTAATGTTTATAGGTGGTGTGTGTAATGTTTATAGGTTGTATGTGTAATTATAATTGGTTGTGTGTGTAATGTTTATAGGTTGTGTGTGTAATGTTTATAGGTTGTATGTGTAATTATAATTGGCTGTGTGTGTAATGTTTATAGGTTGTGTGTGTAATTGTAATTGGCTGTGTGTGTAATGTTTATAGGTTGTGTGTGTAATTATAATTGGCTGTGTGTGTAATGTTTATAGGTTGTGTGTGTAATTGTAATTGGTTGTGTGTGTAATGTTTATAGGTTGTGTGTGTAATGCAATGCAACATATCATCACGACTGAGTGTCCTGTAAACACGGCCATGACATTCATCTACTCTCATTATATTCCATTAGCAGACCTGCTGATCTTTACTGCTAAACTGGCCACAGTTTAACATGGAGCCCGGAAGGAAAGAACAGTTCTTCTGGAGTTTTCTTCCACAGTGAAACCAGAAATAATCCAGAGCTAACTGACATATTAATCTGGAAAGTCCATTTACATCATCAGTTCCAGCACGGGCTATTTCTTCTTCTAGACCTTTCCTTCTACAGTGAAAGAATATACATCTCTCTCAAGAACATTATTTCTGAACTTTTTTTGATGATCCACACTTTTTTTTTTTGGATCAGTGTGTACATGGTGTAATATTTATCATGAGAAAAGCTCTAATTCGAGAGATTGAACAAAACTACTGAATTTCAGCTGTTTTTTTATTTCAAGACAAATGAACATTATTAAAAATGAGAATTATCTTTAATACTTAGATTAGAATTATAGATTTTCTTTTAGTACCTGAACGTGGAATCTGGATCTCATGAAATGTTGAAGTTCTCTGTGAGATGTTGGACCTGTTTCTTCTTGTTCTATTTTTGATGTCTACAACACATTTTTTGGATCATTGTGTACTTGGTGTAAAATTTGGCATGTCCAAAAAGAGAAAAAGCATCTAAACAGATATATTGTATATCTCTAACCCCAGAGACACCAGTCCACTGTGCGAGTTCTCACTGTTCAGCGCTCTGAGTTTCACTCTGACCTATTTCCTACCTGCCGTGTCGGATCTCGTATCTCCAGTCAGTACCGGTTGACTCGTGACGATGGTCTTTCACCCGGGCAGCCTGCTCTTTTTAGCGGTTTCCTCCAGACATTCCCCTTTAAGCTGAATACCTTCATGAACTTGTGATGTCCACGTTCACTGCTCTTTTTTGTTTTTAAACAGTTTCAAACCAATTTCTCACTTTTATCACCTCTTTAACACGTGATCCTGATTAGAAAATATACATTTGTATAAATTTGTAATAATTTGGGAAACGTTAAATGTACTTTAAAGACTACAGTTTTTCATTGTTGTGTTTATAGAAATTTATATAAAATAAATTCTAAACTAGAGCAGTGTTTTCTTCTCTGGTAGAGAAGTGTTGCTCAGGGGGAAGCAGTGTGAGCAGTTCAGTTCTGCGAGCACTGAGCACTGAGACGTCTCCACTTCAGGTCCAAACTTCACTCATGACTCAGTGATGCAGTCACTTTTAAATCTGGATCATTAATTACAGCATTTATTCCAACAACAGTGAGAGAGAAAATGTTGAATGGTGACTTTACAATGTGTTCTTTATTCTGAGCCATTATAAATGATAGCAACCGTCTCACTCTGTTTCTGTCTCACTTTACTCCTGTCTCACTTTACTCCTGTCTTACTCTACCTCTATCTGTCTTGCTCACTCTCTCTCTCTCTCTCTCTCTCTCTCTCTCTCTCTCTCTATATATATATATATATATATATATCTTTCTCTCTTTCTGTTTTTTGTTGTTACACTGAAAACTGAGGGTTATGGTTAGTTATTTACTCCAGTGTTTCCTCTGCTAGCTAATTTTACCTCAGGAAAAACATGGCTAGTGCTACCTGTCTGGCTAGGTGGAACTTAGCTAACTATATATGCTAACACAAATGTTTTTCTGAGGTGTAACTAGCTAGCAAAGGAAACAGCAGCAGTGTCTCCTCACTCAGGTAAGTATGGATAGCATGATATAATTTCATTTAGCATTATTTAGCATTTATGTTATATCGAAAATGTGAAGCTTTCTTCACACTCATCCCTTTTTCCTCTGTGAAATGTAACACTTGCAAGTGTGATGCAAATGCAGCACAATGTTGTTGTTTTTTTTACCTAGTAAAAGAATTCAGCTGCCAATCAGGATAAGACAACAGACGAGAACCAATCAGAGACTGGCTAATAGAAGGAGGGAGAGAAAAAGAGAGAGAGCGAGAGAGAGAGAGAGAGAGAGAGAGAGAGAGAGAGAGAAGAAGAAGAAGAAGGAGGGAGGGAGGGAGCGGTAAGACAGAGAGAGAGAAATAGAGAGAGAGAGAGAGAGAGAGAGAGAGAGAGAGAGAGAGAGAGAGAGAGAGAGAGAAGAAGGGAGGGAGCAGTAAGACACAGAGAGAGAGAGAGAGAGAGAGAGAGAGAGAGAGAGAGAGAGAGAGAAGAAGAAGAAGAAGAAGGAGGGAGGGAGGGAGCGGTAAGACAGAGAGAGAGAAATAGTGAGAGAGAGAGAGAGAGAGAGAGAGAGAGAGAGAGAGAGAGAGAGAGAGAGAAGAAGGGAGGGAGCAGTAAGACACAGAGAGAGAGAGAGAGAGAGAGAGAGAGAGAGAGAAGAAGGGAGGGAGCAGTAAGACACAGAGAGAGAGAGAGAGAGAGAGAGAGAGACTGCAGCTCATGTCCTGTTCTTGTAAATCAGCCTTGTTACATAAACACATCACAGAGAGAAATATTCCGAATAATTGACTTGAAGAGAAAATAGGAACGAAAGAAGTGGGAGGATTAAACGAGAAAGACGAGCCAGAGAGAGTGAGAAGAGAAATAGAGAGAGAGTGAGAAGAGAAATAGAGAGAGAGTGAGAAGAGAGCGCGAGAGAGAGAGAGAGAGAGAGAGAGAGAGAGAGAGAGGACAGGAGAGGCGAGAGGAGAAGGACATCAGAGATGTTGTTGAATTCATCATCCACATCATCATTATGAATCAACAGTTCTGGTTTATTAACAAGCGTTCCATGGATTTCTGCATCAGCGGTAAGCAGATCCTCGTTTCCTACACAGAGGCATGAAAAGCTCCAAAATTACACATGAAAAAGGGAATTTGCATGTAGGAGATATGGGTCATAGTGAATGCTTTTGGGTTGCGTCGAAATTCACACGCATGTCTTCACCACTATTTCTCTTTTTTAACCGTGTTATAATTCACATCTGTATCATTCACATCTGTATCATTCAGTGAGCAGCGATTCATACGTAAACAAGTTTATAACAATTGAGAATTGTGAAATATATCTAGAGATATATAGAGTATATTAAAACTGTACTTTTATAAAGGCAATAGAAATGTGAAAAACGCTAGAAGAATTGAAATAAACAATACAGTGTCTGTGTAAAAGCTCGCGTCTGATTGGTCAGAAGGTGCTTCTAGAACAGTACGTCTTTACGGAGCTGCAGTGTCGCTTTAAATCAGATCCAATACGTCTGTAATAAAACTCAAAGCTAATATCTGTAATGTCTCTCTGTCCCTGTTGTTTGACAGGTGGACGATACTGAAGAGATCGTCACCTCTCTCACTGCTAAACATGAACGTCTTCATCCTGCTGATATCTTTCATCACCATATCTATCGCTTTTAGCCAGAATTTCGATATTTATGAGGAAGTCTGCGAGAGGATGTGCGTCTGCGAAGAAAAAGATGGAGTTTCCACAACCAGCTGTGAGAGACGAGGAATTGTAAGTCTTTCTGAAGTCGGCTTCCTGCGCTTCGACACGCATAATCTGTTTCTCACAGGAAATCTACTGAGGAAACTTCAGTTTGACGATTTCTCACGTTACGAGGGACTCAGGATCTTGCACCTGGGCAATAACAATATAGCCGAAATCGAGAGCGGAGCTTTTAACGGACTTAGTGGACTAAAACGCTTGCACTTAAACAACAACAAAATTGAAGTGCTCAGGGACGATACGTTTATCGGTCTGGAACATCTGGAGTACCTTCAGGTCGACTATAATTACATCAGCCGCATTGAGCCCAAGTCCCTCAATGTGCTCTGCTGCCTAGACGTCCTGATTCTGAATGACAACTTGCTTTACTCTTTACCCAGAAATGTTTTTCAGTCTGTTCCTTTGACCCACCTGGATCTTAGAGGGAACCAGCTTAAAATTCTGCCTTATAATGGACTTCTTGAACATTTATCCAAAATTGTAGAAATACAGCTTGAAGAGAATCCCTGGAACTGCACCTGCGAGCTTATTGGCCTCAAAGACTGGCTGGAAAGTACATCATATACGTCGTTAGTAGGAGACATTGTGTGCGAAACGCCGTTCCGTCTTCACGGGAGAGACCTTGAGGTGATCTCCAAGCAGGAACTCTGCCCGAGAAAAGCTGTAGCTGAATACGAAATGGGTGCTGAAACGTTTCAGGAACCGGAGGCGATCGCTTTGTCAAATATCATACGATCCACGCAGCCAACAAAAAGCAGCCGCCAATCAGGGAAGCTGCGAACCAAACCTACAGCGAGGGTTTCATCGAGCAAACCACAAAATCATGGCCCAGCGGTGGCGTACCAGACCAAACCCCCGGTTTCTCCTGAGTGTCCCACCGTATGCACCTGCAATCTACAAATTTCAGACCTCGGCTTGAATGTGAACTGCCAAGAAAGGAAAATTGAGCGTATCTCAGATCTGAATCCCAAACCGTACAACCCAAAGAAGATGTACCTCACGGGAAATTATATTATCTCAGTGCACAGTTCAGACTTTCGGGACACTCCCGGATTGGACCTTCTTCACCTGGGTAATAATCGGATATCTATCATTCACAGCAAAGCGTTTGTGGAATTACTGAACTTACGAAGACTTTATTTGAATGGAAACCTGATTGAGCGCCTCAGTGATGATATGTTCTCAGGCTTAGAGAGCCTTCAGTTTCTCTACTTGGAGTACAATGTGATCCGAGAAATAGAACCTGGTACTTTTAAACATTTACCCAAACTTCAACTTTTGTTCCTCAATAATAACCTTCTCAAAACTTTACCAGTGGGAGTTTTCAGAGGTTTAAACCTGGCACGGTTGAATCTACGCAACAATCACCTAAGGAACATACCGGTCAGTGGTGTTTTGGAAGATCTGACATCATTAGTTCAGATAGATCTGTTTGAGAACCCCTGGGATTGCTCTTGCTCAATTGTGGAAATGAAGAAATGGTTGGAAGGGCTCAGCTCTGGAACCGTGGTGAAGGATGTGATTTGTGAATCTCCACTAAAGTTCACTGCAGTGAATTTACGCCTTGTTCATTCAAATGATCTTTGCCAAGTTGATTTAAACCCTCAAACTTCTCTTCTTCCACCATCAGAAGACTCCTTTTCGGGCAGCACAGTTACTTTGGAGACGACTCTGGATTACAGTTCACCGGATTCCACGGTTCCTCTCTCGGTGCTCATCCTCACGCTGCTTCTTATTTTCATTGCGAGCGTATTCATTAGTGCCGGTTTGTTCACTATGTTCAAGATCAAACGTCATAAAAAGGACAAGAACAAAAACACAGACTCTGGTTCTTTTAATATCATATATGTTGACAGACCAGCAGGAAAGGTCAGGACTTCAGCCGGTCACGTTTATGAATATGTTCCTCCTCTTCCGGTGTCCAAATGCACCACCGATGATGTTCTGGAGGAGGGATACCCGGATTATGATGAGCAGAACGCTTTATCTTATACTTCAGACGAGGAACTGAGATGCATCGTAAATGGCTCGGATTTTAGCACAAGTGCCAGACCTTCTCCTTTACCAGATGATAACTTTTTTTACCGAGACATCCTGGCAAGAGGACACCAAGGCTCCTGTAGATCCGGTTTACCGTGCAAACACAGCACCACTCAGTATTCTCCTGATTACGACCTCACGTATCAGTACTTGCATCCAGAAAGACTCCAGCAAACTACAGTGTACATGAACCCCAACAGGGGCGAATACTGGGAGTTAAAAGCACAGCCGAATTTTCAACCGGACTACCTGGAAGTTCATGAGAAAAGGACAACATTTACGCAGTTCTAATTTGAAACATCTCGTCTTCATTTTGGACTTGTATGTTTGGGCTGGTATGGATGGAGCTTCTGAGAAGAACTTCTAGGAATCTGAGCCCAAAAAATAATCTAGATCAGTTTATAATCTTCATGAAGTACGACAAGTCTATGTATGTACAAAACACCAGTTCTGAATTTACAGTTGTGAAGTAATAATAATATCAACAACAACAACAACAACAACAATAACAATAACAATAATAATAATAATAATAATAATAATAATAATAATACCGGTTTGAACCCTTTCACAATCACAATCTGTAATCTGAGGAGTCCAAGATCTCTTTCTTTGTAAACAGCACCCCCAGTGGCCAGTGAAGAGAAAATGAAGACTCCTGCATCCAAAGCCATTTTAAACATCTGTGTGCCTCTGAACTTTGAGGTAACAGTTTGGGGAGGAACCACATCTGGGTGGAAAAGTCAAAAAGTCAAAATACTTTAAATCATATTTATATATTTTTTGCAATTTAAAAGAAGAAATAGTGCTTGGACACCTCAGACCACCATTCATGGATATTCTTCTTCATCATAATCATCTTCTTCTTCATCTTCTTCATCTCCTCTTTCTCCTTATTATTATCATTTTCTTTTTCTACTTCTTTGTCATCTTTTTTATGCTCTTTAGCTTTTTCTTCATTTTATTATTATTGTTGTTGATTATTATTATTATTATTACTTCATATAAAACTCTGATCTTGGTTTTCTCCTCCATGCAGCACATCTGGTGGGCATTTCAGAAAGTGTTTCAGAAGTCACTCACCTGTAAGGTTGAGGCTGGAAGGTCCTGAGTTTATTGTAATTTCAAGAAACCCTCCAAATAACAGGCCACCAAAGCATCAGCGATTCACCACCATGTTTCACCGCGAGGTATCGGGTCATTTTTAATTTTATGCAAAATCGTTGATTTCCACTGAACACATGATACGTCAGGTTGCATCTCCACTCTGCTCGGTGACGTTCAGGAGCTGCATTACGTTGCTTGTTGTGTGCACTCGACCTCTAACAGAGAAAGGTCACTGCAAATCCGTATAAAGTTTTAATCATCGTGTTTATTCGATTGTTTTCGAGGCTCCGCGTCACAAAGCTCTGGGTTCAGTGGAGTTTATTCAGGGTTTAAAACGAAACAATACGCTTCCTTTCCCTTTCTGCTCTTTATTCACTTCTAATTAAAGAAATTGCAATAAAATGTAGTTTATTTGTATTAAAGATTTAAATTACATGTTGCTGAATAAAACGGCTATAAATTATAGCCATTTTATTACTTGAGCAAAAAACTAGAAATCATTTCTTTTCTTTTTTACATTTTTGTGTAAAATTCATTCACATTTTAATTTCCTCAGTATTTAATTTGGTGTGATTTTTTTTTTTTTTTTAATGGACCATTTATTTATTGAAATATTTTTTATAATTAAATACAGGTATTGTGACAATTAATATTTCTTGCAAAAACTATTGATAAATAATAATTGATTGTTTAAGTTTTTTTCTCTTTACAGCATCGACGAGGTTAAAATACGGGTCCTTCAGCTTTCTGTGGTTCAGTGGTTCTTCCTCGTATGAAGTGATAAATGATGTGCAGATGATAACAATAGCAGTGATGTTTTTTTGTTAGTGTGTGTGTGTGTGTGTGTGTGTGTGTGTGTGTGTGTGTGTGTTATTAATTCGCTTGAACACTGCACTTATGTTTCATATATACTGTATATACAGTACAGAGTATATCATTATGACATTATTATTATATATCAGAGTTTTAATATATGAATCGTATATGAAAGTTGTGCTGGTTGTTTTATTTTGGTTTCTAAATGATGAATTGTTGATTAGTGCTGTGGTTTTTTTTATTCTGAAAACTGAATGAACAGAAAATGATCATTATCATAAAAAAAAGAAAAGAAAATCACTATTTTGTCACTGTGAACTTTAAATTTGTCTATAAATGGAAAATAAAGTTCTCACTGGTCGTTGCGTTCGTGACAAACCAGTGTTTGTAATTATTTCTTGCTGGTTTGTGGCTCGAATGTCTTCCTCGTACGACGGCACCAGACTGTGGATTCTGAAGAACGTTGAAGTGCTCAAGTGTAGCCACGAGTCTTTGAAAGATTACAGATGCTGGTTCTGATGGGTTTGAAGATGCAGGTTGGGGCAGGAGGAAAGAGAATGAGTATTATATAACTGAGATGTCTCACATGACCACCAGCTCCATGAGCTCGATGTGTAAAATCTGCATCGTCCTCTGATTAGAGAGAACACACAGGAAGTAGATCCCGGCATTCAGGAAGCACATGAAGAGAAATGGCAGAGTGCAGGCATCATTTATTGACCAGATCATAACGTTTTGATCTGTAGGTTAATCTCAAGTCCATAAAGAGCTTCATCAGCTTTATTTCTGGCCCAATTGTACGAGTTCCCACAGGATCTCAGTCAGAACTTTAAGCTCAGACTTGGTTCCAGACTAGACCCCATACTCAAGACTCTCTTGGTCTTCAGACTCAGATCGAGTGTAGATGTAATATTCAGGTCTACACTAAAGGCCTGTCGATTATCTGTAAATTCATTCAGCTGATGGTTTACTACCAGAGGAGCATTAGCTCATACTGGAACTTATAAACATGGAGTCAATCATCTACTTTATATTTAACCCAATAGTACGGAGTCTACACTGGATCTCCTTTCATCATACTCAGATCCATCTACTCATGATATATACTGGTCCTGAGTAGTATCCAGTTTACTCCATTATACCATTATAACATTCTGAGTGGTAAAGTGAAGAACACTGATGATCTTCATCATGGCTCCTGTTAGTGTGTGGATTTATTTATTAGGCAGCAGGTGAACATTTTTTCTCAAAGTTGATATTAGAAGCAGGAAAAATGGGCGTAAGGATTTAAACGAGTTTGATAAACTGTGACGTCTAGACGTCTGGGTCAGAGCATCTCCAAAACTGCAGCTCTTGTGAGATGTTCCTGGTCTGCAGTGGTCAGAATCTATCAAAAGTGCTCCAAGGAAGGAACAGTGGTGATCTGCTTTGTGGTGATCGTACCGTACCGCAGACTGACACGTTTCAGTGATGTGATGAAGCTTTCTTTACAGAGGTCACGTGAATGACGGGTTACGAAGTGAGGCTTTTCCTACACGTGACTGATTCAACACAACGCTATAAACACCCCAAATGACTCACTCAGATCAGCTCAGGTTTCCTCTGCCTTCTGTGTCTGCAGGAGGATTGCATTTCTTGGATTTCCCCTAAATAAGGAGAAGAAGAAATGATAAAGGGACAGAGAATCCTGTTTCAGAGGCGTTCACACTGTAACGTGCTGCTGAACATGAAGAAACTGTGACCTTCATACAGGAACTAAAAGATGGAACTGTTGAAAAATCACTGTGTTTATACGCAGAATAACAGCATGAGAGCCGGCATTTCATTCCTTACGATATACATCACCTGGATTAGACACAGATTCAGCTGAAACGGGTGTGAAATATCAAATTATATAACTCGTAAATAAAGAATTTAAAGTTTATAATCAGTGTATAATGATTTTATTAAGTCACATTCAATATTTCATCAGTAAAGTTTACATTTTACAGAAAACGATGCTGAAAATTATCATTTATGAACATAAAATTAATTAATTAATACATTTTTAATAATTATTTACAATATATTAATACTTTTAATTTTTTTAACTGAGGGTTTAATTTAAATCTATTATTATTATTATTATTATTATTATTATTATTATTGTTGTTGTTATTATTATTATTGTTATTATTATTATATTGGTTATGTGTGTCTGATTATTGATTTATTTTATTTTTGTTTCTGTGCACAAAGTAAACTGTTCAAGACAAAAAAAGCTGCTGAAACAAATAGAATAATTTATGTGGGGAAATAAGAAAAAAAATATATTAAACCAAACAAATAAATAATCAATTAAATAAACACATTAATTCCAGTTCAGTTCACTTCAGTTCCAAACACTTACTCTAATATAATAAAAATATTATAACACAATAAAAATGAAATTCTATATAAAATAGTTTAAAAATATTATTTACTGACACAATAATAATAATAATAATAATAATAATAATAATAATAATAATAATTATAATTATAATAATAATAATAATAACAAATAATGTGCAATTTATAGTTAATAATAAATAATATTCACATATTTACATTTTATAAATGGTTTTTAATCGAATTAAAACACTACAGAGTAAAGGCTGTAATACTGCAATTATTTATGAATGAAAATAAAAATACAAAAAGTGTGAAAATAAACTCTAAACATTAAAATGGAGTAAAAGTTAATACAGGAAACAGTAATAAAATTATTTATACATTTCTAACGAACATTTTCTTGTAGTTTCAAATCGTTATATACTTTGTGTCTGTTTTGCATTATTATTACTATTATTATTATAATTATTACTAATAATCGTCGTATTAAATAATTGTTATTATTAATATTATTGTGACTTATGGTGATGACGTCAGGAGCGGATGTTTTGCCCTTGTGGTTGTTGTACGTTATAGTAAAGCGGTGCGTTCTGATTGGTCCACGGGCCTGATTTATGCTAATGAGCTAGTTGGAGTTTCTTTTGGTGCGCGCGGGCGCCGCCCTTCATTCAAGCACGCGGTGTGGGAGAGAGTCGCTGCTGCTGGTACTGTCGGTGGTGCGCGCGCGGCTCTCACGCGCTGTGTTTTCTCTTCCTGCAGTGTCGGACCTCGCGTGTGCGGACGGTAAGTACCAGTGTGTGTGTGTCTGTAAAAGATGGTGGATCTTCGGCGGGCGCGTGCGTTTGACGTGAAACCTGTTGTAGTAAAAGGCGCCGGGCATCGCCGCTCGTGCGCGCGCGTGTGTGTTTCGTGTACGTGTGCGCACGCGACGAACGGCGTGAGCCGGTGCTCATGCGCGCTTTCGTTTCATAAACACGCCGCCGCGTGTGTGGGGGGAAATAGCGGCACGGGGAGTGTGGTTTGGAAAGGAGACCACTTCCACTACTAATAATAATACTATTAAGAAGTATACGCGCGAGCGGGCGCGTGCTCCGGTTCATCGCGCGGCGCGTTCTCGGCCAGGAACTAAATGCACGCGCGCAGCAACTTCAGGGATATTAAAAAGGAATAAATAAAAATCCGGCGCGTGCATCCTCCTTTGAGTCCCGCTGGACGCAGAATGAAGTGTAGTCAAGTTTATAAGTTTGTACTTTTTAGACATGTTACGATCTCCCCTGTGTGTGTGTGTGAGAGAGTTTTGTAAGTGCCTGCAGAACAAAGCACTGGAAGCACATGGGGGCTTACAGGCCGCACGAGACCTGTTAGCGCTCTGGCTAATGCACAGCGATACACACACCGGCACGCGCACGGGTTCTCTTCCCGACAGAAAGCCCGGGATTTATTAATACACACACGGACACGCACACAGCGCGCGCGGTTTCTGGTTTTCCTCCACTTTCCCGTGTGCGCGTGGTGGAGCGCGGTGTGCGCGCGCAGGCCGGGTGGGTGCTTTGCCGTAGTGTGCGCGTGCGGAGTTTTCCACTTTCCGACCATCAGGTTGTTCGCTCTGTGTATTTACACTATATAAGTATTAGTAACCCGCAGCTCCTGACTGAAGTGTGGAGAACAGTCAGGGTTCTGCTGAAGCGCTACAGATATCGAGCTTGTGTGTGGAAACTGCGGTTTTACTGTTTCTTGTTTGACATGTTAACACTTTGTCCCTTTGGCGTGTTTTTTCACTGGACCTGGCCTTGGGGGTCTCAGTCTGCCGCCCGGGGCTGCTCTCTATTCGTGTGTGTGTGTTGAGGGTGAGTTTGTGATCCGGACACACCGCAGGTTCTGGAGCCGCCATGTTGGAGTGAGGCTCGGTGGTGAGAGGGAGCGGGGGGGGCGCGTAAATGGGGGAGGCGCTGCGCATGCGCGGTTTTTCGGTAGCGCGAACTGATCGTGCGCACTCGCTGTGGGATCGACTGCGCATGCGCCGGTCTCCCAAGGCGGGCTGCACAAGCCACTGGTAAACACGTTAGTTTTGTTACACACACACACACACACACACTGCTGAGAATCTGCCCCAGTCCCGAGTGTGATGTTTCTAAATGCATAAACTCCAACACATTGAAACATCCAAAACTAGTTATTGAATGTTCTATGTGTGTGTGTGTGTGGGGGGGGGGGGGGGGGGATCACCAGGGCTTTTCAACACTAGCTTTCTGACTTCCTGGTTTAAAAGGACACGTGTGTGTGTGTGTGTGTGTGTACACTGGGATGTGTAGTGGAGGTTCCTGGAAGGAGTCTCCAGTGTCAGGGTGTGTAGAATTCAGTCAGAAGTGTGTTATCTGCTGTAACGTGTGTGTTTGACTTCCACGGCAGTAAAAGTGAATGTAAATGGATCATCATTCAGTACAAGAATGTAAATATATGGAATAACAGGAATGAGGTGCTACAGGAAAGATTTCAGGGGGGCAACATTGATTTTGAGGTTATTTCCAGTTATCACTCCATCCAGATGTTGGTTGTTCTTCAGTATCTCCATAAATGATTCCGTTTTTACCGTGTAATTTACCTGTAACCTGTGTTTACTTTCCCGTTTCATCCCCGTCAGGTTTTTGCAGCTTTACATCTTCAGGCAGACGTGAGATGCAGCGAGGGTTCGAGTGTCTGCAGAGTCAAAGTGCTTACAGTGCAGGTAGTTCAGAAAGTCGTCTACTGCAATGGAGGCACTTCAAGCTCTACACACTCCACACACACCTCCAGAGTAACACGGAGCTCCTCGCAGGACGGTGAGTTCCAACCCGAAGGTCCTCCGGATCTCAGACGTTCCATCAGACGCAGTTAAACCTCCATCTACTGAACTCGGCTTTCGTATTAAATTTGAGTTTAGACCCTTTTTAAGTTGGTAGTTTGAGTTTTATTTGTTTAATTAAGACTAATAACGAGCTGTTTGTTATTAATGGCACTAATGCTGCTTTAATGAGGCCATAAAAATGCGCCGATGAAGAGAAATTGAGTTCTTTGTTAAACTTGTCGTTAGAAAAGCTTTCAGAAACGTAATTTTGATGTCATCAGCTGCTTCTTTTGCTAAGGTGCATCTAGTGCAGATAGTGGATTGGACTGCCCTACTGCCCTAAGTGCTCCTTCTGGCATGAGAGAGCCGGAATATTCGTCCATCTGTCCATCCATGTGCCGAGGTGTGTGACGTTCTTTGGTGGTCTTCTGTCAGTTTTGCATCGTTGCACCACAAGAAAAACAGAGTTGTGCAAATCTATGCAAAACTGACAGCAGCCTTCGGTGACCTCACGTCCCACCTGCGTTCCTCTCGGTGTTCCTCGCGGTGTTCCTCTCTGTGTTTCTCGCGGCAGTATTAAAGTGCTTATAGTGCAGGTAGTCTGGTCTTTGAAGCTTCTACCGCAGTGTGAGCACTTGAAGTACTTCCAGGCGAAGAGAAAACGACGTCCGCTTCCTTTTCACGCTGCACGGTTCTGATTAGTTTTGCTGGTTTGCATTCAGCGTTCGGTCAGAAAACACGGCTGTGCAAATCCATGCAAAACTGATCGTAGCTGTGAATCACGACAGTGATCCCGAATTTCAGGGATTTTCCACATCACTTTATTTTTCTCTTGAGTTTTCAGTATATGGAAAAGTTTGATCCGGTTTTCTTAACGGATTTGGTACGAAGCTCCGAATTTCTTCTCCCGGTTCCCGGCAGGTTGGGATCAGCCGCAATGTTCTACCGTAATGAAATATTGCACTTGTCCCGGCCTGTCGAGAGCCCAGGGTTCTCCGTCACACGGATCTCTGAACTGAAAGTGGAAATATTGTGCAATTTGTTGTAATTTGTCACTTTTTTCCTCTAATAAATTCTGACTGACTTCTTTAAACCACTGTGGTGATTGTGTTCTTGTTCAACCATTGAGTTGAAGTCAAATGCAGCCTCAGTAGAGTTTGGTTCCTCACCCAGTGAGAGGCTCCTTCACCACCGCTGTTTCAGTTTTACCTCATGATCAACCTACAGATGAAAGTGATCATCAGCACCTGCTTGGTTGAATTGGTTCGTCATAGACCAGATTTCTGATCCAACAGAATCCTGACTTTGCACATGAACTGAGTGAAGTGTAAGAACTGAAAGGAAAAGTGTTCACATTAAATACTGATGTGATTTGGATTCTTGTTTTGTAAATGTATATCTTTTTAAATACTTCACAGTATTTTTCCACAACCTCCTAAAACTTTCGGCTTATGTGCAACTTCACATTTGTCACACTGATTCGTTTGTGCTGTAGTTCTCTATCTGCACCACTAGATGATGCTGTAGCATAAGAAATCCTCGTGTCCACATTAAAGCCTCGTGCCGCGATGAACATGAACGAATTCACCTGCACGATAAATATGATCCTGTTTACATCGCTTCAGTTTGCTGCCTCAAACTTTCCATCCTCATGTTCACAGACAGATGTAGAAGATTTTACAGCACAGCAGAGTGTAGACCGGTTCTGTTCTTCTCATAGCAACAAGTAGCTGCAGTCTGTTCTCACTTATGTTCCTCATCTACAGTAAATTCATTTAGATCCTGGCATGGATGAGAAGATATGGAAGAGATGTACACAACAGGCATAAACAACGTTTTGGTACTCTGCTTGCATAAGTTTGTGCACCCTTGTATTAATGGGAAAGTGGTATTGTTTGGAATCAACCAATCACAGTCATCTTATTCATTGTTGTTCACAACAACATCCACATTTGAAAGTGATGATGCAACATGTCCTTCAGAAAACTGTAGACGCGCAAAGGTGCAATTTATTGTCTAATACCAAAAAGCAGGGGGAAAAAAGCAACACACCACCATTCCACAGCTGATCCACACAATGAGCTGAAATTACACACCACTTTTGTGATAACACACAGGAATGTAGATTCATTAATTTATAAAGTTCATATTGTTTAGTAAACTACTCAGTGCTTTTAAACTGTTTAGTATTCGTTAAGGTACCAGACAGACCAAGCAACACCTTAGGAACCATCTCGTATACCCTCAAGCACCAACCCAACAACACTGTCGGTATTGTATCTCATAGATGCTGTACAGTAACTGCTTATGATGAGTCACACACCATGTGGTTCGAGGAGAACATGCACAGGAACACTCAAGTCACACGAACAGCATTTTGGAAGTCTGGCTGCCTAATTAACCAACCCGGACCAGCCTGATCCAACCCGGTACCAGTCTGGACTAACCTGACCCAACCCCAGCCAGCTCAAACCAACTTAAACCAGTCTAAACCACCCTGCCCCACCCTGCTCTCACCTGCTGTATTTATTACATGTGGATTATAAGAACATGGAGAAAGAAAATTCCCCTGATTGTATCTCTCATATGAAAGTGCCCACGTGTGAAATGGTATGTTAATAAAGTGAGTGATGGTGGTGGTGTAAACTATGAAGATACAGATGCTCGTACTGTTTTTTTTTTTTTCCCCTCTAATTTCTAGAATATTCTGTATAACGGTGTGGGCGGTGAGACACCTCGGCCTCTCCATGTGTCCCTCCCCGAGTCCCCGTGTCCCCGTGTCCCCGCCCTCACACCGAGCTGCTGATGCTGCTGCTTCTCCTTTTATACTCCACACCTCCTCGCGCACACGAACAAACCCAGCTCGAGAGCAGCCGCGTGCGTCTCCGGTAATGTTCGTGGTGGTGATGCTGCTGCTGGTGGTGATGATGATGGTGGTGGTCGCTCAACCCGGATGTGGTGCTGGTTGATCTTTTTATTTCTTAAGTTGTGTTTGTAGTTGTAATTGCTTTTCGTCCTGTTTTTTTTTTTTTTCTTCTCCTCCACCAGTCGTTGTTAATTACCGTTAATAACACGGATGTGCGATGGTGCTCGCGCGCGCCGCCGCCGCCGCTCTTTTTCTGTGCGCGCTCTGTGCGTCCGCGAGCGCCGAGGACCTCGTGAGCGCGAGCGCGAGCGCCGGCTGCGGCGCGGTGGCACAGGCGTACCGGGACATGGGCTTCAGCTCCGGGACCGTTCCCGACAATTACACAGCAGGTAAGAGACACGCGCGCGCGCACACGCATGGTGCCCCACGAGCAGCGCGTGACACTTGTAGTACGTGTGTGATTTATTGTGGACGTGGGTAAAAACTCTGGAACAAAACAAACAAACAAACAGTAAAAACCATAACACACAGTCGTTCCCATTACAAACCATTCCTAAACGGTTCCTCTCCCGGTATTGAAGCTTCTAGGAGCATTAATGACGTCCCTGAAGGAGTCCATTACAGACCATAGTTTGCCAAAGTTGTTAATGGTATCAGATACAACACCAAGAACACTAAGCAAACAAAATCCCCACTATTGATTTCCATCAAACCATTATAATAATTAAACCTGCTCTTTGAGGGGTTTGTGGTGGTGTTCTCAGCAGGTAGGACATGAAACCTGAAGGCACTTTTGTAAACATGAAAGTAAGAATCTCGTGTGAAACCTGTTTAAAGGTACAGAAACTTACACATTGCTCCTGTTTTTGATCATCAACCACATCTGCGTTCTCAGAGCCACCGAAACATGACCCAACCCACAAGTTCTCATCGCTGATAAGACATCTGAAACTTTCTGAAAATCCCAGAGATACTGGAATTACACTTATACACTGAGAGGAACAGTCAAGAACTTTTCTATAATCGTTAAGAATCTGGTGCTATTGTGATTACTCTTTCATATTCCCAGATGAGCCGAACCTTCTTCAGCATGCAGGTTCATATCAAACTTTATTATCTAGACAGCTACAAGAGACGCCTTGATTTTTCTACTCCAGAATATTGAAACATTTTACCGAGGTAAGTCCAAAGCTGAGGCACTGATCCTGATCTTCAGCACTGCAGCCTTATGGATTATTACACACTGACTATGTCCTACAGCACAAGATGGTGAAAGACCAGCATTTTTGATCATCTTGATGACTTGCCATGTGCGAGAAGACTCGAGCATCATGATTTATTTCCAGAACTTTGAAGTTCTAACTCTGTCACCAGCATGGAGAACTTTTGCTTCAGTAGAAAAGCCATGCAAAGTACAATCCGGATCATGTTGTGGTAAACATGGTGGTCCTTGTTTACACCACCATCCACAGAGTGTACAAAGTCCCCACATGTTTGTGAGATTCGAGCATGTTTCTCATTCCAGTAAACCGCTAAACCGGTTCTGCAGCAGATGAGAACCTTGGAGAAGCCATCTCAGCACTTCAGGACTTTGTGCTTTGTCACTGGAATATATTTACAGAGACTGTTGTCCCGCTTTGACTTCACAGCTGTATTTCAGAGTCGGTATCAGATGATCTTACTGACTCCGAGACTCTCGGCTTATGATGTGCAAATCATAAATTAGTGTGATGGCAGGGGCATGTGTGCTTTTGGAATCTTGTGACATTGCAGTCAGATCAGGTGACATGAGACACACCGGCTCTCAGGACAGCTGAGATCCAGGCCAGCATCATGTCCTGGACACCAGAGATACACTGACTACATGGCAGGTCATAACTCTACCTGTTGCTGGTAATGAGGGTTCGAGGTACAGGCCTGTGGGTTAGCGCTTTGCTCTGTCTGCTGTATTATACAGTATACGTGACTCCAGCCAGTATCACACACACCCTGGTCTGATCATGTAATAGAAGTCTGGACATGATGCTCCAGATCCCCTCTGAAGGTTCCAGAGTGCTCTTTTTGCCATACATTTATTAAGGGGGCTCTGATTGGTCGTTCGGCGATCATAATTGGCCGAAAAGCGCTTTGGGCAGTTCGATTCAGAAGAGCCGATCAGATGACGCTAAACTTGAGACAAATTTTTCCCTTTGATTTTCTTTAAGGGTCTGAAAATCCTACAAGGAGCTTGTATAGATATACTCTGCTGTATGCAAAGCCTTTCTGTTTCATTGTGATGTCCTGCCAATGTTAGTATTTGTGCAAACTTCTACAATCTTCTCAATGCTGATTGTGCCTACAAGCCTTAGATTATTTTGAATCCTTCACTCGCTTCTTAGTCTCCACTGCTACACGTGAAGAATAAACCGTCAGTGCTGGACCCATCAAATTCTTCTGTCACCCTAACAGGACACAATGCCATATCCACTTCTCTTCATCTTCATCTCTTCACACTGGGAAAGAATCTCAACTAGGATTCATCACAATTCAGACGAGAAACCTCACTGTAAGGGGATCCTAACTGAGAGACCTTCGTTGTTCAGGATCAATGATTCTGGCAGTGGTGGGCCTCAGGCCAGTACTGCCTCAAAAGAACAACAAAGTACAGCTTGGGTCACACTGCACAGGAACCTATCAGGAGCAGCTGAATCAGTCGCTGGATTGGTCTGGATCATCACTTCCTGATTTCAGCTCAATCCTAATTATATGATTAATTGATTAGGTGTAATGGAACAGGGTGAGGTTTAAAATGTTTAGGACCAGGGTTTGGAAGCTGTAATCTCTCTGGACCTAACCTGAAAACTTAATACCTGGACTGAGAAGAGCAAATCACCCAGCCTTTATTTTTCTCCTCCTATTGCCTAAAGATAATATAGATATTCTGAGCAAGTTTTTTGTTAAATTGTAAACTAGTATTAATGCTAACATCAGTGTTTTTTCACTAAGTAGGAGTAGAAGGTATGACTTTGTTTGCCCCCTGCAGACATGGCCTGCCTTGACATTGGACCGTTCCAGTTGTTAAAATAGATCTCATGGTTTCCCACGGTGCTTACACAAAGATCACATAGCATGACTGTGCTGCAGATTGCTGAGATGGAAGGCTTGGGTTAGTTTGTTAATATCAACAGCACAGTAGATCAGTTGAAGGATCATCACTGGAACACTTCATTCATTCACTCTTCCATTAGTAACTATTTTATCCTGGTAAGAGTTGCAGAGGGTAATGAGATGCGAGAGCTTCACAGGGCACCACAAACTAGCACACTTATTCATACCTGAGGATTTTGAACAGCTCAGGCTCATTGCTACACAAATCCAGAGAAATTAGAAAACGGCGTTTTTTTTTGTCTAAAAATTGCCAAACTATGGTTTCAAAGCGAAATAAATCAATCCCAGATCACATGGTGTATGCAAAAATATCCTAAACTCCCCTGGAGAAGTCACTTATCTGGAGCATCTTTCTGAACACTTGCCCACAAATCAATTCTGAGCGAATGAGACCGTATTCTCGAATTTTTATTTCCTGTAGGTTTAAAAAAAAATTGTGCCTGAACCTGTCTGCATTGGTTTGAAATGGGAGACAATTTGCTGAATAAACGTTAAACAGCTATGCAAAAAAAATCATTTCAGCTAAAACATATCATCATCTAACCAAGAACCGGACCAAAATAAACCTCTTGACAATTTTCGACCTTCCTTGACCTTCAGCAAAGGCATCTGTTGAATGCGTTCTGGTTTTGCCATGGAAAAAAAATACATGCTGGATTTTCCAAATCATTACTGAGCAAGAAACACAACACCCACATACAGGAAGACACCCATTTTAGGACATTGCAAATAAATATCTGTCCAATGTTCAGAAAAACTGATTCACCAGCAAAATGTGTGGAAAGAGGAGATCCTGGAGCTCCTGGAGACCCTACATACAGTATAGAAGATTCATAGAATCACGAGAGTTCATGTTCTCTTACAGTTGCTTTGATGCCCCATATTCTGAGAAGGTTCTCCTGATGGAGAACATTCCATCTCAGACAAACATCCCCTAGATATGAATAAGTGTCTGAGTGTGTGTTCATAGTTGGACATGATGGGTTGGCATCTCCTCTAGGGTGTATCCCTGCCTCATGCCCAGTGTTCCCGGGATCAGCTCCAGATCCACCGCGACGCTGAGCAGGAAAAAGTAAAGTGTTTCCTGAACACGAGTCAGTTTAATATGCTTAGAAATGGACATTTTATGTTAACGCCCAACAACAAATCCACATTGCTGATCATTGTGAAAGCGTTTTTTGGGATTGTTGTGTCGGTGTTACAGCTAGCGCAGTTAGCCTTGTTTCTTCTTAGCCTCAGCATGATCATGGTTTAGCTAGGCTAAATTTAAATAAAGCTTGACTGAAAATAATCCAGTTTGGGTCCATTTGGAAAACCAGCAATGAGTTCCTGGTTTTGGTGGTTCAAACCCCAGTATCTTCAAGGCTACATCTTTACTAATCCAGATCAATTTCAAAGCAGCATTTCCGTTTAAAAAAGACGTTTCGAAAGCTGGTTTTCACACAGTCCAAACTGCAAAACGCAAAAACGCTGCTTTCTAATCTTTACACTTTGGAGAGTGTTTTCAAAAATCTACGTTTTCATTGACTGAAATGCTGCTGTGCTGTAGACTCCAGATCTGCCTTTTATTTATTACAACACATTCAGCTTTATTTGGCCCTTAAATAACACCTTGTTACGCGTCCTGCCTGCCATCAGACCAGACTGCTCGTTAGAAAGTTATTTTAAGTGTGAAGTCTGTGTAATTCAGGAATATAGTCTTTTAGAGATTAAACTATGCCACTATGAAAACAGCACAAATATTTCTGGTACACCAAAGATATTTTCCAGCATGGTCCAGAGCTATCTTACAGCAAACTGCAGCCTCCAATGTAACGCAGGAATTTCATTTCCCAAAAGAAAAACACCCAGGAGAAAAAACACTTCAGTAGCAGACTCATCCAGTCCGCTTGTAGGTTAATATCACCGCTTATTTCTTTGTACTGATCGCAAGTAAAAATTGGACATGGATCATTAAAATTTAAGTTCTTACCTTCCAAAACCTGTTTGGCTCTGCCAGGAGGTTAAAGTACAGCTTTGTGCAAATGAGAACCCCTGAGACTAACACCATTTAAATCAAAACACTACTTCATTTTGCATTCAAAACGTTAATAGAATTAACCAGAGAATTAACTGGTTTTATACTAAAACAGTACCAGGATGTTGCAGTCTAAAGCTCTGGCTCTGCCAGGAGGTTAAAATGCACTCGTGCAGAGCTTTTAACAAGTTTATAGTTTAAGATCAAAAAACAAATGAATTAAGAAATAAATTACCTTCTCCATCTCTTGATTGAAACTCTGAGGTTTCCACGTGAGGTTTCCACGTGAGATTTTTGTCGGTGTGACATTTCCTTCGTCATGTTCCAGGTGAATCCCTGCAGATCTGCACCCAAAACCTGACATGCTGCAGCCCAGAAATGGAGCAGAATTTCATCAAGAGGAGTAAACACGAGTTCAAGAAGTTTGTGGCCGAGGCCACTGAAGACCTGAGGAACATGTTTGAGTCCCGATATAAAAGGTTTGATGGTACGGTTTCTGTCTTTACATCTTCTTTATATCTCATTTCTTTTGCTAAAAAAATCCACAGTGTTTTCCATTTTAGGACCCTGGAGTTCCTGCTTTACATGTTTTATCAGACTGCAGAATTGTTTTTAAATTTGACCAGAATTGGTGTTTGATGCTTGTTTTTTTTTTTTTTACCTCAAGAAAAATAAAAAGGCAGTACTTTACAGATGCTGAATCCTGACACATAAAGTCATTTGCACACAGTTAATTGGGATTAAAAATGCCTTCATCATCTTGAGTTTGTAATGCACGAGATGTAATGTCTTTGTCACCTTCCTCTCTGACTTGAAAGATTTCTTCCTGGGGCTCCTGGAGAAAACTGAGCGTTCCCTGAATGAGATGTTTGTTCGCACTTACGGGGAATTGTACACGCGAAACGCCGACGTCTTCCAGAGACTTTTTTCTGAACTGAAACGCTATTACACTGGTGGAAACGTGAACCTGGAAGAGATGATCGACGATTTCTGGACCAGTCTGATGGAGCGCATGTTCCAGCTGCTCAACTCCCAGTACGACATCAATGACGATTACATGGAGTGCGTGAACAAGCACATGGACGACCTCAAGCCCTTTGGCGACGTGCCCAAAAAGTTTAAAGCGCAAGTGTCGAGGGCGTTTGTCGTCGCACGAACCTTCGTCCAGGGACTCGAGTTCGGGAACGAAGTGGCGAACAATGCGTCCAAGGTTTGTTTGTTTTCTCTTTGATGGACAGAACGGTGTTTAGATGCAAATATTTCAGATAATGTTGATTAACGAGATTTGTGGGAAAACTGAGTTTGTCCAGTATTAAAACTTTTAAATGAACCAATTCACATCGAAAACAATTATTCTCCGTTTCTGTAAACCTTATAAAAGTTACAGTTGCTCCAGTATCACCTCATTAACCGTCCGTGTGGAAACATAGCAAAGGTTCTGTTTGGTGTCCTGATTTACGTCATTTAAAACACCATCATTACTTTTTAAAACATTTCCAGTCATATTTTGTCTTCATGCTCTATGTTGAGTTTGGTTTCACTAATAATAAACATACATTTGCATAAAGTATCAATATTTGTCAATGTGCATGTTGATGAGAGTATTAAAACTTTAAATGTATTAATTTAAGGTCCATTTAGAACTGATTAAAATGCTACTGTTTACTTAAGTACATGTCAAAGCCCAAACTTTTTTACTTGAACTTGAGTAAAAAAAAAAAGTACTCCATCGTCAGTACTCCAACTTTTACCAGAGTCTTTTAAAACATGACTTTTACTTCACCACGTCAGAGACGGTCGATGCAGTACAGTGCAGTGAGAACAATTATTGTCTGTTTAATGGTTTTTATTTATAAAAAGAGAGTGTACTGCACAAGTGTCCAGGCACTTTTTTTTATGTCATCCCATTTGTTTTGGGGCACATGACTTTTCCCCTGACTGGTTCTTGGTCCCCCCTGTGCCACCACGTTAAAGAAAAATCTAGAATTGCCCCCAAAAGACTGCTGCACAGGTCCAGATCTGACCACCATGACACAGTTTGGGCCAGTATGGAAAAACATTGTACTTCATGTGTCAAAACCGTTTGCATATACTCACCCAAATGCTGTTAAATTCTTTATTGTGATTGGTCAGAAGGTGCTGATCATTGTCTAATTAGCTAATGACTCCTAATGACTGATTTCTTGTTTCTTAGGTTAGCATGAGCGCGGCGTGTGTTAGCAATGTGACTGAAATGCTGTACTGCCCGTACTGCCAGGGCAAAACGATGTCAAAGCCGTGTAAAGATTACTGTCTTCACGTTCTAGAACTGTGCTTGAAGCGGAGCCTCCTAATGACGGACGATTGGACGCGTTACGTCGGTAAGAATCTCCACGTTTACATCGCCATATCGACACGGCGAACCCGACTAGCTTATAGGACCCGTCGGTACTCGGTTCTCGTCATCGGCGGCACGGCAAGGATGTTGATCCAAACCGCACACCCTGCTCCCTGTACAGCCCGCTGTCTGAGCGATGCCTGGATGGGTTTATAATGAGTGTTTATCTGACCTCGGCGGTTTGGTTTTATTTTATTTTAGAGGTTAAATAAACGTGAATAAGTGGACAGACGAGCAGCTGTAGGCTGAGGATAATGGCTTACAGCTGTGCTCTTAACCACACACACACACATTCTATGCAACAGTGGGCAACCAAGTACGCAGATACCAAAGCATGTTTCTCCAAAGTCCAAAGCATCGGTTAACATTCAGAATCGGTGGAAATGTGAGCTGAGGGCCCGTGACTTTTCAGAAATCAGAAACTATAGTTTTAAATGGTTTCAAAACTAAAAACATCCCGAGACCATCGGTTGACGAGAGATAAGAGGCGAATATTCAGACTGGTTCACGGTAACATCGACTCGAATAATCACTCTTTATACCCGTGCTGCACAGAAAAGCATCTCACACACAACCTTAAGGTGGATGATGTGATTGTCTGTCTTTATTATTAAGAATATCCGCCTTGCTCTCACTCGCATCTTTTCCCTGGTTGTTGGTATTTTGGAGTCCACATGACGCACGGCCGGTTGGTCTGGTGGCACTAATGTAATCCCAAACTATGTGTAAAATGCACGTTTGCAGGAAGAGAAGGATTTCCTCAAACATTTCTGTGGCTTTGCAGGGCATTTCAGAGTGGATTTAATGTTACCAAAATAAATCGGAACCAGGGAACGAGAGCAAAAAGAAAAATGCCTGTGTGAAACAACAAAAAGGTTTCGCCCCCGTTCACCTCGACACTGCGGACGATCGGATTGAGAAAGTGAAGGTCTGATACTGATAGACGTGTGTGGGAGAGAATTTGGATTCAAGATGTTTTTGTGAGTCTTTAGTTCATTAATCACATGACATTATAGTGTTTCCTTTGGATACATTTTACGAGGTGGTATCAAAAGGTTTAGAGACTAGTTTTTTAACATGCCAGCAGATGGCAGCACAAGGCTGCACGCACAGTCACAGGGAGCACCAACCTTCATAAGTCAGACGTCGCAGAGCAGTGAATGCAGGGAATGTGGAGTTAATAATCCAAATACAGTTTTTATGACTTATTATTATTGTTGCAATTTTTTTTATGTAAAAATGTTTTTAGATGAATGATTATTTGTTTACAATAATAATAATTATGGCTTTAGGAAATGTTGGTATCTGTGTTGAAAAAAAATTTGTGTTGCCCATTGACTGCATTATCATTTCTATTTACTTCAGAATTTTATTAAAGGTTTGTGTAAGTCGATGTATTAGGGGAATTTCACTGCTGAGGAAAAAAAAAACTAGACTTCCGGAGTCGAGACTGTAAAACCATCCGATCTTTCCATCACTAATGAATGCAGCTATTTCTAATTCACTGCTATTCAGCTGTAACAGGAGTTACATAGTGACTATTAACTTAATTAATTAAATTCTATTCTTAAGGCAGCATTATAAAAAGACATTTATAAGAAATAATATTTTCTAAAATTGTGTTTAGTTTTTGTTTGTATTGCAAGTGGACTTTAAAGCTGCAGTTTAGCTTTTACTTTATTTGGAAAATAGATTTTTTTTATATTAGTAAAAAATATTTTTCAGGGTTTTAAAGTTAAAAAAGTTTAAAACAACAAATTAAATATTTGTTTATCATCAAGAATAGAGCGGTATCTGTTCCTGCAATGAATATTTTATATACATAATTCCCAAATAACGAATAATAATAGTGAAACAAACTCGTCAATCATTTATCAACAAACACAGAATCTGCTCTTCTTTATAGATGAGATGTTGCTGCTGATCGAGAGACTCGAAGGGCCGTTCAACATCGAGTCCATCATGGAGCCGATGGACGTAAAAATTTCAGACGCCATCATGAACATGCAAGAGAGAACCATGGAGCTGTCATACGAAGTACTGCACATTTAATCCACTATAACACCTGTTATAACACCACAGCACGCTCAGCTGAACGCGCACAAGTCACCGCGAGATGCTAGAGGCACATGTTTGGGTAAAAAGGTACAACTTCCTGTTTGAAATCATTTTCCTTTTCTCTTTCTGTGTGACTGCAGGTTTTTCAAGGTTGTGGTCAGCCAAAGCTTTTGGAAAAGAACAGAGTTGCCCGTGACGTCTCGAGCACGACTGGCCAAGGATTTGCACCGAGCGAGGCTGATGCCACAAACCTCCAAAAACTGGTGAACAATTACTTTAATAATAATCTGAGTGATTGTAAAATTAATTGAAGTTGAATAAAGTTATCTACCTAAATAATTAGCTAAAAATAACATATGCTTCACAGCGTGCAGCACATGGTAGCAAGCAAAGTTTTATATTTAAGACATGAAAAAAGAATTGGCTAAAAAAAATGTTTTGTTTTAAACATGTGATGGATCCTCAGGGAGATTGTATGGATCATGATCATGTTACCTTTAAGAGTTTCTAAGGAATGTCACTCATGTTATGGGAATGTGGATGATTCGTGTCTCAATTACATCAGTTTCCTGCTGTGTGTGTGTGTGTGTGTGTGTGTGTGTGTGTGTGTGTGTGTGTGTGTGTGTGTGTGTGTGTGTGTGTGTGTGTGTGTGTGTGTGTGTGTGTGTGTGTGAGCTGACTGTGGTAAACCACTTCCACAGACAGAGTGTTCTTACCCACACTGCACATTTGGTTTGGTTTTTGTGCAGCAGTTAGATTTATATTTAGTGTGGTGTGATGAGATGTTTGTGTTCTAATATCATCAATGATTTATACATTAGTTTCACCAAATAGACAAATAAAGGATAAACCCCTCACTATACCCCTCACTATACTCACTATACCCCTCACTATACTCACTATACCCCTCACTATACTCACTATACCCCTCACTATACCCCTCACTATACTCACTATACCCCTCACTATACCCCCTCACTATACTCACTATACCCCTCACTATACTCACTATACTCACTATACCCCTCACTATACTCACTATACCCCTCACTATACTCACTATACTCACTATACCCCTCACTATACTCACTATACCCCTCACTATACCCCCTCACTATACTCACTATACCCCTCACTATACTCACTATACTCACTATACCCCTCACTATACTCACTATACCCCTCACTATACTCACTATACACCTCACTATACCCCCTCACTATACCCCCTCACTATACCCCCTCACTATACCCCTCACTATACCCCCTCACTATACCCCCTCACTATACCCCCTCACTATACTCCTCACTATACCCCTCACTATACTCACTATACTCCTCAATATACCCCCTCACTATACTCACTATACCCCTCACTATACCCTCACTGTACCCCTTACTATACTCACTATACCCCTCACTATACTCACTATACCCCTCACTTCACTATACTCACTATACTCACTATACCCCTCACTATACTCACTATACTCACTATACCCCTCACTATACTCACTATACCCCTCACTATACCCCCTCACTATACTCACTATACCCCTCACTATACCACTCACTATACTCACTATACCCCCTCACTATACCCCCTCACTATACTCCTCACTATACCCCTCACTATACTCACTATTCTCCTCAATATACCCCCTCACTATACTCACTATACCCCTCACTATAACCTCACTGTACCCCTCACTATACTCACTATACCCCTCACTATACTCACTATACCCCTCACTATACTCACTATACCCCTCACTATACTCACTATACCCCTCACTATACTCACTATACCCCTCACTATACCCCCTCACTATACCCCTCACTATACCCCCTCACTATACTCACTATAATCACTATACCCCCACTATAATCACTATACTCCTCAATATACCCCCTCACTATACTCACTATACCCCTCACTATACTCACTGTACCCCTCACTATACCCCCTCACTATACTCACTATACCCCCCTCACTATACCCCTCACTATACTCCTCACTATACTCCTCACTATACCCCTCACTATACTCACTATACCCCTCACTATACTCACTATACCCCTCACTATACTCACTATACCCCTCTCACTATACCCCTCACTATATTCACTATACTCCTCACTATACTCCTCACTATACCCCTCACTATACTCACTATACCCCTCACTATACTCACTATACCCCTCACTATACTCACTATACCCCTCACTATACTCACAATACCCCTCACTATACTCACTATACCTCTCACTATACTCACTATACCCCCTCACTTTACTCACTATACCCCTCACTATACCCCCTCACTATACCCCCTCACTATACCCCTCACTATACTCACTATAACACACATACATAACTATTTTTATGTGCCCCAGTTTGGCAAAATGACTTATTTATTCAGGGTGAAACAGTGAGGTTATGTAATGATAGTTTTCGGCAAATTCCACAATAACTATCGCTTAGCGATCCGAACCGCACCAATGTAAACACGACGCAGGCGACGGCGGTGTTTACTGTATTTAGTCAAAGTTTTTTATGGACATGAACATGTAATTTTACATGATGCAAAAAAACTCGTACACAAAATATTTCAGATTTAAAGAAACCTGTAATAGATGTTTAATACGCAGATGATTATTAACAGCCCGGCTGTGTTCCAATCCTCGTTTCTATTTCACTTCCCCGTGGTGAAGGGTTTCAGATCAGCACTAATGCGGCCATCTGTTCAGAGTAAAGAGTTCACGGTCACTGCATCTAAACTCAGGATAAGAACTAAATCAGCTTTTCTTACTTCTCTACAAGCAACACCGTTTGGCCAAAAGTATCGGGACACCTGATTTCTCCAGCCATACTGTATGTGAGATTTCCCCGAAAGAAGCTCAGAGTTTGGAGGCACATCAATGTTTTTGAAATTTTTGGGTGCAATTTACTTTAACTAGGAGACCCCAATCAGTTCCAGCATGACAATGCCCCTGTGTACAAAGCCAGCTCCATGAAGATCTGCTTTCCATGGGCTGAAGTGGAAGATCTCCTGCTATAGAGCTCCAAGTGTATTAAACGTGATAAATGTGAACAATGACTGCACCCCAGGCCTCCTCACCTCACCTACAAGCTCCATAAGCAATCTCCAAAATCTAGTGGAACGTCTTCCCAGAAAAGAGGAGGTTATTATAACAGGAAATGAAAACTAAATGCTGATCTTATGTTCAGGTGCCCACAAATGTTTTGCCATTGAGTGTAGGTGTAGAGGTGCTTTAGGTTAAACCCCTGGAGAAGTTGTACATGTTTCATGTTGTGGTATTTTCAGGTTGGGGATGTTAAGGGGAAGCTGTCGGAGGTGAAGTCGTTCTGGTCGTCGCTGCCCGAGTTCGTGTGTCAGGATGAAAACGTAGCGGCTCCAGCGGACGAGATGAACTGCTGGGATGGAGAGATAACAAGCTGGTACGTTGAAAGAGTGACCACTCAGAGGTCAGAGGTCTCTAAATCCCGCCCACATTTCCTCCCTCACGTGCGTTTGTGTGTTTGTGCATCAGGAACGTCTCCAATGCCGTCAACACAGAGTTCATCGATTTTACGGCGATTCTCGGCTTGCTGAAGCGCGCTTATAACGGCTACCAGACGCTAGACGAAGACTCCAGTGAGACTCCAAACATCATATCACATTAGAAAATAATGATCACCCAAATTACTTCTACACTCTCTCTTTCTCTCTCTCACTTACTCACACTCATTTTCTCTCTCTCTCGCTCTCTCTCTCTCACTCACACTCACTTTCTCTCACTCTCTCTCTCTCACTCACTATCTCACTTTCTTTCTCTTTCTCTCTCTCACTCACACTCATTTTCTCTCTCTCTCTCTCTCTCTCTCTCTCTCTCTCTCTCTCACTCACACTCACTTTCTCTCACTCTCTCTCTCTCACTCACTATCTCACTTTCTTTCTCTTTCTCTCTCTCACTCACACTCATTTTCTCTCTCTCTCTCTCTCTCTCTCTCTCTCTCTCTCTCTCTCTCTCTCTCTCTCTCTCACTCACACTCACTTTCTTTCACTCTCTCTCTCTCACTCACTATCTCACTTTCTTTCTCTCTCTCACTCACTCACACTCTCTCTTTCTCTCTCTCTCTTTCAGGTGACGAGATGAGCGGATCAGGAAGTGGGAGTGGCTGCATTGACTCGTGTTTTCCTACGCCTTCCACTCTCACCACAGAAACCCCCAATATGGAGTTGTCCTCCGCTTTACGCCTCCATCCGTCCAACCTCCTCCTTCTCCTCCTTCTCCTTCACTCAGTTCTGTCCATCCTCATGTCTCTCCAGCAGCAAAGATAACACACACCTTTACACTCATCTGCTTTGTAGCATCAATCAGGTTTTATTATGAAGGAAGGAAAACCAACTGGACGGACGGATGGATGTTCGTGCCCTTTGTAGGATCGTGGTTTCTTTGGTGGCATCCTTCTCTTTTATTTTCACTTCATAACCACTACATTTCAGTTCACTACTCTGTCCTTCACTGCTTTTTTTAATATGAGTCGAGTTTGGGCTTTTAGTGGTTACAAGGTAAACTGATAAATCATTTGAACTATTCATTATTTGTTTACCCAGGAAGCTGAAGCCCCGCCTACCAGAACAGTAGCTGAATAGAAGCTACTTCATGGTCATGCTACACTCAGTTAATCCGTATTTACTCGTTTTCTTGTTCCAGTTTTTTTTTTTTTTTTTTTTTTTGGTGGTGGAGTGAAGAGCATTTAATGTTGTACAATAAATATAGATACTCAGTACACTTGATTTGTTCACCATTAGGGGAATAATAATAATAATTAGAAAATGACAGTACCTTGTTTAAATATTCACGCTCTTGAACTCATTTAGGAATGTTAGATCCCGTTCTCCTAGTCCAGATCTACATGAAATTGCACGTCAAATGTATACTATCCGTAAGTAATTTGTAATAGTGAAGCACGGTGATGGGAGCGTCACATTACGAGGATGATGTTCTTGTGCAGAGATACGATTCGTGATCAAGAACAAGATGGATGAAAATTTTTTTTTTTCCTTAATTATGAAAGTAATATTTGTACCCTTAAATGTTTAAGGTCAGTTCCAGGTTGTAACAATGTGGGTTTTTGGAAGTCACATGATTTCTGAGCAACTCAGGTTTTTTCGAGCAGAAACGATGGAACGTGATGTAAAACATGTAGAACCTACACGAATATACACTTTGCTGTGAGAGCGTGGAGAAATGCCATGTGTTTTACATTCACCTCACTTTATAAATTTATAAATGCCTTTATTTTTATATACATGACACTCAGTGGCCACTTTAATAGGAACACCTGCACCTCTGCTTCAATTCAAAAACAGGTGATGAGGTTGTAATGATCTTCAGCTGACTGCTTTGAGCCAACCCCTGCCCCTGTAACCACAGAGTGCTCTTCACCATGTTCTGAGATGCTTTTCTGCTCACCACGGTTGGAAAGAGTTCCTTTTTTGTTTGCACTGCTGTGACATGAACCTCCAGCTGTACAGGTGTTCCTAATAAAGTAGCCTAGGAGTCATAAGGTCACTGAGTCTTGCATCCAAATCGGAGCGACTTAGGGGCACTAATACATTTAATATACGTACAGAAAACAGCAAAAAGCCCCATTTTTACAATAAATTAAGAGAAATGTTTTATGAATTTTTTCAAAGCCTTGTTTATTCGGATGAATTGTTGTTTGATACAAATAAAACAACTGGAAGGAAAATCGTGGTTCTTTTCATGTGAGTACATTTCTCTAAATACTATATTTTCTCTGCTGCATTTAATTTGTGGCGTTTTTAAAGATTTTTATAAAAAATATACCGAGTATATTAGTGGGTTTGTCGCCCTCTGTTGTCTGAGAGTGGAATTGCAGTGAAAATCCAATAACGGAGTATTTATGAACATGATGGTGATTAAAAGTTCCCTCGCAGGTGTTCAAGCATATGAGCATTTTCACGTCCTTTGATTGGACTGTCAAAGAGCGTCAATAGTCCGAGCTCACGAACCGCAATCTCAAATATATTCATGTGGATATTATTTCACAATGACTGACAGAGAAGAAGAAACCCCAGGGTGATGTGAGGAGGTGAATATCAGTGCTTCTGCTGGAGATGATATATAATTCTTATGGATTCTACAGATGTGACGTCATACTGGTGGGATTAAGAGGTGGTTTGTTTGAGGTAGAACATCATTGAAGGTCTGGAGGTGAAATACTCAACCTGATACTAAATAACTGTGAATACAGGACAACATGGAGTTTTTATCTCACTCCTACAGAACTACTGGACCACAGAAGATCTTTAAGTTTAAGATGAGACTTGCTTGTTAAAATGAACGTTGAAAAAAAAAAAAAAAAAACTCCTGAGACTGCATTTGTAACTATCAAAATGATGAAGGAACCAAAATGGCATATTGTTTGTTTGCTAAAACATAAAAACAAATGTGAAGACAGGAAATAAATCAGGGTGAAATTTTACATCCAACATCAGACTGATTCATACTCACACGCACAAAGTCTACTTTTAACAAGATTAGCATGACGCCATCGTGAGATTAGCGTGAGATTAGCATGATGCCAGCGTAAAATTAGCATGATACCAGCGTGAGATTAGCGTGAGATTAGCATGATGCCAGCGTAAAATTTGCATGATACCAGCGTGAGATTAGCGTGAGATTAGCATGATGCCAGCGTGAGATTAGCGTGATTTTAGCGTGATGTCAATTGTGACGATAATTAGCTAGCATGAGCCGTGTTTATTTTATTACTCTTAATTTACTTTGTTAATGCCTTGAAAAAGTAAGAATTGCACTAGTTGTGTAATATATCTTTCAGATCACGCCTCCTCGGTGTATTTCACAACAGGATATCCGGCGCTGACGAGCGGCTCATACTCGCGTCTACGTCTCTGCCGAACAAACAGAACCGCGAGAGCGATGAGGACGAGAAGAGCGAGGCATGAGCCAGCGATGAGGAATACAGCCTGGGACTGTACTGGGTCTGCAACACACACACACACACACACACACACACACACACACACACACACACACACACACATTAGCACAGTGGTTTTCAAACTTTTTCTGCCAAGTTCAAAAATAAAATTTTAGTTGTTTTCGATATCATAACTGATGTTTTAATTTACTTGCATTTATGACCTGATTGTTGGTTTGTCATCACTTTAAGTGTATAAACTCTATTTTTTATAGATAAAATCATGAATTAGGATTAATAAAGAAAAATGATATAAATCCTGCTGTACATTGCGCCCCACCTGCAATGTCTTTATTTCACACTAGAGGGCGCGCCCCACACTTTGAGGACCACTACAGTTAGATTGGACTGAGGTTATTGTATTTCAGTGAATGTACCTGTGAGGTCGATTTCATACGAGTAGCCCAGCTGGATGGAGGGAATGTAGAGTTCTTCATTTGTGACCGGAGGAAAGAAGGGAACCATGTTAAAATGGCGGTTGTGTCCGATGGGAGCCATTTCTTCAGGAAAACTGTCGTTTTTCAGAAAACGGTGCATCCATTCTTCAAATATGGCATCCGTGAAGGCGTGTAAGACCTGTAAAAGCACAAGGATCATTCATCTCTGCTTCATCTCTGATTGATTCCTGATTCCTCATTGTATAAGTGTGTGTTCTGATCTCTCACTACGAAGACGGGGTCGTTGGCAGCGGAGTGAGGGAGCGCGTTGGTGCCACTCAGGAAGTCGTGGACGAGGTTGTGTAACCCCGTAACAGCGCTGTCCAGTTCCCCGTCTGCTTTATCGAATCCCTCCAGGGCGTTCCTGTAGGACATTACCATGCATTGGAGTAAAATTAGAGACACTATATTAATGTCTTTGTTCACTTGAGTAAAAGTACAAATGTTTTTGCCTTCAAATGAACTTCAGTTTCCAAAGTAGTGATTTATTATAACTCTAATGTTCCTGTGATCATTTTTATCACAAGATTCTTCACTTAATCACCTCAGTTTCTGTGTAAAGACTCGAATGTGACTCTCAGCACACTGATCTATTAATAGAATGATATTAATGACTCAAACACTGATTTCTGTTACAATCATCATGAACACAAAACCATCTTTTCATCTACTTCAAAATTATCACGTAATTAAGGTCACGTGTGTTGTGGTGAGTTCGAGTCTGGAGTTTCTTCATCATTTATTCCTCTCTAAATGTTCTGCTTGATGTTGAACTGATGCTGAACTGTATGTTGGTGATCAGTAGATGCACCGAGCGCCGATCAGAACACGTGTAAAACAGAGCGTGCGCTCGATCCTGATTGGTGACTCGCCGCGTGCTTCACCAGTTACGTTTTTATCCTCGTTAATAAAAAGAAACGACTGATTGTAGTTGAGTAAAATATTTGACTTTGAAATGTAGTGAAGTTTCAGTAAAAACCTCCCCAAATGGAAAAACATCAGTAAAATACAGATACGAGAAAAAGCTACTCGTGTGTAATAGTAGCTAACAATTCGCTGAAATCTGGCAACCCTGGTTCATTCATATAGAAACAAATATTTCGACTACAACTGGTTTACTCACTAAATGTGTAATGAAAATCCAGGTGAATAAATGAGATGTGTTTAGTTGTTGTACCTGAAACTGAAGGTGGAATTGGTGAAATACGGCGGACTGTCGAAGTCTTGTAACTGCAGGCATCTGTGCACATCGTCCATCGTCGGTAAAGTAAAATTATGTCTTTCCCTCCGGCCACGGCGTAAAGGTCCCTCTCTCGTCCCGTTACACAGCGTCACCAAGCGGTTATACTCGTCTAAGCTACAGCAGAGACATGAATATATAAACACTCATGCAATATCGAGTCCTTCAGTGCAGCTGTGTGTTGATTTTACTGTCCAACACATTCTCTCAAATATTACACTGCAGCGTTCAGAGAAAACTACGGAGGTCCTAAGATCTCGACATTATTTCCTCATAATCAGTACTTAATTTTTCTGTGTTTTCAGCGTAAGAGCAAATTCTAGAGAAAAATTTTTAGGACTTGAGTAGAAAAGCGAACAGGTGTGTAAGTAGGTTTGATACACACCTGTCACACACAATGCCCCAGTCACTAAACGCTGATCTGGGACTGATGAGTGAGGGGTCACTGGGGTCTTCTCCACCCAGAAGGTCATCAGTGCACACTTCACACTCCGAGCTGCCCGTCGCAAAGTTCCAGTATGGGATCGCGAAATTTTCATCACCGATCAGTTTCTGTAATAACAAAAAAGTCATAAGGAGCTCTGATGCCACGATCCACACTGGAGTAACTGCTGCTTTAGAAGCTGTGTGGAGGCATTTTCATGGTTAAAGATGGAAAGTTTCGATTTAAGCACATGTGTAACCTGATTCTGAATACAAGGAACGATTCATAGCTAAATACTGAAATCACTTTTGGACCAACTCTTAATATTCCCATTAATCTTACACAATAATCTTCAATCCTAAACCCCCTCCCCCTTTGACTAACATGTGATGGTGCTCGTTTTACACACCTGAAGGTCTCTTTCCAGACTCAGTAGGTGGTACCTGTGCCAGGTGATGAAGGCAGGGCCTTTATGGGAGAAATCAATGCCTTTGAATGGCCGCCCAGGACCTGGAATTCCACCATATTGTCAAATAAATAATTAAATCACAAGCCTAAACACCAACCCCAAGCCTAAACTCTAAGACCAAGCATACCACTAATCCCAAACCTAACCTCAACTCCAAGCCTAAACCCAAATCAAACACCAACTCTAAACCTAAACTCTAACCCCGAACCTAAGGCTAATATAAAGCCTAAACTCCAACCCCACTGCCTTAACATCAACCCCGAAACTTTAGCCTAATCCTTAAGACTTAATATCAACTTCTAGACTAAACACTAACCCCAAGCCCAACATCAACCCCAACCCCAAGTCTAATCTCCAACCTCTAAACCTTTATATTAACACCAAGCCTTAACTTTAATCCCTACAGTATGTCTTAAATCTAACCCTAAACCTAACATCAACCCCAAGCCTTCAACCTCCAGACTAAACACTATTTCTAAACACCAATCTCAAACCTAAACACTAATTGCAACCCTTAACTCTAATCCCTAAACCTAAACACTAGACTTTAAACCCAAACACCAACCTCATGTCTATAGTATATTTTTGTTTGGTGCTTTAACACTTAATATGACTTCTGACCTTCATTTCCCTCAGACAGCAAAGTGGATCTCAAAAATAAACCCTGAACATGAAGGTATAATCCCATTCCTAATCCTTTTAATTAAAGCATTCCTTTAAACTGAACTTTGCCTGTTCCTCACCGAGCAGCGTGTCCCTCACGGAGTAGTAGTGCTGCCAGACGAACAGGTCGTACACAGTGATGTTGCTGAAGCGAGTCTGGTTGGTTTGGTGGTCGATGAGGCCGAGCCAGTGCTCGGTGGCGATGACGTACTGTGGGTGGATGGTGCGTTTGGAAAGCTGCAGCGCCTCCAGGAACACCTGCCTCTCCTCCACACTCAGAGACATGATGTTCTTGCGGGTCACAGGAGCCTTGCGGAGATTACAGGTGGGACCTGTCCAGCCGAACTTACACTCACCACAGTCATAACCCGCAAAGTTTCCTGACATGAAAACACACAAGTGTGTGTCACAGTACAGCATCAGGGTGAAGTTTATCAGGTATCTCAGAACACGTGTATATAATAACCTTCATGTGAATATTATTAATTACTGATACTCCTAAAATTAAACTGTTGGAGTTTCTTTCTATTTTCATTTAAAGGTTTTCATCTCGTTTCTGAATCTCATCACCGTATTCATTATATAAATTACACCACAAGCAAAAATCCTCCGTGGAGCTCAGTAAAGTCTTTAGAAAACGTGTACAATAGCTGCCGGGAATTGAAACTGGGTGTTACTATGGTTACAGGCATTTATAAGCAGCGTGTAGATTAAATTTACAAACGCAAACTAACTATATGTTCAACACTCTGAACACACGCCTGAACTTCCAGCCAATCATAATCCAGCATTCACACCTGAACTTCCAGCCAATCATAATCCAGCATTCACACCTGACCAGGATGTATAAGTGTGTATTTCCAGCAGGTTCCACAACTGAAACCCAGTTTATTTCTGCACCTGTAAATCGCCTTCAGGTTTGGGCGCAGAGCAGATTAGGAGCTTTAGCTGCTACACAATGGGGCACCTGATGGATCATGCAATAACATAATATGTGTGTGTGTGTGTGTGTGTGTGTGTGTGTGTGTGTGTGTGTGTGTGTGTGTGTGTTAGAAGATTACTACAAACTAAATTTTTTATTAGATCTACTGTGCATATATATATATAATTATAGATCTGCCAATAGAATTTAAAGTCTGGGATTATTAAAAACAATGTGAGAAGAGAAGAGAAGAGAAGAGAAGAGAAGAGAAGAGAAGAGAAGAGAAGAGAAGAGAAGTTTTTCCTTTTTTTTTTTTTTACCGAAGCACGTGCACGTCTCTGTGTAGAATTTGGTCGGCCAGCGCTCGCGGTCGTCCACGTTGCGCAGCGTGTACGTTCCCCCCCACGGGCGCGTGTCCGTGCGCACGGCGCTGCAGATCCCACGGCCCGAGCGCGCGCCGCACGCGTCCCCGGGGTCTGTATTCGGCGACGGGCAGCAGCGCTTCGACTCGATCGCCTCCACCGAGCTGCACGCGCGCGGAAACTGCGCCCGGACACCGCCGAACGCGCACCAGGAGCACACCAGCACCTTCATCAGCAGCACCGTCCTCCTCATCATCATCATCACCATCCTTCCTAGCCTTAATGACACGGACTAAATACCCCTGTGTGTGTGTTCATGTAAAAGCCACCTCGGTGTGTGTGTGTGTGTGTGTGTGTGTGTGTGTGTGTGTGTGTGTGTTCTCGTGCTCGGAATTCTTTCCTCTGTCAGCGCCTGGTACATTCTTTTCTATGAGGATTAGAACTAAGGCCTCGTGGTCATCACCTGACACACACACACGAGAGAGAGAGAGAGAGTGTGTGAAACCATTCAGCCCTAGAGCAAATAGAGCATGTGTGTGTCTCCTCGATTTCAGGAAGCCAAACTTTAAATGAACCTTTGTTCCCCACTGGCATCACATCTATTGTGGAGGTCAGATGAACATCTAGAACCAGTCTTAAACCAGACAATCAGTCTGCTCTGAGATCTCCGCCCTACCCTGATGATCCACAACATCTTCATGATTCTTCGCTCACAAATTGAGATCAGTGTTTTCAGTAGATCTCTTCAATCTAGAATGTTAATGAAAGTTCAAGTTCTCTGCAAATCCAGCTCAAAAACCACACCTACACACAGTTATGGCCAGGCTCCTCTTGTTGGGCCCCACAGTGAGGCTCCTAATCCTCTGTGCATCAGAGCTGAGCCCAGTTATCGAACATCACTGAGATATGTGAAGAAGGATTTTCATCATGCTGTAAAAGTACATGACATTTAAAATCCTGTCTACTAAAATCCACGTGTGAAAGATTTGCAGCTCCACACAAACTCATCAGAATCAGGTTTTTGGGCCAAGGGTGTTAAGAAACACAAGGAATTCGGTTTCAGCCGTTTGTGAGTCTCAAAAGTACAGACGTGTTGATTTGTTCATGAGCATGTGTCCATTTAATCAGAACTTCCATGAATTTATTCCACACACCCAAAGCTTTTAACTCGTTCTGATGATCCACTTGTGCGTAAAAATTATTTGTTTTTAATTAAGTTTTCTTTTCCTCGGGAACATTTAGATAATCATCCTGCATCACGTGTGGTGAGATACGTGCTCCTGTGTGCTGAAACATCAAGTCAACTTTTTACAAACAATAATATGTATTTTTCCAAACCATAAGTCACTCCACCTCCCTCCATCCCTCCATCCCTCCATCGCTTATATCAATCCATCCCTCCATCGCTCTTATCCCTCCATCCCTCCTTCACCCTTATCCCTCCATCCCTCCTTCACCCTTATCCCCCATCCCTCCATCGCACGACATCATATGATGCTGTAAAAGGCTGTAGGCTATTTGACCACATGCAAATCACATGTGCATCTGCTTACGCATGTATAAGAAATAATACAGTCTGTATTTAACTTATACCTTATAAATCATACGTTTCTATCAGGAGTTTATTTTATTGATTGATATTATTATTTAGAAGAAAAGCAGTGAGATTTTGATGAGTCTGATTATTTTATGATCAGACACTATAAAGTGGTTTGCTTTGAGTTCAACAGGTCACATGACAAAAATTCTACATCTTTATTATTAGATCTTCGTTTTCTCTTTCAGTCTAAACTACAAGAGCAGCACAATAAAAAAGGTTTTCAACTCGAACTATTCGAGAAAGTATTTTTGAAATAATGGACATTTTTTCAGTAGCAGAGTCTCGTGTGGAGAGAAAACCCTGAGTGAGACTCTTCATTTTGATCTCTGCTGAAGTCTGGAAGTTCATCAGAAAGCTGAACACACTCACAGGAGAACGCTAACATGATGTCACGTGACCTCCGACCGTCTATTTGAATAAGTAAAGCAGTGTAATAATCGTCAGTTTTAGCCCCGCCCACAACCGTGCCAGCCAATGGGACAGCTAGCATTCTGTCGTTCCTCTGAATTGGTTATTTGTTTTATTTATACAAAAAGTATATATTTTTTTTTTAAATGAAAAAAATAAAAATAAAAGTGAGTGTAAAGTGTAAATGTTGTCTGCTGGTTAGGGGACTGCTTGATTACTTTCTTTACCATGATGTAGATGAAGCCGATGAGGATGGTGGTGATGATGGAGATAACTAGCAAATGGTGGTTCATTCAGTTATGAGTAAAAGTTGAAAAATCGTCCACGGACAGAGGTGAAGGAACAGCTGCAGGTTCATCTGTTGGAGTCCTGAGCTCAAGATACCACGTCATTTCTTCTCTGACTGCAGGTATTTGGAGTGTAATCAGGGTGGTATTGGGGTGTAATCAGTAACTCATTAAATTAACTCATTTACTTTCTGTAATTATTTAGCAATATGGCCGCCTTGCATTTGAACCTGAAAGGTTCTGAAAGCACACCACTAGGGAAGGGATCATGTTGACCCATTTGATCGCTAAACATTGTTCCTTGGTTCTGCTGTAAAGATTGTGAGATAGTGATCATGGTAGCAGTCTACAATGGACTCTTTCTCCTCTCTGTGTATGGTGTTTGATGTTGGTGTGACCTTCAGCCGGTCTGTCAAGCAAGTCAAAACTTCTATCGTTCAGTGGGACGCGGTGCCGTGGGCTTGTTCCTCTCACTGCCACGTGTTCCGAGTTTAGTAAATAAATCCGGTTTATGGTCGAGTGGAATCTGAACGCGTCGAGCGAGTGACATCAGCGACTGAACCGCGATCTGAATGCGGCTCTTGGTCGGAAAAAAGCATGAGGTGATGATGAGACGTGTGTGTGTGTGTGTGTGTGTGTGTGTGAAGATGTAAAGACTCTACTTGTGTGTAGTGGGTTTCTTCAGCGCCCCAGGCTGCAGGACTTCATGTTAGGTTTATCTGACTGTAGAAGACTGTAGAAAGGACATTCCTCATAATCACACACTCCGGGGTTCATGATATTTCTCACGCTCTGGTGTTTTTTTTTTGATGAGAAGGAGGTTCACTCTTGAGTCTGGTTCCTCTCAAGGTTTCTTCCTCATGTCATCTTTACAGTTGTAAAAATGCTGTAAATAAGAATCCTTTAGAATTTCAAATCAAATGAATTTTTGTTTTTTTTGTTTTAACAAACACATACGCTTTTTTATTTCCAGCACAAACATTGATGTTGTTGATGATGATGATGATGATGATTATTAGATTTTGCAATAAAAAAGATGACTATGAGGCAGTAGGCAGATGTAGACGAGTTAAACAGCTCATTAGGCTGCAGTTTAGTCTCTGCTTCTGTGTTAAAATATTCTTATCATAAATCTTTAATATTTTATATAATGTATCTCTGTATTTGATGGAGTTATAAATATTAGATGAATCTCTTTAGTGCATTATTAGATTTATAGTGAAGGACAGCTGGAGGTCTGAGTGAGAGTTAGAGGTACTTGCAGTGTCAGGGTGAGACCACACGGTGGCACTACAAATCAGGTTACCGTCTGATATCAATTCACTGCCAAGGCCTTCAAACTTTATTTCTGTTTATCATTTATTTGATTAATAAAAAGGATTATTTACACACACTGCTCATAAGTGTATATTACAGCTCATTACTGCTCATTATTGCTCATACATGTATCTTAGTGCTCAATACAAATCATAACTGCTTATTACTACTCTGTACTGTATATTATAGCTCATAACTGCTTATTACTACTCTGTACTGCTCATAACTGATCAATACTGTATATTACTCCTTAATTCTGTAGTGTGTATTATTAAACCACACAGGTAATGACAGGTTATTAACTCTTCATGACTCTGCAGATCCACAGACTCCTCAGTACAGAGAAACCGTTCTCTTCATTTTCTCCTTTGTATGAGAATGTGGAGAATATTTTTGTCTGTTCGGTTTTATATTACTTTTTTTTCTCCTTCTGGACTGAGTTTTTCCCTAAAATAGCGAACATTACACCTGTAACATCTGTCCAAAATCTGAAGATGTAGATTCAGGATTTCATAAACCGCTTGGGGAAACGTCATTATTGAGAACCCTAAAGTCATCTAAGGTTCTCCAAAAGCTCTTCACCCAAATTCATCTTTAATTTCACACCCGTGGGGATTAATAGTATGTTCTAGTTCCCTGTGATGATTAATATTTGGTGAACAGGGTTTTGGTGAATTGTGGTGAACAGGATTGTGGTGAACAGGATTGTGGTGAACAGGATTGTGGTGAACAGGATTGTGGTGAACAGGTATCCTGTGTTACTTCACCTCGCCTTTTGTCCACTCCTGGTTTTGTCCCATATCCAGTTGTACACTTTGGTACAGCAGTAAGTGGCCCAGGTAATGCACGGGGGTCGTGTAAGTGCCCTTAATGACACAGATTTTAATTGCGGCAGTGTGGATTGTTCCCGTTGTGCTCCATCCCCACACAATACACTGGGTTCTGGCAAAGTGCACTTAATACCAGTTCCAATGGAATTGCTATTGTATTAGCGAAATGACGTATTGATGAAATGTTCATGCAGAGTCGTGGAGTGTCTGTATTCTTTGAAGTTAGTGACAATAGTTCATTTGTGCTCGCTAATAGCATTTCAAAGGAGCGATGCAGATGAAGGTGATGCGGAATTTACACGACAAACCGTTTTTCCGTTGTCATGCTAAAGCGAGAAGTGCATTATCTGTTTTTTCGCTAATGGCTCTTGTTTATGGATTTACGGTGCCTAATGTGTTGGACGAGGAGAAACGCGTGTCTCTTGCTGCAACCGTGAGCACTTTGTCTTCATTTGGGATTAAAAACAGGAGAGATATAAAACAATGGCTTCGTATCGCACTCGCTGAAGCTCCTACAGCCTGATCTTTCCAGCATACGGCTGATTGTAATGCTAAGTGTGAGGGCAACATCGAGACAGAGGCTACGAGAAGCAAAACGTATTCTGTGTGCAGAAGATGCCGTAACGATCTGTTGGTTAACCTTTCAGAAATCCGCTAGCTGAAGCGTTAGCTGCTAATACAAGCTGCATGATAGACAACAATTAGCTTTAGATGTTTCTCTCATGAGGCGACTGTTCCATAATCTGAAACTTTGAAGGAAGCTTACGTCCGTATGTATTTATACATGGTTTTAATACATACAATATGATTGTAGATTATAATTAATAATTATAGTTTGTTGTATGTAGCGTAGCTGCTCAGCTCAGCGTCTTTGGAGATTTAGCTTGATGTCCACGCTCTTATTCACTTCCAGGTCAATTCCTGGTTCTCTGTTCTATCTACTGATAATGGACATTTATCGAATCTGAAGTTTTCCCAAAACATTAGAGTTTTTTTGTAACTTTTTTGGCTTTTTAAACCTTTTTCTATCCAATTAGTCAAATCTCCATCAAGCAGTGAGTCAGGGAGCGTGAGCGCTAACACACTCAGAGGAGAAAACGCGATCTGCCCTCTCCCTCATACTTCATTCCCGAACAGACAATCCAGAAGAGCTCCAGAATTCAGATGGTACTGTTGCACTTTTGAACATTTTGAAGCTGGAGATCTGGTGAATGATTTTCTGTTGACACTGTGATCAGTAAAATTCAGATCATATTGCTACAGTTTACTGATTGGATTCATTTTTTTTGCCCTGAAAACAGGTTTATTATACAGAATCATATAAAGTAGGAAAGAAAGCGATCTTACAGATTTCCTGCTCAATCAATGAAAAGGATGTGAAAAGAGCAGTTTTGCATTAATTTATTCCATTTTATGATTTTATTCTACACTTTAACTCATATAGTTTTATTTTTTCAGCCGGTGGTTAAATGCGTCTCGCTGAGTGTGGGAGTGTGTCTGCTCATGAATTTGACAAATACAATCAGAAAGTTTGTTGGATGTTAGAGTTCTGTAGAGGGCAGCATTATACTCCGAGAGACAATCCGATAGATATGAAGTGTGTGTGTGTGTGTGTGTGTGTGTGTGTGTGTGTGTGTGTGTGTGTGTGTGTACAGAATAACACAGAAATTGTTCACTTTAGAGCTCAGCTGTAATGTAACACACCAGATTGGCTTGGAGTTGATACATTTTCTAGAACAGCAGTACAGAAACATGTTTATATGAATATTTATATTAATAATAAAAACTTCTGCAGTTTTCCTGTAAGGAGAAGTTTAATTCAGTTTTCCAAAATACTACAGGAACTGTTTTTATTCTCCCCCAGTGGAAAGATCTGAGTCTCCAAACAGCATGTTTTTATTGTTTTAACGGAAACATCAACTCCTTTCAAGATCTATTTAGAGACCATGTCTATTACCCATAATGCACTGTGAGCTAGCGATAAACTACTTTATAGTATGCTAGATTAGTTCCGGGTCATTTATTTTAAATCACACACACACACACACACACACACACACACACACACACACACACACACACACACAGTCTTATAATTTACTGTCATTATTAATTATTTATAAACCTGGAGATTCACTTCATTATTTAATGATCTGATCTTTAGAGCCGTTTTTTTTATGCTCTATGATTTTTTTCATTAACTAATAGAATGTTTTCATCACCGTACAACACGCAGTGAGATCTTCTGAACAGAAATGGATTAAAAGTTAAAAAGATAAAGTATAGATATAGAATAGTGCAGTAAATAAAAATTAATGATATAATAAAATGAAATATTTATTATTTGTGTGTGTGTGTGTGTGTGTGTGTGTGTGTGTGTGTGTGTGTGTGTGTGTGTGTGTGTGTGTGTGCATATATATTATATACAGTATATAGACACAAGTTTGTGGACACCTGACCATCAGATTGGTAGGACACCTGCTTTTTAAACATCTCATTCCACGTTTTCTCCAGTTGCTATTATAATAACCTCCACTCTTCTGGAAAGATGTTCTACTAGATTTGTGGAGATTCGTTCAGCTGGAAGGGTGTTAGTAAACCCAGATACTGATGTAGGTGAGATGAGGAGGCCTGGGGTGCAGTCAGAATTCACATTTATCCCAATAGGGTTGGAGCTCTTTAGCAGGAGATCTTTCCCACTTTGCATGGGTTGGAAGATCTCGGACGTCTTTGGATGCTGCATGAAATTTTCCCGTCACTTGAATATGTTCGACACAATTGTGTATCTCTGACTAACAGTTTGGGGAAGAACCTCATACGGCTGCAGAAGTCAGGCGTCCCAATACTTTTGTCCATAAAAGAACGTTTATGGAGGCGTGTTGTGCTGTAGTAGGATTAGAAGCATGAAATGTCGTCTAAATGGATTTCACTATATTAGGAGACGTGCTCTAATTGAAAAATACCCACCCTCATGGTGGTAACAGTAACCCCGCTTCCTGTAATGGTACGACCCGAGTGTTTCATTTCACGGTAACGAGGGGCTGAAAAATCAGATAACGACATAATGAAGTGAATCTCCAGGATTATAAACAATTAATAATGACAGTAAATGATGTGTGTGTGTGTGTGTGTGTGTGTGTGTGTGTGTGTGTTCTAGAAAAATGACCTGGAATTGATCTAGCATATCTATAATCCAGATAATCACTATTTTAGGGTGAATTCTGGGCATTTTAAAGTATCTGATGTTCCAGTAAGAACAATAAAAACATTCTGTTCAGGGGACTCTGATCTCTCCGGAGAAGGAAAAACAGAGTAAGACAGGTTTTTCTTTCGGGGGAAAATCGCAGTAATATTAGCTGAGTTGTGCACGCGCGCTCCTGTAGCGGCTACAGTATGTGATTAGCGTATTAGCATAATGCTAAGCAGAGTGGAGGTGTGATAAGTTACAGAGTTACGCCTCGGGCCCTGAAATCAGCGTAAGTGCATTTTTAAGGCAATTCAGAAGCTCACTGCTTGAGGACCAGTGCATAGAATGTAGTGTGTGTGTGTGTGTGTGTGTGTGTGTGTGTGTGGCCATTGGGAAACAATGTGAAGATGCGGTTTAAAAAACATAACACTAAGCCATATAAGAGGTCCATGGCAAGCACGCACACACACACACACACACACACACACACACACACACACACACACACACACACACACACACACACACACACACACACAAAGGAGGAAATATGCGTATGAGAAGATGGAAATAGAAGAAGAAGTAGACAGAAACGAGGCCTAAATGATTTCTAGGATGCAATTTAATTTCCCAGCAGCGGGCGATTAAATTTTTTTTCAGGAGATGCGTTTTTATTTTACGTACGTATGTAAAAATGCAAACACGCGTGGACAATGGTGAAGAGGAGAAAGCTTGGCTTATCTGAACGGCTTTCCGCACAGTTGCTCCATTTGAAATGCATTTAATTGCAAATAAAGAGGAAAAAAAACTAGAAGGATGATGGAAAGAGAGAGAGAGAGAGAGAGAGAGAGAGAGAGAGAGAGAGAGAATGAAAGATATTCATATTTGAAGATGACAATAAGACCATCAGAGAACAAGCTCAGAATCTCTTTCTCTCTCTTTCTGTGTAAATCTGTAACTCTGAGTGTTTACTGCACATTAATGATGGAGTGTAAACAGAGTGGATTAATGAAGCTGCTTTCTCCATCCTGAGCTCGTTACACACTCCGTCCTGCTCTGGTCTTGTCTCAGAAGCGTAGGACTTTAGGTACGCTCCTGGGATCCTCTTGTAGCATCTGCAGTATTTTCTACCAACTTCGATCACTTTCACCACCACCTCCATCACTCTCACCTGCACCTCCACCACCACCTCCATCACTCTCACCTGCACCTCCACCACCACCTCCACCACTCTCACCTGCACCTCCACCACCACCTCCATCACTCTCACCTGCACCTCCACCACCACCTCCACCACTCTCACCTGCACCTCCACCACCATCTCCATCACTCCCACCTGCACCTCCACCACCATCTCCATCACTCTCACCTGCACCTCCACCACCACCTCCATCACTCTCACCTGCACCTCCACCACCACCTCCACCACTCTCACCTGCACCTCCACCACCATCTCCATCACTCCCACCTGCACCTCCACCACCATCTCCATCACTCTCACCTGCACCTCCACCACCACCTCCACCATTCTCACCTGCACCTCCACCACCACCTCCATCACTCCCACCTGCACCTCCACCACCACCTCCATCACTCTCACCTGCACCTCCACCACCACCTCCACCACTCTCACCTGCACCTCCACCACCATCTCCATCACTCCCACCTGCACCTCCACCACCATCTCCATCACTCTCACCTGCACCTCCACCACCACCTCCACCATTCTCACCTGCACCTCCACCACCACCTCCATCACTCTCACTGCACCTCCACCACCACCTCCATCACTCTCACCTGCACCTCCACCACCATCTCCATCACTCCCACCTGCACCTCCACCACCATCTCCATCACTCTCACCTGCACCTCCACCACCACCTCCACCACTCTCACCTGCACCTCCACCACCACCTCCATCACTCCCACCTGCACCTCCACCACCACCTCCATCACTCCCACCTGCACCTCCACCACCACCTCCACCACTCTCACCTATATATATATATACAGTGAGGAAAATAAGTATTTGAACACGCTGCTATTTTGCAAGTTCTCCCACTTAGAAATCATGGAGGGGTCTGAAATTGTCATCGTAGGTGCATGTCCACTGTGAGAGACATAATCTAAAAAAAAATCCAGAAATCACAATATATGATTTTTAAACTATTTATTTGTATGATACAGCTGCAAATAAGTATTTGAACACCTGAGAAAGTCAATGTTAATATTTGGTACAGGAGCCTTTGTTTGCAATTACAGAGGTCAAACGTTTCCTGTAGTTTTTCACCAGGTTTGCACACACTGCAGGAGGGATTTTGGCCCACTCCTCCACACAGATCTTCTCTAGATCAGTCAGGTTTCTGGCCTGTCGCTGAGAAACACGGAGTTTGAGCTCCCTCCAAAGATTCTCTATTGGGTTTAGGTCTGGAGACTGGCTAGGCCACGCCAGAACCTTGATATGCTTCTTACAGAGCCACTCCTTGGTTATCCTGGCTGTGTGCTTCGGGTCATTGTCATGTTGGAAGACCCAGCCTCGACCCATCTTCAATGCTCTAACTGCGGAAAGGAGGTTGTTCCCCAAAATCTCATAATACATGGCCCCGGTCATCCTCTCCTTAATACAGTGCAGTCGCCCTGTTCCATGTGCAGAAAAACACCCCCAAAGCATGATGCTACCACCCCCATGCTTCACAGTAGGGATGGTGCTCTTGGGATGGTACTCATCATTCTTCTTCCTCCAAACCCGTTTAGTGGAATTATGACCCAAAAGTTCTATTTTGGTCTCATCTGACCACATGACTTTCTCCCATGACTCCTCTGGATCATCCAAATGGTCATTGGCAAACTTAAGACGTGCCTGGACATGTGCTGGTTTAAGCAGGGGAACCTTCCGTGCCATGCATGATTTCAAACCATGACGTCTTAGTGTATTACCAACAGTCACCTTGGAAACGGTGGTCCCAGCTCTTTTCAGGTCATTGACCAGCTCCTCCCGTGTAGTTCTGGGCTGATTTCTCACCTTCCTTAGGATCATTGAGACCCCACGAGGTGAGATCTTGCATGGAGCCCCAATCCGAGGGAGATTGACAGTCATGTTTAGCTTCTTCCATTTTCTAATGATTGCTCCAACAGTGGACCTTTTTTCACCAAGCTGTTTGGCAATTTCTCCGTAGCCCTTTCCAGCCTTGTGAAGGTGTACAATTTTGTCTCTAGTGTCTTTGGACAGCTCTTTGGTCTTGGCCATGTTAGTAGTTGGATTCTTACTGATTGTATGGGGTGGACAGGTGTCTTTATGCAGCTAACGACCTCAAACAGGTGCATCTAATTTAGGATAATAAATGTTGTGGAGGTGGACATTTTAAAGGCAGACTAACAGGTCTTTGAGGGTCAGAATTCTAGCTGATAGACAGGTGTTCAAATACTTATTTGCAGCTGTATCATACAAATTAATAGTTTAAAAATCATATATTGTGATTTCTGGATTTTTTTTTTTAGATTATGTCTCTCACAGTGGACATAGCAGGGTGTTCAAATACTTATTTTCCTCACTGTATATAGTGTGTGTGTGTGTGTGTGTGTGTGTGTGTGTGTGTGTGTGTGTGTGTGTGTATAGTGTAAATACAGAAATGTATAAGGTGTGTGAAAATAGTGTGTGTTTGCAGGGGAGTGTGTTGAGATGCGTGCAAGCACACGCACACACGAACATGCACACACACACACACACACACACACACACACACACACACACACACACACACACACACACACACACACAGAGTGTTTTATCAGAAGGCTTAAAGGTACGCTGTGGCATTTGAACAGAATTCTCCAGAAACACGGCCTGGCGTTAAATTAAGAGTGTGGCAGAGTGCAGCAGAAAAAGGAGGAATAAAAATAAAAATAAATATAAATGTAGAGTTATTTTATGCAGAAAAGGAATAAAATCACGTGCTAATCTGCGGCTTTATCAGGTTTTGTGTGTGTAGATAAGAGGCGGAAGTTTCTCGGCACCGCGCCGCGCCTCGGGCCCGAATTTAACGGATTCCCTTTTCCGACATGTGTTCTCAGCAGATAAGTAAACAGTGTGTGTCGGGATAGAGGGAGTGAACAGAGGGACGGAGGGAGGGAGGGATGGAGGGAACACTTGATAGAAAGGAAAAAAGAAAACATTTGCAATTTAATGACATCACGGCTCGCGGCTTTAGAGGGAAGGAGTGCGGCGAGGAATGAAACGGAGCAGCATCACTGCCTCCCTCTTTCTTTCTCCATCTCTC
>NC_139576.1:37580868-37613510 GCF_946808225.1 Silurus aristotelis | reverse complement strand
TCTCCTCCTCCGTACGTTTATCCACCTTTTTAAAAAGTTTCTTTTTTTTTTTTATTTACGCTCTTTTTTTTTTCTTTTGCTCATGTATTTTTTATTACTTTGTGTTTTTCCCCATCTTCAGGAGACCATTCAGGAGCGTCCAGCTGGAGCGGCCCAAAGAAAAAAACAGAGAGAGGAGTGAAAAGAGACGCGACCCGAGCGCACAATGCCAACGCTCCTCCAAATAGGCAGCCTTTTCACTGAGTGCACTTCAACACACAAAAAGAGTAAAAAAAGAGACTGTCTAAACCAGGGGGACAGAAAGAAGGAAAGAAAGAAGGTAAGAATAAAGGTAAGAACAAAGGAAAGAAAGAAGGAAAGAAAGAAGGGCGTTGAACCGTCAGTCTCTCCTTAACTGTTGAAAAAAAAAAAGTAGAACAACAAAAATATGTAGACACACAGACAAATAGATAAACAAACTGTTGCTGTATAACTATATTTAGTTAATGAATGGATCTTGAATATCAGCAGGAAGTGGCCTCAAACACACACACACACACACACACACACACACACACACACACACACACACACACACACACACACGTCTGATTAAACACTCGTTTTCTTTTTTGTTCTAAATCAAAGCGTTTCCTGTTCAGGATGAAGGTTTCACTTTCCTGCAGCTCCTTTACCAAAATCTGAATCTTGATCTGAATCTCGATCAACTTTTTTTTTTTTTTGGGAAAAAAAAAATACCACAAAAAAACCAACAAAAGAGTCTTTCTTTCTTTTATTTCGGATCCTTTACACAGTCCACCTGGGGGGGGGGGGTTCATTATTATCTCTCTCTCACACACACACACACATATATGCGCCACACACATACATACAGTTAGTCACATTCTAATAGTGTGTGTATCTGTGTGTGTGTGTGTGTGTGTGTGTGTTCGTGTTCAAATTTAACAAGACAATAAATAATCATAGCATAAAAAAACCTCAAGCGAACACACACACACACACACACACACACACACACACACACACACACACACACACAGAGGTAAATATTTCAACAAAATTACACCCAAACATCAAATTATATACAAATAAAAAATCTCTTCATACATTTTTTTTTATTTTCATTCGTTTAAATTATGTAAATTTTATTTTATTATTATTATTTTTTTTTTTTTACAAAAAAAAAAAAGATTTAAAATACACACACACACACACACACACACACACACACACACACACACACACACACACACACATTTATATACAGGTATTAGTGCTGATTTTGTTTTCTCCAGTGTGTTTCTAAACAATCCTCAATAATATTTCCTCAAAACTCGTTTAAAGAAATTAAGAGTTCCATCATGCTGCTCAAAATCTTACGAGATGTCTCATCTCGTCTCGTCTCGTCTCGTCTCACAACAGCAGTTTTTAGAGTCTTTACAACAAGAAGCCCTTATGGACTTAAAACACACACACACACACACACACACACACACACACACACAGGTACTAATTCGAATACATATCACACACCCCATCTGAACCCATTACATCACAGCGCTGCAGTTCTTCGCTCTGATTGGTCGGAAGGTGATGATCAGTTCTCCAGAAGAGCAGCTCTGACTTTAGTGCAGGTTTATATTAATGCTCTCCTTCTGATTTGTTAGCGTATCCATAGCAACAGCTTGTTTGACACAGCAAAAAATAGCTATGGTGATGTTTATGTAACGTTTATAGAAGGAGTCTCCAGTGTGAGGGCTTTGGAAAGGACAAAGGCTGGAGATGTGATATCTAAGACTCGCTAAATGTAACAAGTAAAGTAACAAAAAGTGCTATTAATGAGAAATTGGCATTGTTGGAAGTTGGTGTGCAGTAAGAGGAATAAAACACTTGATTATACACACACACACACACACACACACACACGCACACACACACACGTGGTTAACCTCACGTGCGCTTGGTCTCAAAGCGCAGCAGCGTAGGCGTGATACGGCTCTACTGGTGCTTTCCCGACGCCTGGCAGCAGGATGTACGCTAACGGTGTTGAAAACGACGATGACGAAGACGACGAAGATGAGGACGAAGGCCAGGCGCTACAGCTGCACGGCATCAGGAAGGCCGGATTGTGTGCGCTCGTGTGCGCATGGACGCCTGAAAAAGGCGGGAAACCCAGTGAGGACGGGTACGGGAAGGACGGCATGGCCGGGGGAAGAGGAGGCGGCGGAGGTGGAGGTGGAGAGAAGTCGGCCATCTTGGATCCAAAATCCAGAAAGGAGTAGGGGTTGGCGCAGATGGAGGGCGCGAACAGGATCCTGGCTCTGTCGGAGGAGCGCAGCAGCGAGTCGGGGGACGGTTTCAGCGATTCGCTGTCGGCGTGAACGGCGTACGGTAGCGCCAGGGCGAACTTCTCCTTCTTGGCGAGGGTCTTGGGTTTGCGTCGAGGCCGGTATTTGTAGTCGGGATGCTCCTTCATGTGCAGTGCGCGGAGTCGCTTGGCCTCGTCGATGAACGGACGTTTCTCCGAGTCGGTCAGCAATTTCCACTCTGCGCCGAGACGCTTACTGATCTCGGAGTTGTGCATCTTTGGGTTCTCTTGTGCCATCTGCCGGCGCTGGGCTCGAGACCACACCATGAAGGCGTTCATGGGGCGTTTCACGTGGTCCGAAGACTTCGACATGATCACCGTGACGACGAGAAGAAAAAACTTCTGTATCGTTAGCAAAGTTCTGTCACAAAGTGTTTTAATACAAACTCGATCACGTTCCACACGACCTGGTCACATGACCACAAAAACATCAGCCTGGTTTAAACCTGTGGAGATTTTCAGGGGGAAAAAAACCATCAACCTGAGTCCCTTACTGAGCCATTTAGGGCTGAATGAGTCTCATTGACTGCCTTCAGGGAGGTCATTAACGTTCTAAACCATCAGAGGCGTGGCTTCACCACCCAACATAATTATTATAATTATTGAAAACTGTTTTTTTTGTCTGAAATGTCGCCTTTCAGATGAAAATGAGCTGCTGACCAAAAGAGCACGAGTCACCTCCAGAAAAAAAGAAAAAAATCCTGAAAGGTGGAAGTTAGCGCAGCAGGTGATACTCGGCTCACTGACGAAGCTTCAACTCGCTCACGGGAAACTTTACACGATCCGCCCCCATGATAACGATGAGGGAAAAAAAGCCCTTTTTTCTCTACAAAGTCTCTTATTGTTCATTTCTGTAACACAAAGCGTGAGTCAATCAGAGGCCTCCAGGTCCTTCAGTTCCTTCAGTGTGCATCCAGGTCACTTTCTCAGAGTCTTCATGCTCATGTCCACTTTATCCTGCGTGCCCAATCAGACAGGATGAGGAGGAGAAAAACGTACGTAAGATTCTTTCATGTTAAAGAATCTAAAAAAGCTCTTTAAAGCTGAATCTGATGAGTTCAAGATGTAAGTGATTTGTTTTAGACGCTGGTGTCTGTTTGCATAATTTCAGAACAAATGAATGCTCCATTATTACATGAAGATCGCACTGAATTAGAAGCATCAGAATCAGTCAGGACACACGGTCCCCACAAATCCGATTCAACAGTTTAATGATCCATTAAAGGCCGAAGACTCGTTACGGGTTGGAATCCGATTTGCTTCGTGATATAATTTTTATATTTGATATTTATTTTGTTGAAATCGTTTGACGCGATATTCGTATGCATTTAATCTGAAAAGAGTTTCAGTCAATTTACTGATTTGTTACTTAACACATTTTAAATCAGTAAATATTTTATTATTCCACATAATTAAAAAAACTATGAATAAAGGCACGATTTAAACCCAATCGAACATGCGGTGATGATGACGAGGGGTGGACCCACACCGAAGATAAAAAGCCAACGAGAAAAAGTTTTGTGCTTTACCATGATGATCAATTGGCAGAAATATTGCGTTAAAGTCTTTACACAGGTCCAAACCTACAAATTTATTTATTTAAGTTAATCAGGTTTTTTTTTCATTTTCTAACATTATGAGTGACATTTCTAGAATAATTCATCAGACACACAGAAAAAAGTATTTAATAATAAACTTACAATTTTATTTTAAATAATAATAATAATATTAATAATACTAATGATAATAGTAGTAATAATAATAATGATGATAATAATAATAATAATAATAATAATAATAATAATAATAATAATAATAATAATAATAAGGCAAGATTGAAGACACTTACACAAATCCTGTAGACGTGTCCAGCCTGAAAGTGATAAAAACCAAAAATTGTTTTTCAAAGCTTTTGATTTTTCCAGAGCGTTGTCCAGACAACACGAGCCTTTCTTTCTTATGTAAAAAACAAAACAAAATCAAATCTTTGTTTAATATCTTTAAAAAAAGTTGGAAGCTGTGAGACTTCACCTCGATGTCCGATGCTGAGAAGCAAAAAAAAAAAAAAGATCTGAAAGAATCAGGTACAAAATTCTAAATAAGAAAGAATAAAAGAAAAAAGTGTGCAAATTGTTCCTGATCCAAAAAAATCCAGAAAGTAAAAATTTTCTTTTGTTTAAAAAATGAAGATGAAGATCAGGTCCGAGCATAAAATCCCTTAAAGAAAAAAGAAAGAAGGAGTGAGTGAGTGTGTGTCTCCGGTATAAAGACTTTACAGACACAGTGTACAGCAATCTGAGAGCTCAGTGTGTGTGTGTGTGTGTGTGTGTGTGTATGTGTGTGTGTCTGTGTGTGTCAGGTAGAGGGAAAAAAAGGGGCTGAAGATCATGTGAACACACCCCCATATATACACACTGAAGGGGAAAAAGGAGAGGCGGAGCACACACACACACACACACACACACACACACACACACACACACACACACACACACACACACAGTGTTTGCTTACATTGGCAGTTACATTAGCAGTGTGAATAACAGGAGGTGTCACAATGTTTACACAATTAAAAATATAAAATAATAAGTGAAAATATTCTAAATGAACACAAAGTTAATTTTTAATAAATAAATAAACAGAATCTTCACCTTCACCTCGGCGCTGATTGTTTTCCTCCGATGGCGTGACCCAGAATCTGTTTCATTCCTCAGGTTCAATGACACACACAGATTTGAATTTCAGCCGCGAGCTGATGATGTCTTCATGGGCTTTACTACTGTTGACCAATCAGCACTTACGCTCAGTTTAAAAACACACACACACACAACATGCTTGTTACAATTCCAACACACACATTCAGTACACAATCCCAACACACACACACACTACACAATCCCAACACACTCAGTACACAATTCTAACACACATTCATTACACAATCCCAACACATACACATTACACTACCCCAACACACACGTATTACACAACAAACATTATGCAATCCCAACACACACTCATTACACAACACACACATACACAATACACAATCCCAACACACACATTCAGTACACAATCCCAACACACGCTTGTCAATCAACTCACACACATACACACACACTACACAATTCTAACACGCACATTCCCAACAAACACTCATTACCCCAACACACACTCATAACACAATCCAAACACACACTCATTACACAAGCCCAGCACACACTCATTACACAATCCCAACAAACACTCATTACCCCAACACACACACATTACACAATCCAAACACACACTCGTTACACAATCCCAACAAACACACATTATCCCAACACACACTCATTACACAATCCCAACAAACACTTATTACCCCAACACACACTCATAACACAATCCAAACACACACTCATTACACAATCCCAACAAACACTTATTATCCCAACACACACACACATTACACAATCCAAACACACACTCATTACACAATCCCAACAAACACTCATTACCCCAACACACATTCATTACACAATCAAAACACACTAATTACACAATCCAGGCACACACTGATTACACAATCCCAACAAACACTCATTATCCCAACACACACACATTACACAATCCCAACAAACACTCATTATCCCAACACACACATTACACAATCCCAACAAACACTCATTACACAATCCCAACAAACACTTATTACCCCAACACACACTCATAACACAATCCTAGCACACACTAATTACACAATCCCAACAAACACTCATTACCCCAACACACACACATTACACAATCCCAGCACACACTAATTACACAATCCCAACAAACACTCATTACCCCAACACACACACATTACACAATCCCAGCACACACTAATTACACAATCCCAACAAACACTCATTACCCCAACACACACATTACACAATCCCAGCACACACTAATTACACAATCCCAACAAACACTCATTATCCCAACACACACATTACACAATCCCAACAAACACTCATTACCCCAACACACACACATTACACAATCCCAGCACACACATTACACAATCCCAGCACACACTAATTACACAATCCCGACAAACACTCATTACCCCAACACACACACATTACACAACCCCAGCACACACTGATTACACAATCCCAACAAACACTCATTATCCCAACACACACACATTACACAATCCCAACAAACACTCATTATCCCAACACACACATTACACAATCCCAACAAACACTCATTACCCTAAAACACACATTACACAATCCCAGCACACACATTACACAATCCCAGCACACACTAATTACACAATCCCAACAAACACTCATTACCCCAACACACACACATTACACAATCCCAGCACACACTAATTACACAATCCCAACAAACACTCATTACCCCAACACACACACATTACATAATCCCAGCACACACTAATTACACAATCCCAACAAACACTCATTACCCCAACACAAACACATTACACAACCCCAGCACACACTCATTACACAATCCCAACAAACACTCATTATCCCAACACACACACATTACACAACCCCAGCACACACTCATTACACAATCCCAACAAACACTCATTATCCCAACACACACACATTACACAACCCCAGCACACACTCATTACACAATCCCAACAAACACTCATTATCCCAACACACACACATTACACAACCCCAGCACACACTCATTACACAATCCCAACAAACACTTATTAAACAGTCCAAACACACACTCATTACAATGGTAACACACACATTATTAGTATGAAGGTCTCATCTCCCTTCTGAATTAAATTCCTCACTCATCCCATTAGGTCCATATGAGACTCCACTCAGGGATTATTCCAGTCACACGTTTCTCTCCTGCGTGGAGTTTATTTGCCCAAAGCTCCTGCTTACTGCAATTATTCTAATTATATAATCTGCAGGATTCCAAAGGGCAGCTTTAAAGTATTTCTGTTCCTGTTTGAGTTAAACACACACACACACACACACACACACACACACACACACACATGCACATTTGTCTTACTATCCTTATGGGGACTTTCCAATAATTATAAATACAGATATTAATGATTTTCTACATCTACATCTACTGTTTTATCTATATATACCTTTGTGTGTGTGTGTGTGTGTGTGTGTGTGTGTGTGTGTGTGTGTGTGTTCATTAGAGTAGTTTCTTTCCCCGACATGCTCTTACGAATTAATCTCAAATTTTTATACAAATTTCAGCGAAGAAAATTCGACACCGTTGTTGCTCTGTTGCGAGATAAAAACCCCATCACTTCTAAAGCAAGGTGTGTAATTTTCCATGAGATTACAGGAACACCCTGCGGGGAAGATGATCTCGTGGCCTCTCCTGAACAGACTAATGTCACAGTCTACCATGAGGCAAAATGCTGAAGAAAACGAGGGGAAAAAGTACTAGTGTGTGCATGAAAGAATAGCAAACAGGAAGTGACTAGATGTTGTCCAGGATGTTGAAATATGATACAGACTTGGTGCAGAATATTTTTTCTGAACTTGAGAACCCGACTAAAGGCTTCTTTAAAACTTTTGCTAATGATGAAATGAATGTAACTAGTGGATCTCTGCCATCACCAGGAAAACCGACTGGGTTTTTCCATCTGAAAGAGAGAGAGAGAATAAAGAGAGGCTGCTGAGGGGATGAGTGTTTATAGCTGCTGTAGCATAAGTGAGAAAGAGAACATATTTTCTAACAGCATCCTGATCGTGTTTTACTCCTTATTTCATTTCCTCTGAATTACAAATTGACCCCAAACATGCTCTCTCTCTCTCTCTCTCTCTCTCTCTCTCTCTCTCTCTCTCTCTCTCTCTCTCTCTCTCTCTCTTTATCCATCTTTCCTATGAAACTAAAATGTTTAGCTTGAATAAAGTACAGGAAGTGATCAAATAAAACACAGGAAGTGATAAACAGCAGGAAGCGAAGCCTTTTTATCTCCTCGGCATTCTTGTAATTGAAAAACCAGGCTTTATCTTTTCTCTCCTCCCGCTCTCTGAGGATATTTATTTTCTTTTGAAGTTTGTAAGCAAATAGATTGTTGTCATTTCTCTCTCTCTCTTTCTCTCTCTCTCTCTCTCTCTCTCTCTCTCTCTCTTTTCTTTCTTTTGGTTAGCTCCTCTTTCTTCTGCATTTCGTATTCTTTACTTAGAGAAAACAACAAAAACGCAAACTTGACACATGAGCTCTATTCAAACATTCAACATTTTTTGAAAGATGGAAATGACAGAGTCTGATAGAGAGGATTATGGAGTATTGGAGTCTGATAGAGAGGATTATGGAGTATTGGAGTCTGATAGAGAGGATTATGGAGTATTGGAGTCTGATAGAGAGGATTATGGAGTATTGGAGTCTGATAGAGAGGATTATGGAGTATTGGAGTCTGATAGAGAGGATTATGGAGTATTGGAGTCTGATAGAGAGGATTATGGAGTATTGGAGTCTGATAGAGAGGATTATGGAGTATTGGAGTCTGATAGAGAGGATTATGGAGTATTGGAGTCTGATAGAGAGGATTATGGAGTATTGGAGTCTGATAGAGAGGATAATGGAGTATTTGAGTCTGATAGAGAAGGATTATGGAGTATTGGAGTCTGATAGAGAGGATTATGGAGTATTGGAGTCTGATAGAGAGGATTATGGAGTATTGGAGTCTGATAGAGAGGATTATGGAGTATTGGAGTATTGGAGTCTGATAGAAAGGATTATGGAGTATTGGAGTCTGATAGAGAGGATTATGGAGTATTGGAGTCTGATAGAGAAGGATTATGGAGTATTGGAGTCTGATAGAGAGGATTATGGAGTATTGGAGTCTGATAGAGAGGATTATGGAGTATTGGAGTCTGATAGAGAGGATTATGGAGTATTGGAGTATTGGAGTCTGATAGAGAGGATTATGGAGTATTGGAGTCTGATAGAGAGGATTATGGAGTATTGGAGTCTGATAGAGAAGGATTATGGAGTATTGGAGTCTGATAGAGAGGATTATGGAGTATTGGAGTCTGATAGAGAGGATTATGGAGTATTGGAGTCTGATAGAGAGGATTATGGAGTATTGGAGTCTGATAGAGAAGGATTATGGAGTATTGGAGTCTGATAGAGAGGATTATTTAGTATTGGAGTCTGATAGAGAGGATTATGGAGTATTGGAGTCTGATAGAGAAGGATTATGGAGTATTGGAGTCTGATAGAGAGGATTATGGAGTATTGGAGTCTGATAGAGAGGATTATGGAGTATTGGAGTATTGGAGTCTGATAGAGAGGATTATGGAGTATTGGAGTCTGATAGAGAGGATTATGGAGTATTGGAGTCTGATAGAGAAGGATTATGGAGTATTGGAGTCTGATAGAGAGGATTATGGAGTATTGGAGTCTGATAGAGAGGATTATGGAGTATTGGAGTATTGGAGTCTGATAGAGAGGATTATGGAGTATTGGAGTCTGATAGAGAGGATTATGGAGTATTGGAGTCTGATAGAGAAGGATTATGGAGTATTGGAGTCTGATAGAGAGGATTATGGAGTATTGGAGTCTGATAGAGAGGATTATGGAGTATTGGAGTCTGATAGAGAGGATTATGGAGTATTGGAGTCTGATAGAGAGGATTATGGAGTATTGGAGTCTGATAGAGAGGATTATTTGAGTATTGGAGTCTGATAGAGAGGATTATGGAGTATTGGAGTCTGATAGAGAAGGATTATGGAGTATTGGAGTCTGATAGAGAGGATTATGGAGTATTGGAGTCTGATAGAGAAGGATTATGGAGTATTGGAGTCTGATAGAGAGGATTATTTAGTATTGGAGTCTGATAGAGAGGATTATGGAGTATTGGAGTCTGATAGAGAGGATTATGGAGTATTGGAGTCTGATAGAGAAGGATTATGGAGTATTGGAGTCTGATAGAGAGGATTATGGAGTATTGGAGTCTGATAGAGAAGGATTATGGAGTATTGGAGTCTGATAGAGAAGGATTATGGAGTATTGGAGTCTGATAGAGAGGATTATGGAGTATTGGAGTCTGATAGAGAAGGATTATGGAGTATTGGAGTCTGATAGAGAAGGATTATGGAGTATTGGAGTCTGATAGAGAGGATTATGGAGTATTGGAGTCTGATAGAGAGGATTTTGGAGTATTGGAGTCTGATAGAGAGGATTATGGAGTATTGGAGTCTGATAGAGAAGGATTATGGAGTATTGGAGTCTGATAGAGAGGATTATGGAGTATTGGAGTCTGATAGAGAAGGATTATGGAGTATTGGAGTCTGATAGAGAGGATTATGGAGTATTGGAGTCTGATAGAGAAGGATTATGGAGTATTGGAGTCTAATAGAGAAGGATTATGGAGTATTGGAGTCCTGATAGAGAAGGATTATGAGTATTGGAGTCTGATTGAGAGGATTATGGAGTATTGGAGTCTGATTGAGAGGATTATGGAGTATTGGAGTCTGATAGAGAAGGATTATGGAGTATTGGAGTCTGATAGAGAAGGATTATGGAGTATTGGAGTCTGATAGAGAGGATTATGGAGTATTGGAGTCTGATAGAGAGGATTATGGAGTATTGGAGTCTGATAGAGAGGATTATGGAGTATTGGAGTCTGATAGAGAGGATTATGGAGTATTGGAGTCTGATAGAGAGGATTATGGAGTATTGGAGTCTGATAGAGAAGGATTATGGAGTATTGGAGTCTGATAGAGAGGATTATGGAGTATTGGAGTCTGATAGAGAGGATTATGGAGTATTGGAGTCTGATAGAGAGGATTATGGAGTATTGAGTCTGATAGAGAGGATTCTGTGAGTATTTGGAGTCTGATAGAGAGGATTATGAAGTATTGGAGTCTGATAGAGAGGATTATGGAGTATTGGAGTCTGATAGAGAGGGATTCTGGAGTATTGGAGTCTGATAGAGAAGGATTATGGAGTATTGGAGTCTGATAGAGAGGATTATGGAGTATTGGAGTCTAATAGAGAGGATTATGGAGTATTGGAGTCTGATAGAGAAGGATTATGGAGTATTTGAGTCTGATAGATCTAGAAATCGGATCCCGTGTCAGTTTATTTTCAGTGTAATTGCTCTGAGTGATGTAACACTTAATTGACAGTAAGTCAACAGACTTTATTTTCTTTATTCTTTCTTCTTCATGACAGTTACTATGCTACAGGTTTTGGTGGCCACTAAAATGTTCCTGATGCACAAATTCAACACAAAAAATGAATGCTCGATGCGAAAAAAAAAGAAAGAAAAAAGGAAATCACTGTTCACTTTCTCCCTCCTTCGTGTACACGGCCCAAGTATACTTTTTTCCCCTTTTTTTCAGAAAAGCACATTACGGCGAGGCGCATTATTTCCTGAAGAACGAGAAGAACGCGGTGCATAATGGAATCCCAAAAAGCTTTTTTGCGTCTTTTCTTTTTGTCTTCATTGTCTTTCGTCCCTTTTTATTCCTCTCCGCGCTATCGATGTAAAGTCCTTTGAGCTGAAACGAAGGGCATTCATGCCCCCTGAAAAGGGCTTTTAAAGTCGAGTGCGACTCGAACAAAAGCACGAAGGAGCGGCTCGCTAAAGAACCCAGAGTGACTCAGTGTTTAGAAAAAAGTGTGTGTGTGTGTGTGTGTGTGTGTGGGTGTGTGTGTGTGTGTGTGTGTACGAATATAAAACAGAATAAATAAAAAAATCCAGGTTTGGGTTATTCCATAACACTATTGTTGATATTTTTTCCCACATAAAATAAAAATGTTGTGTTCTGCTTAATTCTCCTGAAAGTTGTGTAAATGTGAACTTCGTGAAAATAGATTTATTTTTAGTGTGAAATCGTTTAAATCTTTATTCTATGTACATTCTTGTCTCTGTACAATAACTTTCTGAAATAAAAGAATATTTTATAATATATATATATATATATATATATATGTGTGTGTGTGTGTGTGTGTGTGTGTGTGTGTGTGTGTGTGTGTGTGTGTGTGTGTGTAATATAAATTGGTGTGCAAATGCTCTGTTCCGTGTGTGTTCTGATCCCCGTAACGTTTCGTCTGAAAGCAGAGAAAAGCGCTTATGAAGGTGGACACAGTTTTCATTTTTACCCAATTAAAGCTCAATTATAGCCGAGCCTCTAGAAAGCGAAGAAAAGATGGGATGAATAGAGTGACGAGTGAGAGGGACAGAGCTCCACAGGAACTCTTTCTCCCTCTCTTTTATCCCAAGATGCTTCACTTCCACACTTTCCTCCGATTGGGGTGTTTTTTTTCCTCCTGCTTCTTCTTCTTCCTCCTTCTCAATGCCTCAACAATCGCCCCATCCGTTTCTTTTCTTTTTTTCTACAGCCTCACACGGCGCTCACACACTGGCCTTTTGTAACGCGGAGGCTTTTTTCCAGACGGAACCTGTAGCAGTTTCATGCTAACGTGAGGAAAATTTCTGGAAACAAAAGTAGAAAGGGTTTTGAGGCGCTGCGTCGTTATTGCTCAGGGAAGAGAAACAAATGAGATTCAAATATAACTCAACTTGAGTCAGTGTTTATTGATCCTATCATGACAACAATGATCAATAACCTTAAAAAAATCAAATCTGGTGATCTGATTACACGTACACTCACACACACACACACACACACACACACACACACACACACACACACACACACACACACACACACACACTGCTTTTTATTGATATAAAAATGAATCATTCTTTTCAAAATTTTCTATATTTTTAGCTGAAAACTAAATAAATAGCATTTCAAATATAAATATATAAAATATTTCATAAAATATTAGAATTTAAAAGAAAATAAAAGTTATACAACAAAAAAATGTAACAATGTATAATTTATAAAACAAACACATCGAAATAAAACAAATAAATAACATTTGAAACTGAAACTTTAAGACAGATTTGGGTTCTTATACTGATTAAGGGACGAGATTAAATCTGACCTCAGTCAATAAAATGGATTCAAACTTGTCTCAGATCCCTCTGAGAATACACTGACGGGTTTGTATTAACATTACACAGAGAGAAAGAGAGAGAGAGAGAGAGAGAGAGAGAGAGAGAAAGAGAGAGAGAGAGAGAGAGAGAGAGAGAGAGAGAGATGTATATCTCCCCTGTTGACTGTATTATGATATTTATTTAATAATTTATTAGAGTAATTGTGTGTGTAATAATTAACCTGTATAATCTCCATATCATAAAATCTGTCTATCTTTATGCTCGTCTTTTATTTCCTGTCATCTCTCCATCCTTTACTCATTCCACCTTTAATATCAATAACTCCTCTATTTTATTTAAAACGTTATTTTTAATTATAAAACACTGTTTTCCCAGTGCTCAGCTGAAATGCTGTAATCTGATTGGTCAGAAAATTTTTCTACCATTTATTATGCAACACAATTCGTCATAGAGATTGTAAAGGTTTTAATGGTTATTTTACTTTATACTGGTTTGAAGGAAGCACTACTGATATGTGATGCCTTCTCGTGGTGATTTGTTATAACTGATACCTATAGGAACATCTTTGTTTTATGTTGGTAGAACACCATTAGGACCATTAAGCTTCCAGATTCCTCTTAGGATCTACACTGGGTTATCTACACTGATGGTCTCGTGGCATTTCTAGTAGTAAATGGCTCAGAGTGATGAGTTTATAGCTGCTATAATGTAATATAGTGTGTAACTATAACTGGATAAAAAGCACAGCTTTCAGTGATCGTGTTATTGAGGAACCACAGACTGTAAACTGCTCCGACACTGGAGGCTCCTTCCCTGAACACCACACCACACTTCTGCTTACGCTCTGTGTTACTTCATTTAATAACATGATTTGTTTTAATGTGAATGAGCAGTTACTATAGAAACGGATTTTAATCACATCTTTATTATAAAAAGGTTTCTTAACTGCAATAATACACGATAAAACCCCTCCCCCGCCTTCTAAATCACAGTGCTGCTAAAGATGTACAGGGTGTAGTTTATATGGGAAAAAGAAGACAAAGAGACACGTGTGTGTGTGTGTGTGTGTGTGTGTGTGTGTGTGTGTGTGTGTGTGTGTGTGTTAGGAAAGAAAACATGATATTTATTAGGTTGTGTGGTTTGGAGGAAATCGCTGTTCTACTCTGACCTGCTCCACACACACCACGACTGAGTGTGTAACCTCCCTCTGTCCCTGCTGGCCATGTCAGCTCTATCAGCTTCTCCCATAATGCAGTTCTGCCTCGGGTCAATACAATCAACATCTCAGAACCACCTGTTTGAATTTCTGTCTGTCTGTCTGTCTGCCTGTCTGTGTGTCTGCCTGTCTGTCTGTCTCTCTGACAGCCAGTCTATCTATCTGTCTATCTCTCTGTTTTCCTGTCTGTCTATCTGTCTGCCTGACTGTTTGTCTACCCGTCTGTCTGTCTGTCTGTCTGTTTGTCTGTCTGTCGTCATGTCTGTCTGTCTATATAGACATTTGTCTGTCTGTTTGTCTGTCTACAAATCTGTATGTATGTATGTCTATCTATCATCTGTCTGTCTACACGTCTGTCTGTCTGTCTGTAGTGTATTATCTGTCTGTCTGTCTGTCTGTCTGTCTGTCTGTCTGTCTGTCTGTCTGTCTACACATGTTTGGCTGTTTGCCTGTCCACACATCTGGCTAGTTATCGTCAATTTGTCTGTCTATATTCACAAAAAAAATCACAAAAAAACCCCACTGACTGTTGACACATTGTGTGTGTGTGTGTGTGTGTGTGTGTGTGTGTGTGTGTGTGTGTGTGTGTGTGTGTGTGTGAGTGTTGGTGGAATGGCCTTCATTTTGTGGAAAAGTCCCAAAGTTTGTAAAAGAAAACCACAAAAGCCTTCACACACACACACACACACACACACACACACACACACGCACACACACACACACACACACACACACACACACACACACATTTTGAGATCTGTTCTTGTGAAAATGAAGCGCTGTTGGTCTGAAAGCTAATCGTTAGTGGGGATCTGACGAGGCTGCGTTCGTTAGCGCAGATCGTTATCGTTAATTAAAAACTATTGTAACTGCCTTTAATTCTGTGCACGTTTCTGACACGTGAGGACGTTCCTGCGGCTCACACATCGCTCCTTTTATACGCTATTCGTTTGTGTGCGTGTAAATTAATTAACATAACACAGACTTAATGTGAATGGAGATGAAGGTGCCTTCTGACTGTAAACTCACGTCCGCCTTTTTGTTCAGCTTTTATTTCATTGTGCTCAGACACAGGAAGCATCACAGGAACGCCGGCATATCGCTCGCAATTCACACACTGAAACAAAAGAGAGAAAGAGGGAAAGAGAGAGAGAGAGACAGAGAGAGAGAGAGAGAGAGAGAGAGAGAGAAAGAGACAGAGAGAGAGATAGAGAGAGAGAGAGAGAGAGAGAGAGAGAGAGAGAGAGGAATGTGGCCTGAAGATAAATGAGTGTCTATAGAGGGATGCGTAAAAAGTGAAAAATTCTTCCAGCAAAACAAAATAAAAACTTCCTCACAACATCTCACAGCTCAAATTTTACATCTTACAACTAATGACATCTCACAACATCTCACAACATCTCCAATACGTCTGTAAATTGTTTGAATTCCAAAAACTCAGCGAGTGCTACTGGAGCAGCAGACCGTTTTTACATTTTTATTTCTTGACTTTCATCATCAGCTGGAGTTTATCAATCCATTATTTATCATCTAATAACACACACACACACACACACACACACACACACACACCTGCAGAAATCAGCTGCTAATTAATACTGTACATTCACTGTGTGTGTGTGTGTGTGTGTGATGGTGATGAAATCTGTTCAGAGGAATATAATTTATACATGGCGCGCGGCTGAAGGGAAGACGTTAGCGTTAGCGTTAGCGTTATCAGCGCGCAGTCGCAGTCACTAATAATTTGCATGGCTGCTCCGAGTAAATATGTTTTCCATAAAATGGACGGAGGAAGGGATAATCCGGAGAAATGGGTCACGGCCCAGCAGGTAATGCTTATGTTTCTAATAAATAAAAGAAGAGGTATTTCCTGTCTCAGGTGGAATAGTGAAGAGCCACACAATCAGCACAATTACCCTCATTACACAACCATTAAACTCGTCAACTTCAATTACACTGAACTCCACTTCATTCAGGAAACAACAAACATATCGACTGTAAGGAGAAAAAAACTGTCTATTAAATATGTAAAGGTAAATCATTCATCTACAGGAGGAGAGAAAAGAAAGAGAGGGAGATGAACAGCAGTGGGAAGAGAAGGGCGTAAGAGATGAGGAAGAGCAGGAGATGAGGAAGAGTAGGATGAAGAGCAGGAGAAGATAATTATTATTACTTAAATGTTTGTTTTAAAAAAATAATAATAATTTTAATTTAAATAAAAATGGCAACAAAAAATTTTAAAATATACAAATAAACAATGAAACTGTTGTGTTTCTGGAAAATTTCCATATTGACAAACTATCTGTCTTTTATTCCGTCTGGAGAAACAAACAACAACTGAAGAGGATAAAAAACTCACCAGGAGTGAGGGGTTTTGACTTTGTGACCTTGTTCACTGAAATCATTTGTTCCATGCAGAATTGTTTGTGTGGTAAAGAAGATCTGTCTGAGAAGACTGATTATGACACAACAGAGTTGCGTTAATGTGAAAAAAAGGTGTGTGTGTGTGTGTGTGTGTGTGTGTGTGTGTGTGTGTGTGTGTGTGTGTGTGTGTGTGTGTGTGTGTTGAAATAAAGGAATAAAAGTGTGTACTGTAGCTGTGATGGAGCTGTTGGTGATCAATACGAGTAAAGATGAGGAGGTGATGAATATTTAACACAAACCTCACAGATCAATGCAAGAACGAGGAGAAGAACCAAAACACACATCACCCACTCATCCTCTCTCTCCTCTCTGTTCAACATCAAATCCTGGGGAAGAAGAGGATTGAGAGGAGGATGAGAGATAAAAAGATGATCAGTCTGTCAGAATAGATCGATAAGAAAAAAGAGGAGACAAGGAGAGGAAGAGCAGGAAAAACAAGAGGAAGATAAAAAGCAGGAGGAAGTGGAAAAGAGGGAGGTGGTAAGTTGGACGAAAAGGAAGAGAAGGAAGAAGTGCAGGAGGAAGAGAAGGAAGAAGAGCAAAGGGAAGAGGAAGAGAAAGAAGAAGAGAAAGAGGAAGAGAAGGAAGAAGTGCAGGAGGAAGAGAAGAAAGAAGTGCAGGAGGAAGAGGAAGAGAAGGAAGAAGAGCAGGAGGAAGAGGAAAAGAAGGAAGAAGAGAAGGAGAAAGAGCAGGAGGAAGAGGATGAGAAGGAGGAAGAGAAGGAAGAAGAGCAGGAGGAAGCGGAAGAGAAGGAAGAAGTGCAGGAGGAAGAGGATGAGAAGGAGGAAGAGAAGGAAGAAGAGCAGGAGGAAGCGGAAGAGAAGAAAGAAGTGCAGTAGGAAGAGAAAGAGAAGGAAGAAGTGCAGGAGGAAGAGAAGGAAAAGTGCAGGAGGAAGAGGAAGAGAAGAAGTGCAGGAGGAAGAGGAAGAGAAGAAGAAGTGCAGGAGGAAGAGGAAGAGAAGAAGAAGTGCAGGAGGAAGAGAAGAAGAAGTGCAGGAGGAAGAGAAGAAGTGCAGAAGGAAGAGAACGAAGAAGAGGAAGAGAAGGAAGAAGAGCAGGAGGAAGAGGAAGAGCAGGAGGAAGAGAAGGAAAAAGTGCAGGAGGAAGAGGAAGAGAAGAAGAAGTGCAGGAGGAAGAGAAGGAAGAAGAGCAAGAGGAAGAGAAGGAAGAAGAGCAGGAGGAAGAGGAAGAGAAGAAGAAGTGCAGGAGGAAAAGAAGGAAGAAGTGCAGGAGGAAGAGGAAGAGAAGGAAGAAGAGCAAAGGGAAGAGGAAAAGAAATAAAAAGAAAAGGAGGAAGAGCAGTAGGAAGAGAAGGAAGAAGTGCAGGAGGAAGAGGAAGAGAAGGAAGAAGAGCAGGTGAAAGAGCAGGAGCAAGAGGATGAGAAGGAGGAAGAGAAGGAAGAAGAGCAGGAGGAAGCGGAAGAGAAGGAAGAAGTGCAGGAGGAAGAGAAGGAAAAAGTGCAGGAGGAAGAGAAGGAAAAAGTGCAGGAGAAAGAGAAAGAGAAGGAAGAAGAGAAGGAGAAAGAGCAGGAGGAAGAGGATGAGAAGGAGGAAGAGTAGGAAGAAGAGCAGGAGGAAGCGGAAGAGAAGAAAGAAGTGCAGGAGGAAGAGAAGGAAGAAGTGCAGGAGAAAGAGAAGGAAGAAGAGCAGGAGGAAGAGGAAGAGCAGGAGGAAGAGAAGGAAGAAGTGCAGGAGGAAGAGAAGAAGAAGTGCAGGAGGAAGAGAAGGAAGAAGTGCAGGAGGAAGAGGAAGAGAAGAAGAAGTGCAGGAGGAAGAGGAAGAGAAGAAGAAGTGCAGGAGGAAGAGAACAAAGAAGAGGAAGAGAAGGAAGAAGAGCAGGAGGAAGAGGAAGAGCAGGAGGAAGAGAAGGAAAAAGTGCAGGAGGAAGAGGAAGAGAAGAAGAAGTGCAGGAGGAAGAAAAGGAAGAAGAGCAGGAGGAAGAGGAAGAGAAGGAAGAAGAGCAGGAGAAGGAGGAAGAGAAGAAGAAGTGCAGGAGGAAGAGGAAGAGAAGAAGAAGTGCAGGAGGAAGAGAAGGAAGAAGTGCAGGAGGAAGAGGAAGAGAAGGAAGAAGAGCAAGGGGGAGGGGAAGAGAAAGAAGAAGAGAAGGAGGAAGAGCAGTAGGAAGAGAAGGAAGAAGTGCAGGAGGAAGAGGAAGAGCAGGAAGAAGAGAAGGAAGAAGAGCAGGAGGAAGAGGAAGAGAAGGAAGAAGAGCAGGTGAAACTCTCTCTCTCTCTCTCTCTCTCTCTCTATGGTGTGGTTTAATCACGTGAAAACGTCGCATGTCAATAACCGCATCGCTCATTAAACCTTTTGGCTCGAGCGTCCACACTGTCAGCCAAAACAACGCCTTGTGTGTGTGTGTGTGTGTGTGTGTGTGTGTGTGTGTGTGTGTGTGTGTGTGTGTGTGTGTGTGTTGAGGGGGTGGGATAAAGAGCAAAGATTAAAAATATGTTAATTTCATTTCGGACGCTGCTGCATCGATTACACACACACTGTAATCTGGGCTCTGCAACCTTAATGTACAGAAGCACGAGCTCCCGTGGGGAACACTGGGTACACACACACACACACACACACACACACACACACACACACACACACACACACACACACACACAGGTAATGAGTTGTCGGTGCCTCTCAACATTAAGTGCCTTCGATTTCCTCATTTCATTCCATCTGTGGATAAAACACACACAATTACACAATAAATACACAACACACACCACAGATACACACCTACAGGCACTGCTATAAAAACAGCTGTTTATAATAACTGAAAATATACAATAAAAATTATATACTGTATATAATGTGCTATATACTAATATAATAATATAAATCAAATAAATATAAATAAATCTAATTCTTATAGATTTCTACAGCCTGTGAAAATACCTTAAAAAAAATCTATTAAAATAAAGTGATTTGTATATACAGTAATACACATATTGTCAGGGGACAGCCTGCGACGCCATCCCTCAGCTCTACACACACACACGTAGTCTGTCCCTATCCCACCAGGGTTTCATCACCCCGTCCTCCTATCCCGCTGCCTTGAGCTTCTTCTTCGTGGCGAAGCAGGACGTGGGCCTCCGGCCATGTATTGACTACCGGAGCCTCAATGCCCTCATCGCGCCTCTCCCTTATCCGCTCCCGCTTGTCCCTGCCGCACTAGAGAAGGCACGCTACTTCACCAAGCTAGACCTCATTAGTGCCTAGAACCTCGTGCGTATCCAGAAAGAAGACGAGTGAAAGACCGCCTTCATCACTCCCGCTGGCCACTACGAGTACCGGGTCAGGCCATACGGCCTTTCAATCTCACCGGCCGTGTTCCAGGGATTCATGAACAAGGTGTTCCGGCCGTTCCTACACCGATCCGTCATTGTCTACATCGATGACATTCTGGTCTACTTCCAGACGCCTCAAGAACATCACAACCATGTGACCCAAGTGCTGGAGCTCCTGCGAAAGCACCAGCTATACCCCAATCTCCCTAAGTGCGAGTTCCACCAAACCCTGGTCCAGTTCCTCGGTTATGTGATCAGCTCCAAAGGAAATCCAAATGGACCAAAGGAAAGTGCAGGCGGTGCGGGAGTGGCCACCCCTCGGCTCCGTGGAGAAGTTGCAGAGGTTCCTGGGGTTTGCCAACTTCTACCGTCGCTTCATATGGGGTTTCAGCCAGGTCACAGCCCCACTCACCTCCCTCCTCGAGGCATTCCAGGTGCTCCGGGATTGGTTCTGCGTAGCTCCACTCCTCAACCACTCGGACCCTGAACGTCTCTTTGTCGTGGACAAAGTGGACTCCACCGGGGTGGAGGCACTGGCTGGAGGGGGCAAAACACCCATTCGTGGTGATCACAGACCACAAGAACCTGCAATACCTCAGAGAGGCCAAGAGGCTGAACTCTAGACAAGCCCAATGGGCCCTGTTCTTCACCCGGTTCAGCTACACCCTCACCTACTGACTGGGGTCCAAAAACGGAAAGGCCTCGCCCTCTTCCTTTCAACTCCGTAATACACAGAGACATGCAGACGCGCGACGACTGGAGTCCCCGTCCTACTGGCCGGGGGAAAGGGTGTGGCATTCCACGAGTGACCTGCGGCTCCGTCTCTTGTGCAGGAAACTGAGCCCCCGATTCATTAACCCGTTCCGGGTGGTTTGTCAGGTCAACAAGGTTTCCTATCAGCTCGAACTCCCTCCTCGGTACCGGATTCACCCCGTGTTTCACGTGTCTCGACTGAAACCTTTTCGCGCGCCGGCTTAGCCACCTCCTGGGGCTAGCAGGAACCCCCTGCTGCCAGAGGTCCTAGACAAGCCGACGGTGTACACAGTGCGCGAGGTGCTTGACTCGCGCCGGAGAGGCCGTGTACTGGAGTACCTGGTCGATTGGGAGGGCTTCGGTCCTGAGGAGCGATTGTGGGTGCCCCGGCAGAATGTCCTGGACCCGGCTCTCCTGGTAGACTTTCACGCGGCTCACCCGCTCCGTCCGACGCCCCGGGGTAGGGGTCACCCCAGGCGCTGCTCCTGGGTGTCAGGTGACAGCCTGCCACGCCATCCCTCAGCTCTACACACACACACGTAGTCTGTCCCCATCATACTGAGTACCGGCACCTGCGGCTTAATAACCGCAGCCCTACATAAACCCCTCGCCTCCTCTCATTCACCGTCAGTTCTACTTATTCACTTAGGAGAACGTTTAAGACTCAGCAAACAACTTTCTACGTTCCTGTGGATATTGCCGCGATCTCTATCCCTCCCGAGACCGCTCTGGTCTTCCTCTACGAAGAACTCTTTGCTTTTCGTTCACTGTTTTGGTTTACTTTACCTTGTTTCGTTTCTTCATTAAAACCTGCTTGCTCACAACTCCGGTTTTTGCTTCAGTCACTCCGCAACCGTGACACATATGTAACTTTTCTTCTCTTTTCATTCTTTCTTTTTTTTTTTTTTTGTTTGTTTGTTTATTTATATTATTAAACACACAGGTAATAAAACACGCAGTGTCTCAGGCAGGTATCAGTGTTAAATAACACCACAGGTGTGATGTGAGCCCGGCTTCAACACCATCAGTGTTCAGGTTTATATTTAATAGAAGATCTTGAAGGAACTTTGAGATCCTCCACAGGTCTTCAGTGCAACTTCCTGCAGAGTCACAGGAGGAAAATTCAGTTTTTTATTAGAGGCTGTTTTTTTAAATTTAATTGTGAAAAATATGAATTTACTGAGCCGTAGGAATGTTCAGTCTCCAGGTTGAGGAAATATATATTAACATTCAAAAGTTTGTGCACCCTCAAACCCCCACACCTTGTTGAGCATCTAATTCCTGATTTATTCCTCCGTGTTCCCGGTTATTATAAGCTCCACTCCTTCAGAAATGCTTTGCGACTCGATTTGATGGATTATTTGAACGCAAACATTTTTAAGATCTGGCTGTATGGAGCATGAAACAGAAGCTCTGCAGAGGAGAACTCCAAATCCTCGTCAGTCCTTCATCATGTTTTTTTCTGATCCCAAAAATCCTTCTTTTTTTAAATAAATAGACGAGATCTGTCTGTCATGTGACTTTGCCACGATTTTTTTACAGAAACAACAAACAGAAATGACAGAAAAATCGAAGGAAGTATTGATTTTGTGGAAAGATGTCCGTTCTGCAAAGAGAACAAGATTCAAGTTTAAAGAAAGAAAAGAATCTATTCTTACACCATGTCATGTTCCTCATGTTCCTAACCACATTCTGGGTTTGCCATGTTACTGTGTGGCCAAAGGTTTGTGGACACCTGACCATAAGATTGGTATGTAAAGCTTTTGGAGCATCTCGTTCCACATGTAGTCTTCATGTGCTGTTATAATGAGCTCCACTCTTCTGGGAAGATGTTCCACTAGATTTTATGGAGATTAATTCAGCCACAAGGATGTTAGTAAAGTGATGTAGGTGAGAAGGTGAGGAGGTTCCTTGGGTGCAGTCTGTGTTTACATTTATCCCAATAGGGTTGGAGCTCTATAGCATGAGATCTTCTACATCTTCCAACCCATGAAAAGTAGATCATCTGGCTTTGTGCACATTGTGTGATTCTGGAACAAGTTTAGGTCTGCTAGTTCAAGTGAAGGGAGAGTTTTATGCTACCTCTGAGGAGCTCCAGCGGTGCTGAGCTTTAGAAATTCATTTTTCATGAATGTGAGATTTGAAGCTTTACTGGCTTTCAGGATAAAAGTTCTAACAGGTTTTTCTTCCTGTAACTGCACGCTTACTCCATCGGGTTATATATTTGATTCTTTTGTGATCCCTTTCGTCTCCTTTAGTCCGGATAAACGAGCGTGTGCCATTTCTTTTTCCTCCCTTTCATTTCTCATGCGCATCTTTTCATATATATATTTTGCTACTTCAAACGGCTCCATTGTGCTCCAGTCAAGGGACAAAAAAACGCTCCTGCGGTATCTCCTCTGTCCTGAATTGATCAGGACCCCAAAAAAATCGCAATCCTGTTCCGCCGGCGTTCACACGTCGATCTCTGCGTCTGTAAGAATCTGATTACGCTTGTGATTTATTAACGGAATAAAAGGAGCCACGCCTGTCAATCAAATATCACGAGATGTCTTTTCTTTTGTCCTGCTCCGAGTGGATTTATTTAGGACTGAATCTGATACAAGGTTTTCACTGTGTGTGTGTGTGTGTGTGTGTGTGTGTGTGTGTGTGGGTGTGTGTGGGTTTAAGAAATAGGCCTTCATGAACCTGATCCGTCTGGCTGCAGGACTTTAAGGCCCTAGTGTACACTACTTTTTTTTTTTTTTAAGTTGAATTGAAACTAGGTTGAAGTGCACTTAAATCCCAGATTGAGCTCCTTCTCCAGGGGAGGCTGATTGGCTGGATGGTGTGTTTCGTTTAACACCACGTGTGCGTGTGAAACGGTCCCCGCTGCGCTTCATTTGGCCCCGACGCCCTCCACATGCTACCGCACATGCCACTAATTGGCGCCTCTGCATGACCTCTGGCTGACGGAGGCCACACCAATGCCAACAAAATGAACAAAGTGTAACCGGATGCATTCTATGTGTGTGACGTCTTTGGATGTTTTAGAATGAAACTTTCTCCAGTATGACAATTTACGGTTCCGGAATGACAACAATCCTGTGCACAAAGCCAGTTTCTTGAAGATCTGCTATCCATGGGTTGGATTTGTTGAAAGATCTCCCATTACAGAGTTCCAAACCTATTGAACACTTTTGGGATGAATGTGAATGCATAGAGAGTTGGGATCTTAGTGGTAAAGGCATTGGAAATTGGATTTGAAGGTCATGAGTTTAAATCTCAGCCACATCAAGCTGCCACTTTTGACCCCTTTTAGCAACTCAATAACTGCTCAACTGTATAAACAACCTTGTGACTGAATAAATCTCCACAAAAGCTAGTAAATCATCTTTCCAGAAGAGTGCAGCTTATTATTATTATTATTATTATTATTATAATATTAAAACTGTCAGGGATCCACCTGCCACGCCCCCTTTTGTGGCTCTCATGCATCTGCTCTCCCTGGAGCTCCAGGCTTAACCACGCACACCTGGGGCTTGTTGTCACTCATGCATCTGCTCTCTCTGGAGCTCCAGGCTTAACTACACACACCTGGAGCTCATCATCACTCCACCCCGCTCCTACATAAGCTCCTCACTCACACTCACTCCCTTGTTTGTTATTGAATCTGTTGGACGTTACGTACTGCTGTATGTGTTCATTGTTGCATGCAGGACTCTATGTGTTCTGTTCCATTCGGACTCCACAATCCTGTACCGGCTGCGCTTCTCCTCCACGTGCAGCCCGGCTTCCGCCTCCTGATTCACTCGCACCCTGACAAAAAACTGTTAAAAATCTTTTTTTTTTTTATTAAAATATAACAGAGCCGACATTAAAACCTTTAACACACATCCTTTCTTTACACAGATATAAATTAAAAGCATCCATGTGGAAACAAAAAGTCCCGTTTGGTGTCCTGATGATTTACGTAATTTAAAGCGCACATAATTACTTTAAAACTTTTATGAGAATATTATTGGTGACTGAATGTGGAGTGAGATATATTTCAATCATAGCAATCTCATGCTTCAGTCTCTGCAAAATTTTGAGCAGAATCACACAAGTGCTTTATTCCCCTTAAAACGTCTATTTTTATCCATTTATAGTTACATTTAATGTGTACATATTGGTTTTGTGTGTTTGTGCCTGTGTAATATTATTGATATGTTACTTGTGCGTGTGTGTGTGTTTTGAAGAAATAGTCAGGATTCTTAGTGTTTATGTATTGACCTGGTCTTTTAGCAGCTTTAATCAAACCTGATGGGACCAAATTTGTCCTTTAAACCCTGCGTTTGGGAAAACTGTAAAATTGCAAACGCCATCTTTAAAAAAAAATCCCAAAAAACAGAGATCTGTGCCAGTGTATCAGGTTTCAGCCAAGCGGTTAAATCCCAATTCTAAGCCAGTTAAACGCAGCCTCCTTAGTGACCTTTGGTCGGCTGCTTTGTGTCTGTGATCCCTATTTAAAAAGGAAGTGGACAAGTGGGTAAGGGGGGGTGTTTGACAGCACACACTCTCTCACACACACACACACACACACACACACACACACACACACATAGAAAACATTCCCACAGTGGGTTGTGAATGGAGCTGAGCAGTGTCTCAAATGGGATTTCAGAGTGAAGAAGACAGTGAATGGAGTTATTGTGAAACAGGACAGGGAACGCTACACACTAATGCTAGATAAAGTGTGTGTGTGTGTGTGTGTGTGTGTGTGTGTGTGTGTTTGTGTGTGTGTTCCTGTCACATGCCATCAGCTTCCACTGTACAGTGTTCTCTAGACTTGGGACAAGGAAGGTGGTGTCATCATTAGTGGTGTTTGTGTGTCTGAGATGAAACACTGCATGTTAACTTGCTGACAGGTGTGTGTGTGTGTGTGTGTGTGTGTGTGTGTGTGTGTGTGTGTGTGTGTGTGTGTGTGTGTGTGTTTGTGTGTGATGTCGTTCCCCTCGAGCTTGAGAAAGATGAGTGAAGTTTTCAGGCCTGTTTTCTGCTTTTAACATGCAGGTAGATTTTAGGGCCTAAGGGAGAAGTACGCACTTTAAAGCAGGAAGTGTTTTATCACCACTCCAGCAGCAGTTCTCTGTCTCTCTCTCACACACACACACACACACACACACACACACACGCACACACACACATAAACAAAACCTACAGGCAGTTGAGAAAATCTCGCTGTCTGTCACCATCCTCTGACTGCTCTCACTTACAAACTGACAAAATCCCTCCTCTATGGGGCATGTAAACCCCTCGTGCCCCTACAGAGACGAGGCAGAGAGAGAAGCAGGCCTGAGCAACACTCCAGAGGAACATGTGGAGAACACTGGAACGGATGGAACTGAGGGTTAGACTGAAACAAAGATCAGGGCGAGAAAACTGAAAAAAATGTGTGTATTTTTGAAGTGTTTAACTAAAAACTGTGTTTTTGCATGTTGGGGGTCAGAGGTGTAATACAAAATTCATGGTTTGGTTCCATTTCAGTACATATTGAAATATTTTATATATATATATTCAGGAGTTTTCTGACGTCTAATTTAATACTATTACAACTACATGTTTAACTGTGAAATGTATTTGATATGTATAATATAGTATAATATTAGTCATATTTATTGTGTGTATGATGTAATTATGTGAAAACCTAAAAAAAGGAATAATAACCAAATGAAGAGCTGTTTAACCTAAAACAATCTCTCTCTCTCTCTCTCTCTCTCTCTCTCTCTCTCTCTCTCTCTCTCTCTCTCTCTCTCTCTCTCTCTCTCTCTCTTTTCTCCTGTACAGTCTCTATGTATGCTGAAGATGTGAAACTCTTTTTCTCTCTCTCTCTTTCCCTCTCTCTCTCTTTTTTCTCTGTCTCTCTTTCCCATGATGACGTTTGCTCTTTCCTCTTCTTCTTCTTTGGCTGACATTTTCATTTACTTAATGCGCGATTGCTTTTACTGAACGGAAGCAGAGTAAACTTACTGAAACCTCCAGACAGAGAGCGTGGGACTGAAACAGAAAGACTGAGACAATAAAAGAAAGAGAGGAGCGAGAGAGAGAGAGAGAGAGAGAGAGAGATGAAACAGGTAGATATATCTAGACAAAGGCAAATAAATAAAAATAAAAAGGTAGAGTGTTTGGATCTGAGTGACTCTGAAATCTTGATGTTATAGTCAGAGTTGTAACTGTTAGAGTTCACTGGGTAAAGTTGTTCCCACCAAACGTGCTCATATAAAGGAGAAATGGTGAACCGGTGTCAGGTTTCTGATAGAAAGGAGTCTGGACACACAGAACATCACAGTTTGCTGTGTTTGGAGTTGCGCAGCTGCAGAACGTTCAGAGAGCCCGTGCTGGCTCTGTACACCACCTAGGGCATGTAAGCATCAGACAATGGATGTGCATCAGAACTGGACCATGGAAGTGACCTGGTCTGATGACTTCGGTTTTCTTTACCATTAAAGAGAAAACCTGCTATAGTAAAGAGAAGAAGTGATGTAATCTTTGTCAGACTCTGGAGCTTAAGCCGTGTCCTCCTCAAAGGAATCAGAAAATGTTGTGGTTATGTGTTTACCAAAGTCAGAAGGTAACGCAACAAAATCCTCATTTAAGTCAGCAAATGGAGTGGCAATGTATTCACCAGAGCCTGGAGCCACAGCAACATCTTTAATAGAGTTGGGAAACAGAGCAATGATTTTGTAGTTAGACTATTCAGGGATCAAGGTATGGGCAGGAAAGTCTAGTTAAAGCAATAGCTGAGGGTTTTGCAGGCATAAAGCAGAGATAGAAAATAGGAGTTACCCTATTCAGGTTCTCTTTCATTTCCTGAGACCACCACTGGCCAAGCAGGAGCAGGAGCAGAAACAGGCGACTGATGCTCAGTGCTAGTGTTTAATGTAAGAGGCAGACTCCACGAAATTCATCAAATTTCTTATACATTTTTTTTGGGGCAGAAAATCAAGCTTGGAAGGCAGAACCTGGTACAGGCAACAAAACCAGAACCTTGTCATAAGGTTTCTGTTCACATAGCACTGCTTGGTTATCAAATGATTCTTCATGGTGGCCATGCACAGGCACATGTGGGCAGCAACACAAGCATTATGGAGCATTTCACAGAATCAGCTTACACACTGAAAATTATTTTGTCTTTTGTAACTTAATAGAGTTTTCACCAGGGTCCCCAATTTGTCAGAGTTTTCAAAGGGGTCCCCACTTCTCCAGAGTTGTCACCAGGGTCCCCACTTCTCCAGAGTTGTCACCAGGTTCCCCACTTCCAAAAAGTTGTCACCAGGTTCCCCACTTTCAAAAAGTTGCCACCAGGGTCCCCACTTCTCCAGAGTTGTCACCAGGGTCCCCACTTCTCCAGAGTTGTCACCAGGGTCCCCACTTCTCCAGAGTTGTCACCAGGGTCCCCACTTCTCCAGAGTTGTCACCAGGGTCCCCACTTCTCCAGAGTTGTCACCAGGGTCCCCACTTCTCCAGAGTTGTCACCAGGGTCCCCACTTCTCCAGAGTTGTCACCAGGGTCCCCACTTCTCCAGAGTTGTCACCAGGGTCCCCACTTCTCCAGAGTTGTCACCAGGGTCCCCACTTCTCCAGAGTTGTCACCAGGGTCCCCACTTCTCCAGAGTTTTCACCAGGCGCCCCACTTCTCCAGAGTTTTCACCAGGCGCCCCACTTCCAAAAAGTTGCCACCAGGGTCCCCACTTCTCCATAGTTGCCTAAGAATTCTCAGCTCTCCAGAGTTGTAAAAGCATTTTCCTAATATCCCCGAGTTGCCACAAGGATCCCCAGTTCATATTCTGTAGGTGACCCCTGGTTCTCCAGTTCCCAGCAACTTTCCAAAAATATACAGTTAGTTGGCTTAGAAAATGAATATATGAAAGAAATATAAATAGTTGTCGGACTGCTGTCACGTTTTGAGTGTAACTGTTCACTCGCACCATCACAACGGTGATTTTTATTATTTACTGTATATAAAATAAATAAGTAACATAAAAATATAAAATATAAAACCATAAAAATTATTTCTAACCATCATTTACTTAAAAACCAGAGCATTTACACACACACACACACACACACACACACACACACACACACACACACACACACACCGGTTTCAGCATAATTACATCATCTCTATTCCATGAATGCTAAGTGATATTTGATAAATGATTTTTCCACTGCTGGGGATCAGGAGCTAAAACTCCACCATGAAATAAATAATGGATTTTTCTGGAACGCCGTGTCACACCGAAAATAACAATGTCACAACAACGCACATATTGATTCGAGTCAGAGGTTATAAAGAATATCAAAAACACATTCTTTCTCTCAACCTATTGGCAGTGTGTTTTTTATAATCATTATGTATGGTTTTTAATCTTTTTTTCACATTTGTAACGTTGAAAAATGCCACGACTCTGAAATCTCATTAGTCACAGACGACGATGTAAAGACTTATTAAAAGTCCAAATGTGAAAAAAATGTTTGGTTAAAGGAATTTTAAGTAAAACTGCACTTTAACCTCGTAATTATAGAGCGGATGATATGAGCATTTATTCTGCCTCAGATGCTGTTTTTTTTTTTTATTATTCATTGTGAATGACCGTGACCTTTGACCTTATGCAAATTGCTTCCTCCATTCTGTCTGACCTCCAGGAACCACAGAACAAAAAACACAGGAAGTGAATTATACAGAAAGCAAAAAGAGATTCAACAAAAAAAGTCTTGTAATTTTTTTCTTACTCAGCCTCTTTATCTTCCTCATTGTATTGGTTTTCTGTCTTTGTATGTTTTTTTTTGGTTTTTTACTTTCCTCCTTTGCGTTTATTCCTGTGCATTAAAACCCACTTTTTAGCTGAAAATAGTCCATAAAATGCATATACACAAAAGTAAGTGCACCCCTCACATTTCTGCAACTATTTTAGAATCTTCTGGAGGGACAAAACTATAGAGATGAAACTCATATATATTTTACAGTATCAATGTGCAATTTGTACAGCAGTACAGATTTACTGTCCCCTAAAAATAACTCAACATACATCCATTATTGTCTAATTACTGCTAACAAAAGTGAGTACACCCTCAGTAAACATGTCAAAACTGTGTCCAAAGTGTCAATATTTTGTGAGCACCAGTGCACTGTCTAAATAATATATATTACATGCATGTGCCCTCTGAAGAGCAAGTCACTCTGTGTGTGTGTGTGTGTGTGTGTGTGTGTGTGTGTGTGTGTGTGTGTATTTGTATTTGTATTAGTGTAATTGAATGGCACTGTATCACAGTAAACGTTTTTACATTTTGTTTTGTGAAGCAGTTTCCCTGGAAATCTGCTTTTCAGCCTCATCTCTGATCTCACACACACACACACACACACACACACACACACACACACACACACACACACACACACACACACAGAGTGACTTGCTGTTCGGAGGGCACAAGCGCAGTCTTGCAACCATGAGTTTGTGTTTCAGTTTTAACAGAAAAACACACACTGTTATTATCTAAACTGAGTTCTAACACACACACACACACACACACACACACACACACACACACACACTGTGTGAGAAAAAATTATTCTTATTAAAGTCTGTGTTGATAATGTTCTCTCCGGGGGTCGACTGGGGACACACAACGTTATAAAAAATAAAAAAAAAGAAGTACAGTAAAATACATTTTATATAAAAAATAACTAATATATAAATAAAACAGAGTGAAAAAGGAAGAAAGAAACAAAGAAATAAAAAAATAAAAAAATAGGAAAATATCATGCCAGGGCAGGGGTTTATACCAGACTGGGTGCAGATTAAAATTCTGTGATCACTGAGATCATTCTTTATTTACAGTGTGAAATAATGAGAATGAAATCAGTTTTTCACCATGTTAGTGTGAAGAAAGAAAGAAATATATAGAAAGAAACTATAATGTGACAGTTTATTCAGATGATGCTTACTGTAATCTCACTATAATCTCACTGTAATCTCACTGTAATCTCACTGTAATCTCACCGTAATCTCACCGTAATCTCACTGTAATCTCACCGTAATCTCACTGTAATCTCACTGTGATCTCACCGTAATCTCACTGTAATCTCACTGTAATCTCACCGTAATCTCACTGTAATCTCACCGTAATCTCTCACTGCTGCTCTTTTCTGTGTTTACACCAGACAATTATTAAAGTTTCAGTCAAAAAATTTACCAACTTGCATCCATTAGCGAAAAGCCGTGTGGGTTCACCTGGAATAAAAGCACATGGTGATAAAAGACATTAATTGAGTTTATATCAAAGTTAAATGAATGGTGAGAATGTAAATTTGATGTGTTTAGATTGGATGTGTGTTGGAGTCTGATGAATCCAGGTTCACTCAAGGAGACACTTTTCTTTCTTTGACTTTTTATTTATTTCCCTCCGTTGTGTTGATGTTCTGTGTGTTTTTATCTCTGAGGAATCAGGGCGCAACGTGGCCTCCACCCAGAACACACACACACATACACACACACACACACACACACTCTCAGCAGGATGAAACACAGGCGATTAAAGTCTTTTGTATATAAACAGTTTAAATAAAGCTTTATCAGTAACTCGAACTCAATGAGAAATTGCGACGCGAAACCGTCCAGGGAAAGACGACTTTATTCCGTAATGAATGATAACGATCGACCCTTTGAGGTCCAAATGAAGACTGCGAAATGATGATAATTACAATATTTGTGCACAAAAGGCAAACATGCGTACCCTTAATTGTCCCTGCGGAGGTTGTAAAAACAAAAAATACACAAATAATGGCGAGGATAAAGAGAGAAAGAAAAGGAGGCAGAAGGAAACACACTGTACACTAATTTCACTGTTAACTCAAGACACGCACACACACAGAATATACACACAGAATATACACACAGTACACACAGAACTTATTGTATACTCTGTCTAAACTTTGTGAAGTCCTCAAAATCCTCATAATGTTCTATCTGCTTGAAGAAGCTGATTGTGTGCGTCTGTTTCTTCTGTGAAATCTAACAGTCATTTGGAGGCTGAAGGCAACAATCACTTATAATCCCAGATTATCAACACGGGCTAAAGATACAAATAAGGATCAGGAGATATGAAGATACCGAGGGTAGAACTAAGTACAGGTGGTAATGGTTGATGGGAATGATGGGACAGAAACACACCAAGGCAATGAATTCAAAACACACCATAAGGTGTTTTCACAAGGTGAAATTTGTGACAGAAACCCCTCATTTGAAGCTCATCTCCTCCAGCACTCAACAACCAGGTCAAAGTGGAAAGTCCTGAAGTTCTCCAGCAGGGCATTTCTGTTAGCGAACATTGCTTAGGTGAAACACTGACATCCAGAGCAGAATCGGCAAGAGGCGGCATCACAAATTTTCTCAGGTGAGACAGGAGGAGGCATAACGCTGGAGAGTCAGGGTGACAGGACAGTAACGTTTTCTACACGTGTACACTGATTATTAATCTCATTTGTATTATGTGACATCACGTCCAGGTTTAACCACGTGGCATCAGAAAACTTCCCCAACATGGCCATGTGACGGGTCAAAACTCATTTTGGCGACAA
>NC_139576.1:37548368-37575868 GCF_946808225.1 Silurus aristotelis | reverse complement strand
GATACACACACACACACACACACACACACACACACACACACACACACACACACGTGTAAATCCTGGTAAAGAACCTTCATTTGACAGAATTATTAATAAAAATAACTCTGAGATACACAGAAGAACTCTAGCTCTCACTAAAGCTTCACTTCAGTTTCACAAACACCATAACACTGTGTTCCTGAATAAAATAGACCAGTACCAGATCGTTTCTTCCTTAATGCCGGATCATTTACAGCCACCAGCACTCAGTCACTTATTTTGCAAACGATATTGAGGCTTTATTGAGATATTTTACCTCAGAAATTTTAAAAGGCATTGTGTAGTACATACAACACACAATATGGTGTCAGACATCATTTGAATACACTAGAATTGAATGCAAACTAGTACATTTTAGCCTAAATTGGGTCAATTGGGTCAATATAACCAGACCAGCTAACCTAGTTCTCCCTCGGAAGTGCTAGCTAAACTTAACTGACCTACGATTAGTGAGTGAATGCTAAAGGAAATTACATTACAGACTGGAATTACTTTAGAGTAGATCATATAGCACACACACACACACACACACACACACACACACACACACACACACACACACACACTCAGAGAGAGAGCACTAAGCAACAGAAAGACCAAACTGGAAATTCTAAATGAAACTGGGCTCCCACTCTACTAGCCAAGATTTTGACACTGTAGCAGAGATCCAGCGCGAATCACAGAAGGTTGACATGCTTAAAAAAAAAAAAAAGACTTTCAGGACATGTTCCAGAAGAATGCTGGGAGCACTGTGGGGACTATTTTGAAGGTGATATTGTGGAAATGTAGGGACTGTAAGTACTTATTTAAACATAGCTAGTCTTAAAACACCAGATAAACATCACTGGCAAAATAAAGTGATTCTGGTTCTAATTCCGAGTCCGAGCATTTAGTGTAGCGGGAAAACTTTGAACTTGAGCCCAGCAGCAGATGGAGTGGGGTTTGACTGCTAGTTGTTCCTCCCAGCAGTGAAGAGTGCCATGCTGGAGTGGGTCAGTTTGTCGCTGCCTAGCCGAGGAAAGGGATCTGCCCCGCCCTTCTGTTCGGAAGCTCTTCAACTCGATCAGGTGGCGCTGAGGCACGACCTTGAAAAGCCAGACGATGAGGTTGATTGAAAGGTGGTGGTGCGATTTGCCTCCTGAATTCAGGCCAGGTTCACTCTGAAACCCGTAGCTGATGCAGTGCATCTGGCCAAGAGCCACACGTCTGTGTTCCTAGGCCTAGAAACAAAGGGTAATATCGTTTCCACATTCAGGACTGTATGAAAGCTCCTGCAGCAGGCTAAGCACGAGTGGGAAATCTTTCAGCAGATGCTGATTTCTGGAAGACCCAGCACGCCATCAACACAAGCCCCCTACAGCCAGTGGCCCAATTCCTTCTGAACCTCCTACACTAAAAATTATTTTCTCTTCTCTCTTCCCCAGGGTGCGTCACCAGAATTCAGAGTAGGCAATAACGGTCCATACTCAACGATGTATACACTGAGCTTCAGAGGATTGAGGCTGACTAAAATACAGGGTAAACTCCTTGAAAAACATTTCTTCAAGAAAGTAACATATGGAATTACTTGGAGTTCATTCAGCAGAGGAGCGGAGTGAGTCCTGCCAGAGTAAACCACTGAACATCTGAACTTTAAAGCCTGGAGTCAGACTGACTGTTCCTCATTACGCAAATAATTCGCACTAGGATTTACAATGCTCGCGAAACACGAACACATTCATAGATTTTATTCACCAGATAACAGGAGCTAAAAATACCAGTTCCGGCTTTCAACCAGCTTAATATGTGAACTGTTAGTTTTAATTCCAGTCTTTTAATAATCAGTTGAGAGGAAAGATTCTGTGATCATCCGTTTTATTCATGTATCTCCAATAAGCATTTAATCCTGATCGGATGAACACTGTTTATCTCAACACAAGACCTTTACACAAATATTGAGGTATTTATATCATACAATAACAATACATTGAAACACAAATGCAGGACTTATGTATCCTTGTAAAACAACCAGGAATGATTATAGTCCCTCTAGTGGACACGATGAAGAATTGCAGATCCCACATTTTACTGTTTTACACTTAATTTTTAAGAGTTAGTGTTTAATACTCAAACATTATTTTATTACTCCATGTCTCCAATTTGTATAAATGTCCTGTTATTAAATGTTATAGTGTTGAGATATGGTATGGAGAAAAACAAAGACAAAAGGAAATCGTTGACAACAAGAAAAGATGAAGTGCGACGATTAGTGTGAGAAATGATTTGAGCCAACTGTCTTTCCACTGCGTCATACATGAATTATATCGAGGTGAATTTTAACATGAAATGATTTTTATCGATATTTAAAAGTAAACAGTAAAATGAGAATATGAATAATGATATTATATACTTGATGTTCTGTGGGAAATAAATAAAATACATCAAAATGCACATCTGAGGTGATATCAAAAAGTTTCGAGACGAAAGTACTTTATTTATCTACGTTTCCAAACGATTACCTTCAAAATAGTCCTCTTCTAATTGCAGACGTGGTCAGAACAGCACCAGGTACACCATTAGTCTCGAAACGTTTGAACACCACCTCGTGTCACACCAAGAAAGTAACGAGATTCAATTAGACAAATAATTTAAATAATGTAACGGGTCTGTGTTTGTGCACTTGTGAGTCTTGAATGTAAGTGAGTAAGTGAATCTCTTCCCACACCTGGAGCAGTGGTATGGTTTCTCTCCGGTGTGAATACGCTGGTGTAGCTGGAGAGTACTCTGCTGAGAGAAGCTCTTTCCACACTCCGAGCAGTGGTACGGCTTCTCTCCGGTGTGAGTGCGCTGATGCCGCTGAAGATGGCTCTGGTGATTGAAACTCTTGCCGCATTGTGAGCACTGATATGGTTTCTGTCCCGTGTGAGTGCGCTGATGTCTCTGAAGATGGCTCTGGTGAGTGAAGCTCTTTCCACACTGAGAGCAGTGGTAGGGCTTCTCTCCGGTGTGAATGCGCTGGTGGACGTGGAGGTGACTCTGGAGGGTGAAGTTCTTCCCACAGTGCGAGCAGTGGTAGGGTTTCTCTCCGGTGTGAATGCGCTGATGGACGTGGAGATTGCTCTTCTGATTGAACCGCTTTCCACACTCCGAGCAGTGGTAGGGTTTCTCTCCGGTGTGAATGCGCTGGTGAAGCTGGAGATGGCTCTGATGGGTGAAGCTCTTGCCGCACTGCGAGCAGTGGTACGGCTTCTCCCCGGTGTGAATTCTCTGGTGTTGCCGGAGGTCGCTTTTTTGGATGAAGCTCTTTTCGCACTGTGAGCAGTGATACGGTTTTTCTCCAGTGTGAATGCGTTGGTGTTTTCTCAGATTGCTCTTTTTGTTGAAACTCTTGCAGCACTGCGAGCACTGATACAGCGTCTCTCCAGCTGGACTGCACTCGGACGTTTCCAGAGGCAGACCGTTTCCCCTGCCTGAGCACATGCCGGTTTCCTTCTGTGCTTCTTTCTGTGACGTGTTGAATCTGAGAGCAGCAGAGGTTCCAGCAACGGAGCTGTTTGCTGGCATCGGACTCTCTCCTGAAACCTGCTGTTTCAGATACTCCTCAGGGTGGAAGCTCTGGATGTGTTTGTTGAGATAAGTTTGAGACGTATAATAAAGTGGACACAGCGAGCAGGAGAAAAGCTGACTCGTAGCTTTGCTTGTTTCTGGAGCAATGAAAGAAAAAAAACAGGAATGTTTGAGAAAATGATGAATAAACTAATAAAAACTTTACCTGAAAACATGAGTTTTATGATTATATACACTGATCAGGAATAACAGCAGTCTCCAGTGCTGCAATGCCAGTGGCTGTTAGTGGGAGCTCTCGGGTCAATCCCCAGTATCGTGGCCAAGCTGACACTCTTGGGCCCTTAAGCAAGGCCCTTAACCCTTTCTGCTCTATAGGTGCTGTATCATGGCTGACCCTGTGCTCTGACCCCAGCTTCCTAACAAGTGGAGACATGTGAAGAACAATTTCACTGTACAAGTAAAAGCCCTTTAAGATGTTGGACTTTATACTGGAAGTGAAAATCCCAGCACCTCGCTCTCTCAGCACCTCGCTCAGGGATATAAATGAGATAAGTGTAATTCGCTCTGGATAACAGGTATCCTCATGAATTAAAATCTAATGACTTGGAGCGAGCTGCGAACATTTTACAACTGCGGAGAACAACGTTTGTTTAAACCCGAATATTCCCCGGAAAATCTCTTTACCGTTTGCAGAGGACTTTTTGTTCCAGAGGCGATCAAAAGTATGACCTAGATTTCGGGCGTACTCCTCTTCATACCACACCAGGAGCTCCTGACCTGGGTTGATGGGTCGAGAGCAACGGTACAGAATCCCTCCGTGATACATAAAAGCCACGAGGTTCTGCTCATCTTCATTTCGAGCGCAATTCACATACCTAAGAGGAAGAACGGATTAGAAACAAAGCATGAGGAGGAAAAAAACAACCTGAACAAGTCCCAGCTCACCGCATCCAGTTTGCATGAATCTCTCTTCTGCCATCTATGTATTCCTCACCATTCCCATTCCTGTAGATCTGCAAAAAAGATTACACATTTCTCTTTTCTGGTCTTTAAAAGCATGAGGGAGCAGTAAAACTCAGCAGGTCTGTTTCTTGTGTGTGAAGTTCAGAGACATGATCTACATCAATTATCAAACAAAATATTATCAATGTTACACCACTAAATGGTGAAACAGGAAGTATGACATCCACCAGAGGAGCTCTGAATATTTATAATAAATATATAACAACTCACCACCCAGGAGTATCCACTGCTCAGAGCTTCCTCTCGGTCCACCAGCTCTCCCTGATAGGGTCCGAAGTGTGCACCTACTGGAACAGTGTCCCCCTTATTAAACACTCCCAGACCTGCGTCAGGAAGACCAGACTTCCCGATCTCTAGTCCAGGAGGAAGAGTGTGTGTGGCTCGGTCTGCGATCCCCATGGGAACGGGAGTATCAGGGATGAAGAGCGCAGGACCGTGAACCTCACACTTATTAAAGAAGAAGGATTTGCAAAGTTCACAGTCTGAAAGGAGAGAAAAGAAGAAATGATGATCATAATGCAGACCTGATCATCATGAACACCATCTCAAATGATGACCTAAATAATGTGTGTGCAGTAGAATGATCAGCGAGTGTGTTACTGAGCTCCAGTGTGGCCTACAGAGGAAGTCTTCATCCCCCGTTTCTTCCTCTTTCACAGCGATCACTTCAGGCATGTTGTCGCAATCGTCTGTGTGGCTGTACGGGTTCGGCTCGGGCGTCTCCTCTTCCTTCACACGGACCACCGACGCTCTGGATGAAGCCTCGGATTTGACATCGTCGCCCGGCTAAGAAAACAAAATCTTTTTGTACGTATGCAGGCGAAAGTTATTTCGATACAAATCCTGAGACGTATGCTGACGTATATACACGTGCAAAAGTTTTATAAGCAAAGAAACCGATGCACTGAAACCACGGGGAGTCGATTTCTGCTCAGGTATTTCGATTTCAGGTATTTAGAGGGAAGAGAGATAAAGAAAAGGCCGGGATCAGACCATTTATTATTGTATTTAATTGTTTATTCATACCATGTAATAAAGTCAGTTAATCAGGCAATCAATCAATTAATTAATTGGTCCAGGTAATTAATTAATTAGTCCCCCAGGGGGCGTGCCTACTACCGGTAACATTACAGTGGGCGGAGCCACACATTTTCCAAAACCAGGAAACGTGACCACGTGCGGTCACGCGCTCTTCACTCTTATTGGTAGATGCGGCGCGCTTCATTTGCATAAAGTTCAACTTTGTCGCGTAGCTGGCCAAGCCCACATCCTGTCTCCTGGGTTACTGTCGCCCATGACAACGGGCAAGCGGTTAGACCCATCACTGATCTTTACCTGTGAGAGCTGTGGATGAGGAGGTGTGGAGGAGCAGAGCGGTGTGTCTCCTGCTGAACTCATTACAACCAGAGTCTGAGGAGAAACAGAGAGCAGAAATGTTTATTTAGAAATCAAACATCTCCATAAATCCATAAATAATTACAGCACTGAAACACCAAAACACCTCCCTGAAGCCGAATAATAATAATAACACCAATGTGTTCGATCGGATAAATAGTGCACTAGATCAGGTGTACACGTGACGGGCTTCACTCCTCCTCTAGTGCACTACAGCAGTGAAGTGGAGATCCGTTTGGGATTGGGCCACCCAGTAAATGTTCTTCTCCTTACCTCAGGGCTTTAAAAGCAGGACGGAGTTTGTAAATCCGCACACAGAGATTTAATTCCTGAACTGTAAGTGTGTAAAACTCTGATCAGGGCTTTAATGTGGAGGAAATTCTCTCCGCCGCATCACTCACTCACTCACTCCGCCTGCAGAGGCGCTCTCCCTGTTCTTCGGGGTTTCTTAGCGGTTTTGGAGCAGCAGCTGCTCAGCGCGTTACCGCCACCTGGCGGACTGGAGCAGAGCGACAACTCGATACCAGCTGTAGATTAATAAACAGGTCCATTACAGTCACTTTACTGAGAAAGTCTCAGAAATCTTTTCTCTTTTAGGTTATTTATAAATCATAAATATATATAAAAAATATTGTTCTTAATTTTCTCGTGATATCGACATAACAGTAGTTTTTTTTGTTTCAGTTGTTTATGTACAGATTTCAAAAACAGTAATAATGATGCATACAAAAGTTATAATTACCTACAAGTAAGTGTATGTGAAAGTGTATATTTGCATATATAAATATGATTTAACACGAGTTTTTTTCTCGTTATCACAGATTTTCTCTGTATTCAGCATTAGAGCAGGTTTTAGATGCAGCATCATGGATAATAATAAAATAAATATTTTAGTTTTAACTATAAGAAAACAACTTTTTGTTGAGATCACGAGAAATAATTTTTTCTTTTTTTTTTTTTTATGTTTTTGTTTTTGTTTGTTTTGTTTAGAAATGATATGTTGATGTATTATTATCATGTTATGATGCAGAAAGTTAATGCTAAATTATTTCTGCCACTCAGCATAAGTGTACTGATCGATAGTCATCAAACTGATTAAAATATTGTCAGAATAAAACAGAATTGACAAATCAACAAAAAATCATAATATTTAACGTCACGTTGGACTCAAACCTTTTCTACCGTTTTCCACTTTAGAGGGGGAAGATTTTCATTTTCACGTGTCCTCCAGCCTCCACACAACAAATGGTAATGAAATACAATGAAAATTGTTGGATTTATTGAAATAACAAGTTCTAAATCAAAAACATCAAATAGCCTCAAGTTCATTAATAGAGAAAAAAAAGTGTAGTTGTTTTCGGTACGGTAATGTTTTAAATTACTTGACTTAATGACTTGATTGTTTCTTTGTTGCTGTTTTGATTGTATGAAGTTTATTTTAGATACAGAAAATCATAAATGAAGCAAATATAAAAATAAATCCTGCTGTTTATTGCGCCCCACCTGTCATATCTTTATTGCCCACTAGAGGGCTGCGCCTCTTTAAAAACTACAGGTCTAATTAAATATATAATGTAGTAGCGCATGATGACCACAAGAGGGCAACAAAGAAGAGAAGTGTTCAAAGAGTCCATGCATTCAAAAATTATTTCTTTTTTGTTTTCTCGTGATCACGACTTCATTTCTGCCTCTAGAGCATGCTCTTATGCCGAATAGACAGAAAAATCACGAGTGAACAATATGTCAAAATCACGAGAAAATGTTGTGTTTTTTTTAAAGAAAAAGTACTATAATGCATGGCCTCCTAATACTTCTGGGTGCTCCTGCAGGTTCAGTGTATAGTCAGGGAACAAATTCAGTTTAAGCTGAAAATTATTCAAAATCTATAATAATAATAATAATAAAAATAAAAATAATATAATGTAAAATGTACATTTTTATTACAAAAAAACTTTATTGCAAAGCCATATTTAGAAAACACAATCTCTTACTGAAGTGTCTGCAGAAAAAAATGATTTTAATACAAAAACTAAATCATGACTTTACATTTTTTTTAATAAACAACAACAAAAGAAAACTGTCGAATTATGAAGTTCTACGTGTCGCTCTGCTCCCGTCCGCCAGGTGGCGGTAACGCGCTGAGCAGCTGCTGCTCCAAAACCGCTAAGAAACCCCGAAGAACAGGGAGAGCGCCTCTGCAGGCGGAGTGAGTGAGTGAGTGATGCGGCGGAGAGAATTTCCTCCACATTAAAGCCCTGATCAGAGTTTTACACACTTACAGTTCAGGAATTAAATCTCTGTGTGCGGATTTACAAACTCCGTCCTGCTTTTAAAGCCCTGAGGTAAGGAGAAGAACATTTACTGGGTGGCCCAATCCCAAACGGATCTCCACTTCACTGCTGTAGTGCACTAGAGGAGGAGTGAAGCCCGTCACGTGTACACCTGATCTAGTGCACTATTTATCTAAACACTAGAGATTTGTAATTCGGCCTTGATGTGTTTTTGGTTTCATTATTATGGGTTTAAAGTATTTAAATAGCTTTATATTATTACAATTTGTGGGTTTATAGGAGAAAAACAGCTTTAAATACTTATATAGTTATCTTTTTTATTAAAATATGTCTTGTTATTATGATTATTATTATGATTGGTCTTTGTTTCTTTCAGTGCTCAGTTGTAATGAGTTCAGCAGGAGACACGTCGTTCTGCTTCTCCACACAGTCTCAGTCTGATCACGCTCTCTCACAGGTAAGCTCAGTGGCGTCTCACGATTCATGTGAAGGAGCAGGTAGATGATGAAGATTGTCTCGTATGCAGAATAAGTGTTGTTGTTTTGATCATAAGGAAAGTGTGGATGTGAAAATTGAGACTTCTGATGGAGGGATGGAGATCTGTGTGAAGAAAGAGGAGACTCCAATCCTGGACAGCTGCAACCTTGGAGACAGACCTGAAGTTACCTCCATTAAAGAGGAAGAAGGTGGCAATGGGGACTGCCTTTGTAAGATCAGGCTACTTTTATATTTATGACTATTCCTTCCATCCCTTCATCCCTCCCTGAATCCATCCATCCTTCCATCCATCTCTCCCTCAATCCCTCCATCCATCCGTCCCTACATATCCATCTGTTGCTCCCTCCATCAAGCCATCATTGCTTAAAAATCTTTGTGTAAAATACAATGAATAGTCATGAGGTAAAAAAAAAGGTCCCCTCTTTTCACCCCCTGGGGTCATTTCTTTATAGTAGTTGGTGAGAAGCACTCAATTATGATATAAGACCTGGTCAATAAGACTGAAGGAGGGCGTAGACAAAAAAGTAAAACTCCAAATAAATGAATACAGTTAAATCCAAAATGACTAAAAAAAAAAGACAAAAAAAAAAAAATTGAACATGTGAATAATGAATGGAATAATAAAGCATGCAAACAAGCAGCATGTGATGTCAGTGATTCGCCTCTAGAGGCCGCTCACGTACTGTATAATGACAGCGGTCCTTCTCAGCCCCTCAGACGCAAACTGGAAAAACTATCAATATGGATTATTGGCATTAATCGCCTATCGGTTTCGATTAATCAACAAAAGCGTTAAATCAGTCACTCTGTAATTCAAACACTACAAAACTGTATTTATTGCTGGTTAATTAATTAATTTGTGGCATCGTGTTTTCTCTTCTTTCAGACTGTGAACTTTGCAAATCCTTCTTCTTTAATAAGTGTGAGGTTCACGGTCCTGCGCTCTTCATCCCTGATACTCCCGTTCCCATGGGGATCGCAGACCGAGCCACACACACTCTTCCTCCTGGACTAGAGATCGGGAAGTCTGGTCTTCCTGACGCAGGTCTGGGAGTGTTTAATAAGGGGGACACTGTTCCAGTAGGTGCACACTTCGGACCCTATCAGGGAGAGCTGGTGGACCGAGAGGAAGCTCTGAGCAGTGGATACTCCTGGGTGGTGAGTTGTTATATATTTATTATAAATATTCAGAGCTCCTCTGTTTTTTTCAAACAAATGAGAACATTTGAGAACAACAAAAGTTGGTGCAGTGTTGATTCTTATGATTCGTCTCTCACCTGTTTATAAACAGTGTACTGGCACTCCGACAAGTAATTACTGTGAACTCAGTCCAGCAGAAGGAGTGTAACACTGGTCTGGATCATCTTTTTTTAAAATATCTGATGGTGGTGCTGTTGCACTTGTTTTAGAACAAAATTTAGCTGTGAGCTGATTCTAAATCAGGGTTCCCCAAACTTTCTTCTGAGGGCCACTAATGTTTCCTTTCTTTAAAGGGGGTCAGTCTGTAAAAGAAAATGACATGGGCCAGAGTGACTAACAGAATTATTGTAGGATGTTGTTATGTTTTTTAATGTATTTATTTCGCCTCCAAATGCTGGATTATTTAATTATTTTGTTCTGCACCATACAGACAAATAAGCAACGCTTTTCTAGAGATACATCACCTAATAAAAGAGAATTATTACCCACTTGGTGGGTGAATCTAACAAATAATTATCCTATTTTAATAACTGGAGGTTGTTATTGGACGCACCAATAACTGATTAATCAACTGAGGTTTTATTTGATACTTGAAGAAACAAAACAAAAAAAAAAAACAACCCTCCATGTAAAATAGAACTGAACTGTATTACATAAATAAAAAAACAATACTGAATCATGAAAATGTGCTAAATGATATAAATATGAATATATTGATTGATAAATCTAATTATATAAATAAGTTATAAATAGTAAATATAATATAGCACACTCCATGCAGCACACTGTCTCACATGTAAAAAGCAATAAGCATTGTGGCATCAGTGATTCACCTCTAGAGGCCACTCTTGTAACGACAGCAGACCGGAAGCCGGAAAAACTATCGGTATTGATTTTTGCCAATAGTTCAAGGTTCCAAGGGCCATTGCAGCTCATCTGGCAGCTTCTGTATTCCAGAAGATGACACTTTGATGTAGGGGACACTCTATGCTATAATTATGAAAAACAATTAGATATAATTTGTGCTGTATTTTGTAGATATTCAGGCACAAGCAGTGTGAAGAATACGTAGATGCCAAAAGGGACATGCATTCTAACTGGATGAGGTGAGGAACTTCCTTGTTGGTGGGTCGTTGTTTTCTCTCACTCACGATCTCTTATCTTCATTTCAATTTGCGTCGTTCTTTTAGATACGTGAATTGTGCTCGTAATGAAGAAGAGCAGAATCTTGTGGCCTGCATGTACCGAGGAGGGATTCTGTACCGTACTTGTCGACCCATCACCTCAGGACAAGAGCTCTTCTTGTGGTATAATGAGTATGTCAAAGAATTCGGGTGTACACGGGACTACCGCAGGAACATTAAGTGCTCTGAAAACGGTAAAAAATGCTGAAATTATTTTTCTTTTTTCCGCCCAGTCAGGATAGCCTTTTGTTTTTTTTGTTTTTTTTATTTTGGCTAGAATCTGTACTTCCTGCATTGCACTGCTTTATCACAGGGTTCTCAGCGTGCACACGTTATTGATTGGTTATTGATCACAGATTCATGCACCTGATCCTGTTCTCATTCCAGACCAGTGCTTCCAAACCATGTTTTTATGAGTCTGAAACACTAAAAGTCCTTTGTGACCTTCAAAAATCGAATGGTGTAAACAGGTGCCAGGTGTCACTGTGTACATGATCTTATCTACATGACAGCAGTGCAGGTATTCACCAGTGCATTTACCAGAAACACCCCACTGACTTCCTGCTGCATCCTGCCAGATAGTGCTACCATCAACATATAATACTACAGAACCTGAAGAGTTCTCCTGATTGTGTAGCCTAATTGTCCTTTCCAAATTTCCTTTAACATCTCAATCTGTTTTTTTTTTTTTTTTTACTGCTCCAGAAGTAAACGGCAACACGTTGCAGGTCTTCTCCTGCTCTTTGTGTCCACTTTCCTGTAATTCTCGAATCGAACTCAGCAAACATGTTCAGAGCGATCACTTCGATTTATGTGAGAAGCAGCAGAAATCAGAAGAGAAGAAATATGACATTCAGGTGCTCAACATCTCCAGTGACCAGCAAATGTCATTCGGCGTTAAGAAGGACGTGCAGACGGATATTCCTCAGTGCTCGACGTGTGGAAGTCGTTTTCCTGATCAGAGTGTTCTCGATGCACATCAGTGCGCTCAGACGCCAGGGAATCGTCCGTATCGCTGCTCCCAGTGCGGGAAGGGTTTTAATCACAAGTGTGTTCTTCGGAAACACCGGCGCATTCACACTGGAGAGAAACCACACCGGTGCTCGCACTGCGGGAAGAGTTTTATTCAGAAGTGCGACCTTCAACAGCACGAGCGCACACACACCGGGGAGAAGCCGTACCACTGCTCGCAATGCGGCAAGAGCTTCTCTCATCACAGTCATCTCCAGCTGCACCAGCGCATTCACACCGGAGAGAAACCGTTTCAGTGCTCGGAGTGTGGAAAGAGTTTCACCCAAAAGAGCAATCTCCAAGTCCATCTACGCGTTCACACCGGAGAGAAACCTTACCACTGCACGCACTGCGGGAAGAACTTTACCCTCCAAAGTAATCTCCAACTCCACCAGCGCATTCACACCGGAGAGAAGCCGCATCACTGCTCGCACTGCGGCAAGAGCTTTACGCATCAGAGCACTTTCCAGAGACATCAGCGCATTCACACCGGAGAGAAACCGTATTTCTGTTCGCAATGCGGGAAGTGTTTCAATCACCAGAGTCATCTCCAACGGCATCAGCGCACTCACACCGGAGAGAAACCGTACCACTGCTCGGAGTGTGGAAAGAGCTTTTCTCAGCAGAGTACTCTCCATGTCCACCAGCGCACTCACACCGGAGAGAAACCCTACCACTGCTCCAGGTGTGGGAATTATTTATCTAAATAAATATTTAAATAGATATTTGTCTTGGAATAATCTCTGTACACTGTATATTATTTATTAGAATGTTGTTTTTGTAGGCAGAGTTACTTGAATTTAATCTTGTGGACACCTGAGCTTTTAATCTTTTTTTGAACATCCCATTCCACATTAATCACTATTTGTGTTATAATATCCTCAATCCTTCCTCTTCTGGGAAGATGATGGAGTCTGCTCATGAAGATTTATGGAGACTCTTTTAGCCATTTAGGTAGTGATGTAGGAGAGAAAGTGAGGAGGCCTGGGGTGCAGTCACATTCATCAGGGTTGGAGCGACCTCCTGTTCATCGGAACAGGAGATCTTCCATATCTTCATGGAGCACTGGAGCACTGTCATGCTGGAGCAGATTTGTGGTCTCCTAGTTCAAGTGAAGGGAAAGGGTTACTGTAGGTTCAGAAACTCCAGCATGTGTAGAACCATAGGCTCCTCAATTCAGGCCTTGAAAGAAAAGAATCTTCAGAATATCTTCCTTCTTGTTAAAGTGACCTTTTTGTCTTCTTCAAATCCAAATGAAATCTCTGTTTCTCCTCAGGAGTGAAGATCTTGCTCTTTGAGGGCAAGGATTCTTGTTCCTTTCACATCTTTAGGTAAGTGTGTTTTTGTGATCGCCCTGGAGTCCAGCAGCCTGAAAGATCAGAGCCTGAACATTTCACCAACTGGTTTTATTTCACTCTGAATTATAGTGTAAATTGTAAATCAGCATCTAATGCAGGATTAATATACAAATCCATCTGATCTCTACAAAACCACAAACTGCTGGAGGGAAACAGTTTCACACATCATCAATATGCTATTAATCATTTGGAATAAAACCATTTCAGCTCTAACTGATCTGATTTACTCTTACAGAGCACTGAAGTGGGAGGATCTTTACAGGAGATTGTTTACAAGCAACATTTAGTGGCAGTAATTTATGTTAAGCAAAATATGCATGGAAACTGTGTGTGTGTTTTAGTGAGGGTCAGAGAATGAAAAGTGGAACGTGCTCCATATTCACCTCTACGATATCCAACACACCAGATTCCACACACCCCACACACACACACACACACATATATATGAGAGAGAGAGAGAGAGAGAGAGAGAGAGAGAGAGAGAGAGAGAGAGAGAGGCTCTTACTGTATCGAACTGCACCCTGCATCTTCTCCCAGACTCTGAACTTCAGGTTGGCCAGATGTTTGGCCACATGGATCAGTGCTCCTGAAAGCTCCTCCGGATGCTGCAGTGTGCACTGAGCTCTGCAGGAACATCAGGATTCAGTGCCGCTGTGGGTTTGGAGTCAGAAACGCAGAGAACGAGAGAGAGAGGGAAGGCACATCACTCACCTTTTCACTGTGGTCTTGTAGTTCTGTAAAACAACAAAGCACATATCAGTGGATCCGACTGACGTTGTTTCTGACGACGGAAACCGGTTTTACTTTCTCACGGTAGAAATACAGAATAAACGACACTCACCTGTAAGAACGAGACGTCTTCGGCTCCTCTTCCTCTCTCAGTGCAGCTATCCTGGCTGCTTCTTGATCTCGTAGAACCTGGTGAAGCTTCTCAAACTCCTCCTTAATCTAACCTTTACATGTTCTGCAGTTTTCAGCTTCTCCTGAAACAACACACGGCATGGAGACTCTGTGTTCATGTATCGCTTTATTTTACTCTGATAAGCACTGATTGAGCTTTAAAAATGCACCAAGTTCCATCATGCCATTTGGAAGTCTGCTTGGAGCTACTGCCTGGACGATACAACCCTGGATGACTCCATTCAGTGCAAGTCATCAGAGTGATGTAGTGACTAGAAATGTAGTGATAATATATATATATATATATATATATATATATATATATATATATATATATATATATATATATATATATATATATATATATATATATAATATATTATATAAAGTGTGTGTGTGTGTGTGTGTGTGTGTGTGTGTGTGTGTGTGTGTGTGTGTGTGTGTGTGTGTGTGTGTGTATGTAGGAAGATGTATGAGACTTATAGGATGTGTGTTTATTGATGTACACTGCTTTAGTCTAATGTAAAAGATCTGCTCTGTTTACAGGTGCCTTTGTATCTACACTAAATCTAAATATGATCCAAGAACACACTCATATTCTGTAGTTATTGTGTTATTCAAATGTATAATGATTATTATGAACTATTTAATTATTACACAACGTGTTTGTTTATTGAACCTGTAGATATTGATTTGTAGAATAAACTTAATTATTGGAACATTTTATTCACCTTACAGTCTGTTACTGACTCATCCACAGGGCAGAATTTGTGGTCGATGTGTTGTTTCGAAACTAAACAGGGCTGTTGATGGTCCAGACAGAAGAGTTTCAGTTTCAGATGCTGATGATGATTTCTGATTTTGCTCCTGTATGAAAGTCTCACACAGGCTCTTTAAGGCCAGGTTTGAAAGAGGACGTTCCATAAACAACTTCTTCCTACAAACAGGACATTCTCTGGATCCTTTGGTCTCCCAGAACCGAAATGATTTTACGTCTCGAGTCTACACAAATAAATACTTTACCTCTGATCTGATCCCCTTCAAAAGCTCAGTGTCTCCTCTACACAAGTCCCTGTCGTCCCGTTTTCTTCCTAGTATTAATAACAGATTCCGTCACTCTGCAGGATGAATGATTTCATTTTAGAATCAAACCCTGATTTATATATTTTTCCAAAACTTTGTCCCAGACTTGTTTTGATAGCTGCTTGGTCTTCATGATTTTTTTTTTTAAAGAGATGTTCTCTAAAAAACTCTGGGATCCTCCAGGAAAAGGTGTCAATCCTGCAAACTACACTAATGTCCATATGTGCGTTAGATTCATCTAAATAACATTTAATATAATTAAAAGATCTTAGGTGTGTCATTTGATGTTGGATGTAGTTATCGATGTATGAAGAACAGACGCCTGCAGTGATAATCTCCTACTCCAAACATTCTCTAAGAAATCTAACATGGTTATTAAAGAACTGGGAAAGATACAGAATCTTTAGTTTAAACTATTGTGCAGTGTGATGTCTCGACCTCTGTTTCAGGCCAGGAAGACTGAAATTATGTTTACAATCAGTAGGAAAACAAAGAGAAGAAGAATTCTTGTCTCCTAATGGGAGGTCCAGCAGCATGAAAGGTCAAAGCCAGAACATTTCACCAAGTGATTTTATTTCACTCTTAATTACAGTGTATATTTTGAATCAGCATCTAATGCAGGATTCATTTACAAATTCATGGGATCTCTATAAACCCCAAACTGCTGGTGGAGAGAAACTTAAATTAGCTCAATTAGCTCAAGAGCTCAATTAAAACTCTCCACTGCACAGTTTCACAAATGACACACACACAACCAGCTTCACATTTCACCAAACAGCACAGTGCACATACACAGTAAAGACATTAAAACATTAAATCATATAATTCATGCAGATGTACATTTAAACAAATTCATATACACAGATTTGTATTATTATAATGTAATTCTATTGTTTATTAGTTTCTGGAAGCCCTGAAGCGAAAGTTGTGGAGAAAATGTAGTTACTAGAACTTCAGCACATTGTTTTTATTGTTTTAAGACAGTAGGTTATTATTTTAAATTAAAATCAACTAATTATGTAATAAGTTGTAATCAGCATTTTGAGACATTATTTTAAATATTTAAATTGACATTTAAATATGTATAATATTTACACCCCCCGTCCGAGGATTGTCCCCCCCCCCAAAAAAAAGTATTTAAAAAATATCGCACTCTCTTTTGTAAAAAAAATATATGTATGTATACCTAAATAATTGTGTAATTAGAAAAACAAATGCAAAACTGCATTTAGAAACAGTTTAGGCCCCCCCCCCACCACCTCCCCTTCCTCACAGTGGTTTGACCCACTGCCTGCTTTCCCAGTTCATCTCACCTTTACTACTCACAAGAGTCAGGTGTGTGTCTGCGGCCCAATTAATGTTCAACTCCATTAACTAGGGTATTTTATTTACTTTAAATAAAGCGATTCTCTTTAATGTAGTTGATGCAGACTCATTCATAAATTGGTTGCGCCAAAAATGCTGATTAGCGAAGTAATTTTCCATGAATCTGCTCTATTAGCGATTAAAATATCACTTATCTAGTGAACGTTAGCTTGTTTTAAGAAGTGGAAAATCCGAATCAAGGCAAGACTTAATATTGGAAGTCTTTCAGAGTCTGTTTAGAACTAGGCAGCTGAGGGTGGAGGTACATTTTCTTTGGGTACCTGCTCATGTTGGTGTGGATGGAAATGAAACGGTGGACCTGCTAGCAAAGAAAGCGCTGAATTCCCAGACATTCCCAGACACACATTAAGGTAGCTTTGAGTAGAGCTGAATTCAAGGCAGTGATTTCATCAGAAGAATGTAAAAGATGGCAGGAAATTTGGAATAGTGGGTCGAAAGGAAGACATCTCTTCCAGATACAGGAGAATGTTGGAAGTGAGAGGAAAAGATTGGGAAATAGAAAGAAGGATGTCGTCATCACTAGATTAAGAATTGGACATACTGCATTAAACTATAGTCTCTTTAGAATATGAAAGCATGAATCGGGTGAATGTGAGAAGTGTGGGGAATTAGAAACAGTGAGGCACATACTAGATGAGTGTCCTGCATATAACAGGGACAGATTTCTGTTAATTCAGGAATTAGGGTGGATAGGAGTGGGCAATATCTCTCTGAAGGTACTGCTGGGAAGTGAGTATGTGCAATCGAGAGCTCAAGAAGTGTTATTTAAATACCTAAAAAATACAGGAAGGATAGATAGAATTTCAATTTCCTTTTATTATTATTAATATATTATTATTATTATTATTATTATTATTATTATTATTATTATTATTATTATTATTATTTATCAAACCCCCCCCCCTTCCCCCCTCACTGTTCTTTCCTTTGTGTTCGCTCCACACTCCAGATCAGTAGGTGGCGGTAATGCACCTTTTCGTTGGTCTGCCAAACCGCCATAAAACACCACAAGACGAAGTAGAACGTTAGCTTGTTTACAGTAGCTTGTAGCATAGTGCACTGTAACTAACACACCAAAGCCGTTTCCCATGCACTGTTTTATTTGGGACGACTTGGTATAATGTTAATTTAACATTAACACACAATTAGCATATTGTTTATCTGTGCATTTACTGAAAGATCACTGTGTTACATCCGAACTGACCCCAGTGTATTTCTATAATCAATTTCTATTCTGTTCTTAAGTGTCTTAATTAATTTTTAATAACATTTTAAACCTTTTTTTAATTCCTTGTTTTGCTTTGTCATTAAACCTGAGAAAAACTTTAAATAATCATAATGACGCCATAAAGTCTCCATGCTACAATAATAATGATAAAAGCTAAGTTGTTCACTGTGGGGACACTGTTTCTTTATAAGTACAATTTGACTATTATTTGTTTCCCCCTTCAAAAATTTCTCATGAGAAATGTTATATTTATTGTGTCTCTCCCCCCCCAATGTTAAATGAAATTTACGCCCATGTCTTCAGTACAGTAACAAATTGCATTGATCCATCACTGTTTATTGGGCCAAAATAATGATATATTCCAATAAGATTTTCCACAATGATCTGTTAAGTGTAAAAAACTTTCGCAAACAGCAGGAATCTTTTCATCAGCATTATTTCATTAATGAACTGGAATAAAATAATTTCAGCTCTGATTTATTTTTACAGAAAATGGAATTGGGAGGATTTTGGGAGAATTTTTACAACGTACATTCAGAAACGGCAGTAATTTGTCAGTAAATGTGTGTGTGAACGTGTGTATGTGTGTTTCAGTGAGAGGGTCAGAAAACAACAGCTTTCCTCCGTCCCAGTCCAGCTGCAATCTGATGCTCTGGAGTTTGTGTGTTACTGAGAGGGGAGTGGACGACTGTGGTGTAGATCCTGCTCCATATTTACCTTCATAATACCACACATACCAGATTCCACTTCTGGAGGATATAGTTCCCTTCCTCTGAGCAGATTCTGTCATCACACCCACAAACCACCATAGACAGTCCTCTACTTGAATGTCCCAGCAGTGCGTCCCTGAGTTAAAGCCCTCAGAGCCCAGGATGCATGGAAAGACATCAAACCTCTCTGGATTATCAGGAAGGTTCTCTTTCTCATCACCGAATCTCACACTGGTCAGATCATCAGACACAATGAGGTTGGGATGAGCAGTGTTTGGGTCCAGAGTTACAGGTGCTGACAAACAAAATAATACAAAAATGAATGTGCAGTTACACACACACACAAAGAAAGAAAGAAAGAAAGAAAGAAAGAAAGAAAGAAAGAAAGAAAGAAAGAAAGAAAGAAAGAAAGAAAGAAAGAAAGAAAAAGAAAGATTCTTACTGTACTGGACTGTGTCCTGCATCTTCTCCCAGACTCTGAACTTAAGGTTGGCCAGATGTTTGGCCACATGGATCAGTGCTCCTGAAAGCTCCTCCGGATGCTGCAGTGTGCACTGAGCTCTGCAGGAACATCAGGATTCAGTGCCGCTGTGGGTTTGGAGTCAGAAACACAGAGAACGAGAGAGAGAGGGAAGGCACATCACTCACCTTTTCACTGTGGTCTTGTAGTTCTGTAAAACAACAAAGCACATATCAGTGGATCCGACTGACGTTTTTCCTGACCGAAATGTGACGTTTCTGACGACGGAAACCGGTTTTACTTTCTCACGGTAGAAATACAGAATAAACGACACTCACCTGTAAGAACGAGACGTCTTCGGCTCCCATCTCTTCTTTTACGGCTCCGATCGTGTCTGAAAGAGATGATACGTCTCTGCTCAGCTTCTCGATCTTCTCCTTCATCATCAGACTCTTCTGCTCCTCTTCCTCTCTCAGTAAAGCTATCCTGGCTGCTTCATCATCTCGAAGAACCTGGTGAAGCTTCTCAAACTCCTCCTTAATCTGCTGCTCTGTGTGTTGGACCTGAATCTGGAGTGAAGAGCAAATCACATTAAATCCATCTTCCTATGCAGTGATGCAAAACATCATTCTAATATCAACCCATCTTATTGACTCTAACCTTTATATGTTCTGCAGTCTGACTCCAGGTTCGTTTACAGTCTTCAAAGATCTTCAGTTTCTCCTGTAATCGCTTCAGTGCAGTTTTCAGCTCCTCCTGAAACAAATCAACACACTGCATGAAGACTCTCTGTTCAGGTATCGCTGGATTTCTCTAAGAACTTATTAGAGCTTTTTAAGAACATGATGAAGAGTGTACACTTAAAGGATGTGGGTTTATTGATGTACACTGCTTTAGTCTAAGATGAAAGATCTAAATAAACTTTCATCACCTCACAGAAACATTTTATTTACCTCACAGTCTGTAACTGCCTCATCAACGGGGCAGAATTTGTGGTTGGTGTGTGTTTTTGAATCTCGACACACCACACACACCGGCTGTTGATCGTCCAAACAGAAGAGTTTCAGTTTCTCACCGTGCAGACTGCAGACTGTTTCACAGACTGATGAAGATTTTGGATTTTTCTTCTGTATTAAAGTCTCACACAGGTTCTTCAGGGCCAGATTTGAGGGAGGATGATCTATAGAGGATTTAATCCTACAAACAGGACATTCTCTGTATCCTTTGGTTTTCCAGAACTTCTGCAAACACACTTTACACACACTGTGACTGCAGTGCAGGAGAACAGGATCGTTGAAGATTTCACAGCACACAGGACAGGACAAATCCTCCTCTGAAAACACTGAAGCCATTTTATTTCACAGCTGAAAATGAAACTCAGAATTCTCTCTAAACTGAGAATAAAATGAAACTCACCACAGTAGAACACTGCGAAAGGTCTGCGGTGGTCTCAAGTTTAACACTTCTATAAATAGAGGAGATTTAGAGAGACCCCTCATGACCTTTCTTTCAGTTCAACTCGAATCATTTCATTCAGTTCACCAAAATGATTCATTCAGATTCATTCAGTGATTTTAATTTAATAATAATTTTCCTCCAGTGCAGGTTAGCATCAGGCTAATATTAAGAGGGGAAGGAGTTATTAAATAGGTCAATAAAGTAGTTTTCATTTAAATAAAAAATGTTGTGTCTTGATGAAATATGCAAGGACTTGCCTGAAAAATATATCGTCTGGATGGAATTATATGTCACTCTAAAAACTGTTTTTTTTTCAGATGTGCAAGCTATTAAATAGGCATCAGTGCAGCCCATACCATCAGAGATGCAGGCTTCTGAACACAGTGCTGACAAATGGTCCTTCTCATCTTTAGTCTGATTGATGCAACAAAAAAAATTGATTTTAATTCTTCTGAACACAGAACAGTTTTCTACTTTGCCTCAGTACTTTTTTAATTGAACTTTGGTCTAGAAAAGACGGCTGTGATTCTGGATCATGCTCACATATGGCTTCTTTTCTTTGCATGATAGAGCTATAACCTGCTTTTTTGGATGGCTTAGAAAATACACTATTGTTTTCAAACATTTTCCAAAGGTCACTCATCCAAACTGAAACATCTGAGAAAATGTAACACACTTTACCCGCATCATTTCCACCTGCCGTTTATTTCCTTTTGTGTTCTTTGTAATGTCATGCCAATGTTGAGAAAAAGCCCTAAATCCTGACTATAAATCCTGACCCAAGCCATAAGCCCTAAACTCTAACCCTGACACTAACCATAACCATAAGCCCTGAACCTAAACCCTGACACTTACCCTAATCCTGCCTGTATTTTTGAGAATATTTATTTATTCATGGATTTTTGTTCATTTTATTTCATTTAACTGCTTAAATTACTGTTTGTTTGTTTTTTTGCTTTAAAGATTTTTTTTTTTATTCTAAATCCAAACTCTAGTTTACTGATGTCATGGTTTGAACCAGGGCTGGAAGGTTCTCGATTCTCTATTTTTAAAAGAATTACAGCACATTTTTGTTTTGTTCTTTTTAATAAACAAAGACAAAACAAGCGCGGGGGTTGGGGGGGGGGGGGGTGTTGGGGGAAAGTGCTAGTTTAAGTGTTTCAGGAAGAACAAGGTCTTCATCCGTCTTTTGAAGAAAAGGCAGTGACTCAGCTGTTCGGAACATCCAGGGGAAATTCATTCCACCATCTCGGTGCCAGAACAGAGTCCTGATGTAGACGTTCCTCTCACCCTGAGAGAAGGTGGGACCAGTCGAGCAGTGCTACAAGACCTCAGGCAGTGAGTTTTGAAGTAAGAAGGTGCTGGTCTATTTTTAGTTTTGAATCTGATGTGTGCAGAAACCGGTCGTGAGAAACCGATCGGAACCTGAAACCGATCAGAACCTGGACAGACATTCGTGAGAAACTGATTAGAACCTGGACAGACTTTCCAGCACTCTTTACACTCTCATTAAAATACTTTGGGTTCTTCTACACTGTCACTGTGGCTACTGTTTAAACACTTTTTCACTGCATCTGCCCTGTTAGAACTCCTGCTCATGTTTTTTTTGGCAGGATGCAGGATGTGCCTCTCATTACGGTGATGTTCTCACATCCTCATGGTTCAGGGCTTTATTCCTGCTCAGCCAAGAGCCGGCTCTGTTCCAGTGATGTGCGGGGGGGGTCTCTGTGTTCCTTCATCCGTCTCCTTCATGCCATGAACCTCCTGGTCCTCTGTCATGATAAAGAGGTTTCTCATGGAGTCATTCACCTCATTTATCATCTCATCCTCAGACTCCTCGAAGTTCCTGAGAAGATGTGGGAGAAGGAGACATTAGACTGATTGAACTGAATTAATGGATCGGGTTAGATTTTTGGATTTTATGTACGCGCAAGTCTGAAATATTTCAATCGGGAAAGTTGGACGTATTCAGAGTCGGGTTGTGCACGAGTGTCAGGTTCCGGAAACGTTTCCTAATTAATTTTAACAAATGATCCAAAATATGAAGTAAAGTCAAGGTCAGAGAGGAGATTTAGGTCACCAGGAAATCATAAAGAATTGGGAAAAGTTGGATTAGACTAGAATTCAATATTTTTCATTTATTTCAATTTTAACAGTATACGCTTTGTTGCGTTTGTAAAAAGAAAAAATAAACTCGCGTGTCATCGTCGTCTGATCTGGGCTCCAGACGCTCCTTGTCCAACTCCACGTCTGAGTAGTCCTCTTCTTTATCCTCTGTTTTTTTAGCTTCTACCGACTTTTCCTTCTCGTCCTCCGGTGTGTTGCCTTTATCCAGAGGTTTAACTGTTCCTGATAAAAGAAAGTTAAAAAGGAAGTAGAGAAAGAAAATCTTTAGCAAGACCCAAAAGAACCAGCCTGTGGCCTTTCTGTGCAATCGCTCACTCCACACTAATTTTAAACGAAAGCGTATCAGTGTGGAAATGGCACTAAGTGCACTGAGGGTTGGCGGATTGTTGTGTTATAAGAGCTACAAAAGAATCCAGGAGGTTCTGTGATAGGAACATAATCCACTTCATGGTGGTAAGTTTAACTCTGTTCTCGTCACATCACCACGATGATGATTATTTTGCTATAATGGTGTAGAATATAGAAGAAGCTTCTACACTACAGTACTGTAACAAGGGCAGATGTTTACCTTGGTCAGCTTGAGATGTGAACATGTCCACCTCACCCAGTGAAGAGCAGGTGAGCTGTGCCTCAGCCAGAGCATTAAGGAGTGTAACAGGAGGGCGATCTGACCATTTTCTTCTCTCTTGTGGACCTGGATCCTTCTCTTCCTGATCAGTAACTCTTTCTACATTAAAAGAATAATGTAAATAAGCTGATTGAGTCCTGAACTCTTAAACCTCAGTCCTACTTACCCCGAGTAGATGAATACATGAAGACCTTCATGTTGGCCAGAGCATTCAGAAGAGTTTGAGGAGCTTCACGTCGCCACAGCCCTCTTCTCACTCGTTTCTCTCCTTCACTATCTTCTTCTTCCTTAACTCTTTCTTCGGGCTTGACGTCAGCCTCGCCTGCAGGTCTCGATAGTTTGTGGTTGGCAGATTTCTCCTGACAGGCAAACTGAATGTGACCAAAAAAAAAAACGGTAGTTCACATGTGCAATAAAAGACTGGTCAAAATGTGCCTTTTAATCAGACAAATAACTCGATGTATAAAGATGTGAAGCATGGTAGTGGCAGCATCGGGTTTGAGGATGCTTTTTATTATAAGATGGTTTGGAGAAAATGCTCAGGATTTGAAGTAAGACAGATGAAAAGCAAAAGAAATTATTTTCCAGCGAGCAGGAGACTGAGGCAGAGGCTCATCTTTCACATCTGAATGCATCAGATTTTTATTTATTTTTAATCGGAACTCGAAAAAGAACCACATAGACGTGTGATTTACGAATAAAGGAAAACTCGTAGTCAACAATGTACAGTCAGACCTACGAACGCCCGAAAAATCCACTCAATAAAACACAAGAAAAAAAAATATTTAAGAAAAATATATTCAAGAAAAAGTTACAAATCCACGTGTGATATTCGGAATCCACAACGCCACAAACAGAGGGAGAAGAAGAAGAAGAGAGACACAAGTCTCTCTCTTCTCTACTTACGGATAACCGACTTGCTCCCTGTCGGAGCTACCTGTTAAACATCACTAATTTCTACCTTGTTTTGTATTTCCATTCATTGATCTCGTACCTCGTTCTGTTCCTCCGTTTCTTGCTCTTCTTTCTCTCCTTCACCCTGCTCTCTGTCGTCTTGCAGCTTGATCTCGAACATGACCGCTTTCTGAGTAGAAAAAGATTGCAGACTTTCAGTCCCGATTGAAAGCTTCGTACGTCTCCGTGTGCAGGAACGTACCCTTACTTTGTATTTTCTCCGTCGCTCTCTGCTCTCCTTCTGGTTCTGCTGGAGGACCTGCTTCAGAGCATTTTCCATATCTGTAGGCTATAGAGAACATCAATAAGCCTCATTCTACACGCTGTAGGAGTGTGTGTGTGTGTGTGTGTGCTTACTTTCTGTTCTTCGTTTTGTAAGTGTGTATGATTTTCTGTAGGAAGCTTCAGGTCCCCCCCTGCTGCATGAATCTCGACCTGAAGAGACGAAAAGATCAAATGTAACGAGGTTAAACGAGTGTTTTTCCTACACAGAAGAAAGTCCTCCAGATCTTCCTTATAGACTTGAATTGAATGTTTCGTTCTTAAACTAAATGTTTCCTGAGTGTTTACGGTTCTGTTCTGCAGGTGTGTGTAAGTGTGTATCACCTCTGCCTTGGCTCTCTGCCTCATCCCTCTGATCTCGTCTTGGTAATGTTTCCTGATTTGCTGCAGCTGCCTGAGATATTCCTACACACACACACACACACACACACACACACACACACACACAGATGCTGATAAAACTCCAGCATGGACAAACCCCATTTTATTTAGTTAATTATTCACTATCAATCTTAAATTTCAGAAGGCAATCAGAGGAACCTGCTCTCCCTGGATTCGGTCTTGTGCCACTTGTTGTGGTGGAGCGACACTCTCACTGAGGCCTCTGTACCGTTCTGCTTCTGCTGTACTGGGCCTCAGACCCTGCATCCAAAAAAGGTGGAGAAAGATGACCTATATGGACTAAAGTATTGGGTCACCTGACTTTTCCTGCTATATGTGGTTCTTTTAGAACTGTTACCATAAAGTTGTAGGCACACAAGTGAATCAGACATCTTTGGATGCAGTGTAATAAAATGTTCAAGTGTTCACTAGAACCTGTTCCAGCATGGCAATGCTCCTGTGCACAAAGCCAGCTCTGTAAAGATCTGCTGTACATGGTTTGGAGTGGAAGATCTCCTGCCATAGAGCTCTGATCTCATCAATACTGGACAACTTTGGGAAGAATGTGAAAGCTGACTGCACCCCAGAACCCCTCACCTTCTCTACATCTTCTACATACGTCACTACCTGACTTTACTACACAAATATCCATAAACACACTACAAAATCTAGTGGAACATCATCTCAGAAGAGCAGAAGAAATTATAAGGGCAAATTAGGACTAAATGTGGAAAGTGACGCTTAAAAAGCACATACCATACATGAGTGAGTGTGTGTGTGTGTGTGTGTGTGTGTGTGTGTGTGTGTGTGTGTGTCTCACCAGCTGCTTCTCTGCTCTGCGTTTGTAGTGGTTTGCTTCTTGTCTTCTCTGCAGGTATTCCTCCCGTGCTGCTGCCACACTGGAAGAACAAAACTTCAAGAAATAAGAATCATCTTTTCATATTTTTGATCTCTCACTCACTCACTCACTCACACACACACACACACACACACACACACACACTCACAGCTGGAAAGGATCCAGAGCGTTTGGTCTGTTGTCCAGCTTCTCCATCTCATTAAGTTCTTGTGCAACAAAATAAAGGGGATGAAGAGGAGGAGAATAAAAAGGGAGAGGCTGAACAGGAATTTGATGAAAACGTGGCTGTTGGTTCTGATGGTCATGGTTCTGCCAGCAGTTCTGCAGATGTGCGTTGGGCTTGGTCTCGCATTGAGCCGGGTTTCCTGCTCTTCGTGCCACTTGGAAACCTACTGCTGGACCGAGAATTCTCTTTGAATGAGACAAAAAAGGATTTTTAGTTTTTAGTTTGCTGGTGTGTCACAGATGTGTGCGGTGTAAAGCACCAGGCTACTAGGTATTTGCCATGAAGTAAAAAGGAGGGAGAACAAGAAGAGCTGGCATACTTTATTTGGTGAGCCACAAGGCTTTACTATGGGACATCTGCGTTCTGATCTGGGAGGAAACCTGTTCAGGGGCTTTACTGCTGGATCAGGCCTTGGTAGAACTTTGAGGGGAGGGAGAGAGAGAGAGAGAGAGAGAGAGTTAAATATATATATAAAAAAGAGATGATAATAAATTTATGACAAATAGGATTTCAGGAAATTCATTTATATGACAATTTGGCTTCAAGTCCATAACAGTTGCTTAATTTACAGTGTCACTCAGTACAGAGTGAATCTCATGTTGTTTTTATTGTCTGTGATTGAACACTTCAGGCACTTTTCTACCCAAGGAACATTTTAGACGTTATCATTATTTTATAGGTAATTTATTGCTCAGGAGCTCCTGGTTCCACAACTTCATCTGACTGTAGAAGACTGTAGAAAAGACATTCCGCATAATCACACACTCATGATATTTCTCACTCTCTGGTGTTTTAATGGTTTATAATCACACTTGTGTGTGGTAGTGTGTGTGTGTGTGTGTGTGTGTGTGTGTGTGTGTGTGTGTGTGTGTGTGTGTGTTTGTGTGTGTGTGTGTTTGGTACCTGCAATGTGCTTGTTAACATGCTGTGCTACAGGTTTGTCTTTGTGCAGAATTTGGTGACTAAATTCCTCCTCCATGACCTGCAAAACACACACACACACACACACACACACACACACACACACACACACACACACTCGTGTCTGTAAGAAAAGCCACAGCTGAGTACCCCTTTCTGTCAGCAGATGTCAGTAATGAGTCCCATGTGCTCCTGTTTGCACTGATCAGCCATAAGATCATGACCACCTGCCTAATATAGTGTTGGTCCCCCTTTTCCTGACCCATTGAGCATCAAAAGCATGAACTTCTTAAGCAGTTTGAGGATATGAGCTTGTCTGTTGGATCGGACCACAATGATCCTCGTCCCT
>NC_139576.1:37300868-37545868 GCF_946808225.1 Silurus aristotelis | reverse complement strand
GGCAGGTGCTGTGGAGAAATCTATTCAATACGTCAGTACAAAATGTCCAACACGTATAAAATCATGCACTGTGTAATGCGTCGGTAGATAAACGGTAGAAATAACAATAAAAGCTTCTTGACTTGAATAAAAACGTCCAGTTTGAAAAAACAAATAAAAACAAATAAAAAAATACACATAATAATGAAATGTTGAATATTTTCATATAATATTCTTATTGAACCTGAATGAAGAAATGGAGACGTGTGAGATTTGATTCTTACCCTGGACAAGCTGACCTGCTTCAACACACAGCGCCGACACGAACCGAACCTCTCTCGGGCCAACAACGCCTTCCCAAACGCACCTTCTCCAATGTGACCCAAAACCATGTACTGCTCCATCACCCTGATATTATTAATAATAATATTAATTAAGTAATAAAGTATATGATTTATTCCATTGCTGCATGGCAATGTTTACATTTTTTTTACAATAAATCAAAGTAAAAAAATAGATATTTATATATATATATATATATATATATATAAACTACAAATATATGAAAAATATACACTAATAATGATAATATAAATTTTTTTTATTGGTATTCGAAAACAAACGTTTTTATTTCATTATATTTACTGCAGATGGACAGAAGCAGCTTTTTTTTAACTAAAATAAAATGTATTACATGTAAAATCATTATAATAGTTGTTATTATAAAATGAATAATTAAGCATCTATAACAAGTAAATAAGGGCAAACGTGTAACCATGGCAACCGCACAACAGTTCCGCCGGTGTTAATCGGAATTTCTCAAATAAAGTTTTAAAAACACACGAATAATAAAACATCAAACACACACACACACACACACACACACACACACACACACACAAACACATTGACAGAGAGGAAGTTAAGTTTCACTTACAGTCGCTGTGAAATGTGAAAAATGTCCAGAATCTCATGTCCAATAGGAGACAAGAACCTGCTCAGGAGAAACACACGCACACAACTGGTGGCTACGTGATGACGTAGAAAGCGTGCGTGAAGGACGCACAGACAGAGCCCACGTGACTAACCCGGAAACATGCTCAGGAACGTGTAGAGCAGGGGTTGCCGAGCAGCATGCGGCTCTTACGTTCATATCGAAGTTTGTGTTTGTTTTTAATGTGCGTGTTTAATACGGTATTATTAAGATTTAAATGATTTTGCCCCTATTGGGAAACTTTGCGGTATTTTCATTTCAAGCGACGCGAACAAGCACATAAAAAAACACAAACTTCTATATGCAAATTGTTTACTTGCATTTTAAGTAGAAAAAATTGTTTAAAGTTCTTAAAATGGCAGCAGGAAAAAAATGCACAGCAAAACGAAAATATGAAGCTGAACACAGGACGTTTTTTAAGAGTTTGGGAGAGTTGATTTTTTTTTGTTGTTGAATGTAATGACGTCATTCTGCCTTATGTCAGGCGTCATTAGAGCATTTCAAATCTTCAGCACCACTTCAGATCACTCCATGCTAACATCAACCAGGAATTACAAAAAGGCACTGAACTTCACAAACACAAGTTGGTCACTTTGAGAAGTCAGGCAGAAAAGCAAATACAGTTTGAACAGGTTTAGAACATTATAGAAGCTAAAAAGCCAATCGATGAAGGGGAGTTCATTATAAATGCCTCAGTGACACGGATATGAATCTCAGTTGCACTCTGACCTGAAATGGCAGAAGTCCCACTAAACAACATGTATAGTAAAAGAAAAACTACTGTAAATTATTATATTTCTGTTTGTAGACTTGATTGAACTGAGAGTTTGTGTGTGTGAGACACAATGTTCATTGTTGAAAATGACTGGCCTGTGGTCTTAGTACTGTAGGAGTCCATTTCTGTCATTACCATGTTGGTGTGTGACATTTACAATAAATCTGGCTGAGCAGAGGTGTGTGTGTGTGTGTGTGTGGGTGTGTGTGTCTTGACTGGTTGGCCACCCCTGGTGTAGTGACTGTGGAGTGAATTATTCTTGAATTATTATATGTAATTAGTAAATATTTACATATATTCCTTAATTATTATGAGGCGTTTTAAATACTTGACAGCATCAAATCTTTTAAGTAAATACTACTAATAAAGTTCTTAACATTTGTTGTATTTTTATTTTTTGTATTTAAAAACATTAAAAAAAAAAAGTCACAGAAATCCCATGTGAACATTTGATGTGAACTTTAACTGAGGATTTTGAGTTGCACTTGCAGGATTGTGAGTTCTTAATAAACTGGCCAGTCATTATGTACACAACACAGTGTCCTAACAACAAGCATGACTGAGTGTGTGTGTGTGTGTGTGTGTGTGTGTGTGTGTGTGTGTGTGTGTGTGTGTGTGTGTGTTGGAAATTGTACGGAGTAGGTTTGTGAGCATGTGCACACTGTATGATAAAGCGAACTAAACACATTCCTAACTTTTATCTCTCTCTCACACACACACACACACACACACACACACACAAGTAAAGAGTCAAGAGCATAGGGACAAAACAAAACACAGCATGTAGACAGTTGTAAGACTTTATTATTATTTGTATTTGTACAGAACGGCTAATATATAAATTAGCATTAAATGTTATCATGTTAATTTCATCTACACGGTTTCATGTTTGTTTTCTGCTCATGAAGGTTAGATTATTAGGATGTGAGGAATCTAGATGTTTTTATATCTTGCTCCTGATAGATTATTCTGAAAAAATACCACTTTCTGTTTTTACCTTCAAGCCACAATATCCTTAGTTCATTCTGCAAAATAGAAATATACATTCAGTCTAGAGTTTAATGGATGTGAAAATAGATGTGTGAAATGCTGAGTATTTTTCTCTCTAATTTGTATCTAAAATAGGAGATACATGTTTTACTGATCATCCAAACACCAAGTAAACAAAATCAATAGAAATAGAAAATAAACTATATAAAAATGATCATCCTAAAACATGCATTCTCTCTCTCCCACACACACACACACACACACACACACACACACACGCACGCACGCACGTATTATATAACGTTACCCTTTAATAAGACTTTTAGAGATGTAAAGCAGAATGGAAACTGAAGCACTCATTAAATGACCCACAATATGATTTTATGTGCAAAAGGAAAAGTGACAAAACTGAAAGAAACCAAAAAATCTTTCTCTTTCTCGCTCAACTTCTTTCCTTTCTGTTTCTCATCACAGCTCACAGATCATAGTCTCCATGGCGAAGTGGTTCTCAAAATGCCGGATCTTGCGACAGTTCAGAGCTTCACGTTTCTGCAGACCTAAAATTCAGAAACAGAAACAGGATGTTAGGTGTGTGTGTGTGTGTGTGTGTGTGTGTGTGTGTGTGTGTGTGTGTGTGTTTGCCAAGGAACGATATTTTAATAAGTTTGTCTGATTATATAAACCACAACAAAATCTATCATCTGTCTATCAGGGGTTTAAAAAGTGACACAAATTCACTGCTTCTGCACTGGAAGATCTCAAACCCTGATACCGTGGGTGTGTATTACTTACACACATCTAACCTGCTCTGCTTACAGAGGTGTTTTGGGCTTTAAAGTAAAAAAAAAAAAAAAAAAAAAAAAGGCAGTTTTTCTTTAATGCTGTTTGTAGGTTCTGTACGCAAGTCAGTCAACATCCGATCACATTTTTACTCAGGACGTCTCTCTGGAGTTGCAGGTGGACATAAGAAGGAGTTCTGATTGGGCATTGGGGCATCGCTGTGATTACTGTTGGGTGCTGAAGGAATGAAGTGTAGAAGTAGAAGTCTGTGTCTGCCAGGAAAGAACTCTCCACCAAAAAAAAACAAACTTCCTATGAGTAAAATATTTTGTTGCTATGAAAAAAAAATCCCATCTTTTTACGCCTTTATGTTACACTGTACACTCAGTGAAACACGGTGGTGGCAGCGTCATTCGTCAGCTCTAAGTCTCGAGTCAATACAGAGGGGTTTTAACGTTAGAACCTGCAGGTCTCAGTCAGAAGATGAAGAACGTTTTAGGATAAGTCTAGGAGTGGGTTCAGGATGAGAAGATCAAAATGGACCTGTGTGTGTGTGTGTGTGTGTGTGTGTGTGTGTGTGTGTGTGTGTGTGTGTGTGTGTGTGTGTATTCCTACCCAGTATGGTGTCTCGGCGCTGCAGTTTGTATGTGTCTTTGTTTCGGCACACTTTATAGATGTAGGAACCCAGAGGTTTGATGTCATCCATCTTCTCGGTCACAATCATCTGCTCATGCACCAGATACGTCTGAGGCAGGTAGGTTCCAGCCTGGAAACACACACGCGTTAAATATAAGATTATAATGTAAATATATTGGAATCAATTTAGTACCTGCCCTGTGCTTGTACATTAGTTTACACTCGATATTTAATCTGAAAGTGACATTCAGGCTGCAGGAACCTGAGTCACCCGGATCTTTTGTCCTTTTTTTTTTTTTTTTTTTCCTTAAACTGTAGATTTGTTATGACAGAGAAGGGAAATCCGTCTGAGAGTGTGTTAGCAGTTTGCGTGCACACACACACACACACATACACCCACCCACCCACACACACACACACACACGACGGAATGTAAACAGGGTTCCCACCCTTTCAAGGACACCAGATTCAAGGACTTTTTTAAAGCACTATTTATGTATAATCAAGCAGCTATCAAATTCACATCCCAGAATCCCAGAGTCATGAAAGACTTTTTACAGTACTTAACATTTCACTTACACTTAACATTTACATACAAATTTGTTAAAGTAATAATGAGGTTAAAGATGTGTAGGTTTTATAAATGTCGATTTTTTTTGAGTGGTCATGTTTAATTAAATCCTTTGAAGTCATTTCTTACTGGAAATATTCAAATAACAAGTGCAAAATGTGCAAAAAAGGTTTAAAATACTAAATATATATATATATAAAATCATATACGCTGATATACACGTATTCCTCCTGTAGAAAAGTTATAATAAAATGCTTAGTGTGACTTTAATGTATTAAAGACAGTGATATTATGAGAACAGATTTAGAGAACACGTTATATATAGTGTGGTATTATATATATTTATTTTTGATTTAATACAAGCACTTTCAAGGGCTTATATTCATGTGTCTGAAATTCAAGTACTTTTAAGAAGTGTATTCACCCTGAATAAAAAGAATAAACAGTGATGATTCTCTCACCTTCAGCTTGGCCAGAAGATCTACCAGGTCATGAGGAGGCATTACCACGGACGTGTTCAGAGGAATCACATAGCATTTATCCAAACTCAGATCCAAATAAGCTGTCAGCCTCTGAGGATCACACACACACACACACACACACACACACACACACACACACACACACACACACACACACACGTTATATGTTATTTTATATCACAACATTATTTAATATAATTGGGAAAATGATAGAGAGGAAAGGTTGTCTTGTGTTCTGTGTGTGTGTGTGTGTGTGTGTGTGTGTGTGTGTGTGTGTGTGTGTGTGTGTGTGTGTGTGTGTGTGTGTGTGTGTGTGCTCCTTACCCGTTTGAAATCATGCACAATGACGGCCGGGTCGCTGTCGCTGAATTTGGGAACCGGGATGTTGATGAGCTCCACCTCCTCGTCCTCCAGCACTTGCACGATCTCGTCAATCCTACGCAAACCCACTGCAGGTTCCTCCATGTCATCATTCTCCTCCTGGATCCTGTAGTTCTCCTCACGGTACTTCACGCCACACACAAACACCTGCCCTTCCTACACACACACACACACACACACACACTTTCATCAGAACTTTAAAGCAGGTCTAAATCAGGTTCATGAACACACATAAGATAACTACAACTACAACTAAATAACTTAATAATGACATCATACTTTTTAGATCATATTTATAGATTATGCAGATGTTCCCACGTTATTGTTTTCACTCTCACAACTGCAAACAGCTTTTTTTTCTTGCTTGACGTTACACCAAAGAATAAGTTCCTACGCTCTGAAGACGATCTCATGGTGGAAAAATTATACAAAACTCTAAAACTGGAGACTCCTTCTGTAAATGCTACAAAAAAGAAACGGTTTATTAAACTTTAAATATGACGTAATTCATTCGCTGTGTGAGTTATTCTTATTGATCCAATCGATTCTTTACGAATCTTGTTGTTTGTGATGTTTGCACTCATCACATGTGCTGCACTCTTTTCTTTTCTCACCAGTTCTGTTTCTTTACATGTGGTTTGTGTCACTTAATGCTGCAGTTCTGTCTGCTCTCTCTGTCACACGTCACAGGACGTCACGGTTATTCTGTGTGCTAGAAACATTTAGATCTGAGGTCTTTAACCTTTTATACACCAGGTTTGGTTTAATATGTTAATAACCTGCTGGTGTTTGTTTGGACTTGGTGGTAAATGAGCTGCTGAAAACTAATCCACAATTTAAATGACCTGTTGAACAAATGTCATCAACAGTTCGGTTTTTAGTCGGATTGGAACCGAATGCAAAACAAAACAATTTTCTTCTGTTGTCATTTCAGTGTCAGGATCTTCTAGTAGCTCTGTAGGACAGATGAATCTTTTTATTAGTGACTATTAAGCTGATTTTCAGGTAAATCCTGCTCACCTGTGCTTTGAGGCCTTTTTTATTTTCCTACAGCAGCCTAAAGCGTTTTCATGATTGTATCATCAAATGAGAAAAAGGTCGAGCATTTTATTATTGTAACTGTATAGAGGAGAGATGCTGTTTTAACCTGGTTCCTTCTTTCTTTCATTTATTTACAAATGTGGTGTTTTTCTTGTCTGAGAATATTTAACACACAGTAGAAAAGTCTCATGCTGTGTCCTCACCTCCAACACGTAGTACCTGTACAGGTAAGCTCCGCCCACAATCACCCCAGACAACATGAGGGCCAGTCCCAGGTAGAAGCACCAGCACCACGCCCTCGACGGCTGGCTCACAACCTGAGCCGCTTCAGGGTCCTAGAGACAAACACACACACACACACACACACACACACACACACACACACACACATTTGTGTAGGTCAGGTCTGGCTGTGTGTAAATCACTACAACCTGAAAGTCACTGTGAAATGAATCTGTTAATTTATCACAAAGACGTATGTGGAATGAAAACGTTCCAGGGTTTTATATAACGGCGTGTCTGAGTGTCTGTCTGCTCCTGGTCCATGAGCGGAGGCTGAAAATGGAAGCTTTGTTCTTCAGAACAGGGTGACACCCGCATACAAACAAATCCGATTAAAACAATCAGCAATTATGTGTGAATGTGGAATCTGCATTACAGCCTCGACTCTGTAACGCACAAAGAATTCCTCATCGTTTTACAATAATCCGCTCGCTCAACGTGCCCGTACACGGGAATGATTACCAAACCCAACCCAATCGTTCATTCCATAACCGGCCTCAGGTGTCTGAGAGCACTTTAATAGTCACATCTTCCAAAAAAAACTTTATAGGAGACGTAGACACTGTCTCCTTCTTTTCCTCAGAATAAAAATATCGTGGTTTTATTCCACGCTATTCAAGACACTTACTGTAGTGTAGATAATGCAGTTTTTTAGGTTCACATGAATATGTTGCTCGATTAAACTTTAATTAAGTGAACGATCTGTTTTATCAAGACAGAAAAGGAAATAGTGAAGGAAAATGGCAACAATCCTTAACAATGTGTTGAGAGCAGCCAGGAAAAACTCCCCGAGACTCCTCTAGGTCATTAGAATGTCGATAGGACGAGTACAAAACACATCCTACAGACAGAGAAATCTATTAATTTATCCAACCAGGAGGAATTTCCACATATTAGAGCAGAACAGAGCGTTAGTATGTGTAAGTGGCAAAACCAGAATGATTTAAATGAATGGAATGTGAAGTGTAAAGATTATTGATACCGCAGTAAATTCAAGTGTAAACATGGGAATGAGTGTAAAAAGAGAAATATGAATATGAACAGATTCCTGAAGTGAGTCTCGGGTGAAACTGAGCTGTTGGGAGATTTCTATACTTGTAGTCCACATGGAACCATTCAGACCAACAGAACATCATAATTAAACTGAATTAAACAGCAGGTCAGGGTCAGAATCATTACATCACTAAAGATGTGTTGATGAAAAATTAAAAAAATTTAATGTATTTAAAATGAATAATGTGTTTGTGTGAAGCTGCTTTGTGACGATGTTTATACCTAAAACTATAAGTAAATAAGTTGTGCAGACTTTATTACTGTACACAGAAAACAGCAAAAGCCTGAAGCTTCTTCTGCTTATTATTATTATTATTATTATTACTTCAAAAAAAAGAGAAACGGAAGCTGCTGAAAGCCACGAGTGAAAACAGCTGCATACAAGAACCGAAACTAACTTTTATCTCGGAAATCTCACAACACAACACAACACAACACAACACAACACAACACAACACAACACAACTCGAACTACTAATAACTGTAACATTACTGTAACTGTACCAAGATTTGGGCAGAAGGAGAATAAACTTTACAGCACCGTGATGTTGATTCAAATTCTGAACAGCACAAAACAGTGTTTTATTTATTATATAAACATTAAACACACACACACACACACACACACACACACACACACACACACACACACACACACTTCATATACATTTCAGTTCTCAAATATTATTATTTAACATTCAATATTATAATATTTATTTACAGAAACCGACATCATACATTGTTTTCAGTAAACAAACAAACAACCATGTACAGTTCTCACTTTTCTTCTAATTTAAGAGGGACATTTTTATTGTTCATTTATTATTATTATGTTATGTGTTTATTACTCTTAATATTACTATTACTATTATTATTATTATTACATTATAGGAAGTGAACGTTTGCCAGTCCGTCCTGTTAGAAAGCACATTTAAGATAAACTATAAAATGGACATCAGACCACATGAGGAGTGAGAGAATAGAAAGAGAGAGAAAAAGAAAGAGAGCAAGAGAGAGAGAGAGAGAGAGAGAGAGAGAGTGAGAGAGAGAGAGAGAGAGAGAGAGAGAGAGAGAGAGAGAGAGAGAGAGAGAGAAAGAGAGAGAGAGAGTGAGAGAGAGAGAGAGAGAGAGTGAGAGAGAGAGAGAGAGAGAGAGTGAGAGAGAGAGAGAGAGAGTGAGAGAGAGAGAGAGAAAGAGAGAGAGAGAGAGAGAGAGAGAGAGAGAGAGAGAGAGAGAGAGAGAGAGAGAGAGAGAGAGAAAGAGACCCATGCAAAAACTTGCCCTGACAGGTTTTGCATTTCAAAGGTGTCCGGTATTTTTGAGACGAGTCAGGCCTTAAGAGTAACTGAAACTGCTGTGTGTGTGTGTGTGTGTGTGTGTGTGTGTGTGTGTGTGTGTGTGTGTGTGTGTGTGTGTGTGTGTGTGAAAAACAAAGAAAAACAATATGGCCGTTTTAGGAGCTAATCGTAGGAGTTCACTTAGCCCTAAATACAACTATTGGTTTTTACATAAAGACCCGCACACACACTCACGCGCACACACGCACACACACACATGTATAGAAACACACAGGGGCGTAGCCATCATTTCAAAAGTGGTGGGGACGAAATGTGTAGTGTTACCTTTTTTTTTTTCCTCCACTAAAAAAGTGAGGGGGACGAATTAACTTTTTATAAAAATGTCCCCCGTGTCCCCTGCGTAATCTACGCCCCTGGAAACACATGCAGTTCCACTGTTTCATACTGAAACTCAATCTGAAGACTCCCTGCTGTTAAACATTAACATAAAAGAAAAGTCAAATCAGACGTTAGGCCTTTCTCAACAATCTGTGTGTGTGTGTGTGTGTGTGTGTGTGTGTGTGTGTGTGTGTGTGTGTGTAATAAATGTAATGTAATAAATGTTATAAAATTGAGATGATTTTAAATGTGATTATTTTTTAGATGGTGTTTTAAGTTGATTAGTTTCTAAGATTAAATTTAAATTGTAAAAAGTTTGATTTAAATTCTCACATCAAAGCGTTCAGGTTTAAAGTCGAACCGGAAAGCGGATCTCTTTTTAGTAAAGAACCCAAGAGAGGATCAGTCAGAAATCTAGAACCCACATAGAACTGGACTTTTATATACTAAAACATCAAGATCGAACCTACAACATGGTTTAATTGATATTAATGTATATTGTATTGATGTTCACACTTCAAGGGTTCCTTAAGGGTTCTTTGGTTAATTTAGGGTTCTCGGGTTTCTGAAGCAGTTCCACCGGACTAAAAAAGGCTTCATATTTAAAATATAGATAAAGATAAAACAATGGTCCAGACAGAAACTCAGTTCTGTATTGTGCAGAAACACAATGGTATTAGTGCGCATTTCCCTGTTGCTGGGGTGGAACCGTGTCATGTTCATGAAAAAAAAGGAACCACATCTACAAGAACCGGGACCAGTTAGTACCATTTAATTTTCTTTGTAGGCATTTTATCTGTTAAAAAAAAGATAAATAAAAAGAACACCCTGAATCACTCTTTCTCTCTACACAAGGGCACAAACACGGAAATAATGTTACAGAGACCCGCGGCGAGAGATCAAAGTCCAGCACTAAACTCAAAGCTTTTTATCCTCCTCTTCATCATCCGGTGATTAAAGTGAGAGTGAGATCAGACACCAACACATCCTGAGGTCCGATCTCTCTCTCTCTCTCTCTCTCTCTCTCTCTCTCTCTCTCTCGCTCTGTCTGTCTGTCTGGTTTTTGCTGTAGAGAATACAGTGTGTTGTGTTGGCAGATGGTTACCTTGTCATCAGGAATGAGAGTCTCGCTGTCCTTCTTCACCTCCTTCTGTGCGAGAGCGGAATTAAACGTCACCTTGACCATGACGGAGGATTTATTCCGGAAAGATCAAGCAGGAGAAAATCCACACCGAGTCTCTCTCTTCTGTCTTCTCTTCTCGGCCAGCGACAGGATTCTGCTGTGACGCAGATATAAACACACACACACACACACACACACACACACACACACACACACACACACACACACACACGGAAGTTGAAGCTGTAAGCGACAGTAAGTCCTGGTTGGCCAGCAGGGGGCGCATCGAGTTTATTTGAGTATATTTATTCTAATACAGTATAATTAGATATTTAATATTTATTACAGCACATAGACATAAACATATCCGTTGGCAAACACACACACACACACACACACACACACACACGCTGTCCCTTTGGCTAGTTTTATTTTATTAATGTATACATATACATTGAAATAAATGTAACAAATATTATTTAAATACAGAACAAATCCATTCTATTCAAGAGGTCAGTCCAATCTTCCAACAACCACTAGAACCGGATTGTGAACCCGATATGTGAACAACAATAAGCGCCAGGAACAACACCCGCATGTTACACAAGTACTTGTGTGATTGTTGAATCTCTCATTCCATAATTATTCTCCTTTTGCCCTTAAAATAAGTTCCAGACTTCAGAGAAGATTTTGGGACGTGGCTAATGATGAAGATTAGTGTTTCTTCATCATTAATGGGATCAGATTGTGATTGTGATGAGGGTTTGGGAACCTATACATACACATACACACACACACACACACACACACACACACACACACACACACACATATATATATATATATACACACACACATATATATATATATACACACACACACACACACACACACACACACACACACACACACACACACACACACATATATATATATATATATACACACACACATATATATATATATATATATATACACACACACACACACACATATATATATATATATACACACACACATAACGTGGTATAACATTTTGCTAAGGTGTGCTGATGATTATCTCTGTGTGAAAGCCAATTTATTATACAATTGTATTTAATGGTATTGTGAAGGTTTTATGTGTGTAATTTAACAGAATGCAATGCTGACATGTTATATGTAATTCTTATTTATGTATTTCTTTTATTATTATTCTATTACTGATTCCTGTTGTGTGTTAGTCTCCTACATATTTGCAGATGGATGTGTTGAGACATGCTCAGGCAGATGATGAAGAAAGAGTCGTTCATGGTTTTTTGGAATAAAAGCATGTTAAACATTTAAGATAACACAAGAATAGTTGTTTATGGGTGTAAATACAAGGATTAAAAGGATGTCCTATATATTTTTTTACATTTTATGATTAAATAAGGAACTCAAAGGTTTTTGTGACGATGTAAGAACATATTCTCCTGAAATATAGTTTCAAGGAATCCTAGTTTCTGTACTATGGTTGTACAACATTTGGATTTTGGCTCAAACATATACACACACTCACACACACACACACACACACACACACACACACACACACACACACACACACACACACACACACACACACGTTGTCAGAGACTGCAGAAAATTGTGAGCAGGTCATTTCTAGAGGAAAAACGAGCTTTTTTGGTGCCATCTTTATGCTTGTGCAGTTTATATTATAGTAAACATTAGCATAGCATAGCATAGATGGCATGAGGACCATGAGATTCATGAGGAACATCATTTTTTCCCCATGATGCTGTGCTGTGTCTGACTCCCTTGCACAGAACTATTATTCCTGTAATCATTTTTGTTCTCCTACCAACGTCCTGTGCAGATCCTTGGTCCCCTGACAGTGAGACTGATTTAGCATGTTATTTTAGCTATTAATAGTCAATGAAACAAGATTAGTTCCTGTCATCACATCTCATCTATTCAAACAAAAGCAACAAATCATCAATTTCTTGTAAGTGTGTATAAAATGACTAATAAAAAGTGGATCAGTATTTATCTCTATTGCTGTGGTTTATCTGGAAATAAAACACTCTTACGGGGAAGTATTTTTATCTTGCTATTAAAAAATAAAATACTTCTCATTAGCAGTTTTAGTCCATATTGGAGTTTCCCCGGGTGTGTTGCTTTATTTTGCCTCCAGTTAAGGAAATCTAGTAAAGATCCAGTTACATATTTTACTGTATGTGTTTTCCTGGGGGGGGTTGTTTGTTTCAGTTTTTCTGTATCCTACAGAATGAGATCTTTATTTTAAAAAGTACATTTTTTATCGTGAACAAATAAGTAAAACTACATGGTAATTCTTTATTTAAAAATAACACACATTTCTTTTACATTTCTTTCAATACCCTTTCTGGGGGAAAGTCTGTATTTTACGTAAATGTATGTGATTGGATGAACCAGAACAGAGGAAAACACAGATTCGCTGAACTATAGCATTTTAGTGATTTCTTACAGAGGGTCAGATGGGAAAAGTTCTTCTAAAGATCACAGGTGAAAGACACCAAGGGAGTTTTCACACCTAGTTCATTTGAGCTCTCAAAACGCTCTCGGAGCGGTTCAGTGTGTATATGTGAACAAACCGAGTGATCTCAGACCCCTTAAAAGGTCCTAGAAGTGAACCGTACTCAGACCACCTCCGATCATTGGACAAGACACCTGTCAGTCAAGATATACAGGTGAATGACTGGTGTCTCGTCCAATGATTGATAAGTTTACATTCACACACTATACCAACCTTTTCCAGTTTGTCTGACTTGTCGTTGTGTTTTTGAATTTGTTAATTTGTTTTTAAATTTGTTATTTTGTTTTCGGATTTGTTAATGTGTTTTGCACTTCTCGGCCACCGTAGCTTTGCGTTTCGTTTCGCTAAATGTCCCTGGAGGCTTGCCATACCTGCAGCCGTGTTCCGTCACTGCTGAAACACAGGACTTTGCGACATGGCAGGTTGCGTGGTCTTGTGGCCGTGAGGTCTTATGAAGAAAGCTGTGCACTTGTTGATATTTGGAAAGAGGATGGCAATTAAACGCCAACTATTCTCAACAAATAAAAACATAAAAGTGTTTATTTTGTTTTCTCATAAACTGAAGGAAAGGGGCTACAGCAGAACAGCACTACAATGTCGCGTACAAGTGAGAAAACTACGACAGCAGTACACGAGCACACGTGATAAAATGCGTCGAAGTGGGGGGTCTGCTGAAATCAAGGATTCCTGTCCGATCTATGACGATTTGAATGAAATTTTGGGTGCAAGCCCTTGTGCCATTGTGAATACCCAAAATCCCATTGCTGCACAGAATTCTGGGTTCTTATGAGGTTGAGGTGTGAACACGAAAGGGTCTGAGATCACTTTAATACTAAAGAGGACCAAAAAGAGAACTGGGTTCCCTTCTGACTCTTTTATATTGTGAACACGAAAAAGGGTCTGAGATCACTTTCTGGTTCACTTTAAGTGAACTGAGTTTGGTTCTTTTAAAACGAACTATATGTGAAAACACCCCAAGATTCATGTGAACACCAGGATTACAACACAACAACAGTCAAAAGACGACTCATTAGTTCCAAGTCATTTAAAAGAATTGTGCAGAATGAATCAGTCCTGATAGTTTGTGTTTTAAAAAACTGTGGTCCATCACTGCTGGCAGGCGAAGTGAATTCAGAAGGCATCACACAGCAGAAATCGTGACACTCAAACCTTTCTATCGCTTTTTGTTAAGGAGCCACCAGGGGGCGCCACGGGAGTCCATACCATAAAGAGAGACAAGAACAAAGGCCTAAAAATGCAAAATACACAGGAACAAGACCACAGTACACATAGAGCAGGGCCGGGTTTAGCCAATTATAGTAGTGTGGGCTGATAATGAAATAATAAGAGGGCAATTAGTGGTAGTGGCCCAAACACCTAATCCAGTAGCCCCATGATATTTACACAATTAGAAAAAAAATCTAATTTAAACTAAAAGTGGTGCTAATGAAAACTTGAAACCTTTAACATGTAGTTGCAAAAAACCCTGCATAATCTTGTTTTTATTGGATCAGATAAGTTCTCAAATGAAATCAAATCCTAAATCAACTCATCAAACCTAATTTCAATACAAAATCAGAACATTCAGAAATGTTTGCACTTTTAAAGAACTTTTCCCAAAGACAGTATCAGAACATCATATAACATTTTTTTTTTGCTGCTTTTTATTTTAAAATATATATTTATTCCTCACTTTATTACTGTATAATGAAATTTGTATTGTTTATCAGTTATATCCCAATTTCTTATGTGCTGTCCATCCATCTTCAGCATTAGTCTCCTGTTTCTGTTGGCAAAAACCTTAACGAATTCATCCGAGTCTAAAGTATTTGTTATGGATTTCTCATGGGGAAGGATCTTCTACATTTCTTTTATGTGATATGGTGAGATGACAGGGGTTTAGGATTCTTGACAGAGTTGGAAGGAACTTTCAAATGTTGAGGGCACAACAATCCCCGGATCTACAGCCATGGTCATGTGAGCTACCAGCAAGGATACAAGGAGCGTACATGGCAAAGATACACACATCCTTCACTCAAGTAGAAGTACAGATACTCATGTTTGAAAATACTCTGGTGACTACTGTTTTGAGAGTACAGATATTTGTATAAAACCGTAATGAGTGAAAGTAAAACGATGATACCAGAAAAAATCTACTTAAGAACAAAGTATTTGTACTTGATGTTCCCTCCTCTGGTACACGACAGAAGCTTTCATTAACTGCACAAAAAATACAAACTGAGAAAAGCAGACGTTCGAAGCCAGTATGGAGCTGAAGCTTGTAAGTGTGTCGGACATAAATATGTTCTATGATTCAGGGCCGAGGCCTTGTGGGGGGCGGGACTCTGTGTATGAGTGGGGCTTTGTGGAGGCGGGGCTTGATTGGGGCGGGACTTTGTGTAGATCTGTTGCAGGACTCTTCACTGTTCATTGGCTGTAAGCTGCTGCCCAAACAATGAAAAAAAATGTTTCACCTTTGGCTAAAATAATAAAATCAAACTTTGATTGGGTGGGCAAAATGTAAATTTTGGGCAGGCTAAGCCCACCCCTGCCTACCTGGGGTGATTCATGACACGTGCAGGGTTTAAATAGTAATGCAGTTGTAGATTTCTGGTCACCATGAAAATGTTGCCGTTTAAAAATCGGGTGAGATGCGAGGAACGGTGTACAGAGAAACAAGGAGGAACTGCATAATCAGGAATAAGGAGAATGAGGGAATGTGAGGAACTGCACTGTGAGGAATTGGGAGATGGGAGGAAGTGCATTCTGAGGAACTTTCTCAGAACGAGGAGCCCTCGCTCCTGATGATAGATGTGAGGAGACGCGAGGAACTGCAACGCGTGTAACGAAGAAATGCGAGGAACCGCATTCAGACATTTCTTTGGCGTTTAATTTGTTGGAATAGGAATAAATCTAAAAAGATGGTGCTTTTCACACCACTTGATATTTGTTACACCATCTTCTCCTGCCTTCTACAGCTTCACACATCCTGTCAAGATATCACGTCTTCTTTCACACGTGTAACCAACATCTAATCAACTGTTCGCTTCATCTCAGGCAACTGTTATTTCACTGAGTCTTACGATTCTAATTCTGAAGAGACACATCACAGATGTAGCACCTGATCAGATTAACACTTTATTTATTTAACCCTGTGTGTGTGTGTGTGTGTGTGTGTGTGTGTGTGTGTGTGTGTGAGTTTGCAGAATGACAGCAGCAGCACCTTGAGGTTGCTCGGCTCCCTGATCTCAGGCTGGGATTTCCTTTCAACCTCAAGCCTCCATTTTACATACCTGCAGAGAAAGAAAGAGAGAGAGGGAGAGAGAGAGAGAGAGAGAGAGAGTGGGAGGCCAACTTAAAATATAAAACGATAAAACAAAAAGGGATTGACATTTCAAATTTATCCTTCATGATGTGGAATGAACTTGTATTAGTTTCTGCTCGAATAAGACAAAGAAAACAATTCTTTAAATAAACAAGACGAATACAGAGGGACACTTGTGCATTGTGTGAAAGTGAAGTGAAAGAAGAACATGCAGAAGTGCTGCGGTTCCTCTATTTCTCTTCATTTCCCAAAACAGCGCCTGTAGACTGAGCTCCCGGTATGCGTACGATACAATACAACTTCTCTCTACCGCCCCTTTATTCAGCTCAGACAGGAAGCGATTGCGACAGGTATTTAATCACCTTGCTCTCTGATTGGCTGGTCTGGTCCGGCCTGGCTCACTCTCTGACCGAGTGGGATTCAGAAAGTCTGTGGGAGGAAGTGTGTAATGAGGGAAAGGTAAAGAGTTGACAATTTGGTAAGACAGGATGTTTAAGGTTCGTTTGGAGGAAGACATACAGGCAGCTCCAAACTATCCGCTTTAATTTGATGCCACGATCCAAATCAGGTGAACTGTGAGACTTGTGTATCTTCTATATGAACAGCATTTCACCCCGAGGCCTTCAGTGATGTTCTACATTATGAAGCAGTAGCAACGATAGTCACCCGAGGTTTCCTGCGTTTTTTCCGTGCTTTATGGGTTTGCTGTGAATTTGAAATGATGGTTAAATGTTCTGGAAAGAAAACACAAAATTATAAGAAAAAAACGTAACAACCGTTTTAAACAGTTTCTGCGACCTTTAAACACGAAGTCCAGCTTTTCCTAAAAAGTCCGTCTCGTTGTAAGAGCATGTGGTCGAACAGTTTCCTCTCCTCTGTCAGCCGTTGCGAAATGAAAAAACAGCGATTAAATCCACACGGATATATTTGAGATCGCGTCGTCTGATACAGCTGCGATTTGCGCTCTCTGACCGTCCGATCAAAGGACGTGAAAATGGCGACGTGTTCTGACGCCTCGAAGTGTGCGGTCTGATTGCGGTCTGATGGGCCACAGCAACAGCTTCAAGCAACATAAAATGTATGGTAAAGAAATCTCACATTGCTGCCTTTACCGCAACACACATTGTGACAGCTGAAATTTGATTGGCTGGAAATGCTAACTTATATAAACACTCAATTGTGCACGAGAGAAACGCTATAAAATGAAGAGAATAGACCATTAAAGGTATATTAAAACGTGCGTCAGTGATTCCGATGGAGTTCAGAGCTTGCTGACCCTGACGGCCCTCCACTGTTCCATACTAATGAATTAGATGCAGCGTTACCGCTACACCGGATTCCCGAACCCTGTTCCAGCGTGACGACGTGCATCGTGAAGACATGGTGTGAAGGTTAGATGAAAGAACCTAAGTGTCCCGCAAAGACCCCTGACCCCAGTGAACACCTTAGAAATGAAACGAACCAAAATCCAGGACTTGCTACAGACAGAACGGTGCGTTAAAATGTTGGACTTTATTAGGGGGAATTTGGAAGGTTCTGTTTGTGTGCATCACATTTTCAGGGGTGTATAAACGCGTCATTTCACACCGGGCTTTAAGACGATTTATCACCGTGCCGTTCTCCGTATATAGCTCGATCTCTAAGCCGTGTATCTGAAACTCCGTTGGCTGGTGCTTGCTGTCACAATCTGACTTTTTGTTTTTGAAGGAAACAACATCAAACTACGGAGTCAAATCACAGCTACTAATCCATTTCACGAGGACGTTAAGCGTTCTCAGAGGACCGGAGTTATAACCCCCCTGCTTGGTGTCCTTCACATCATGTCTGAAAGTACCTGAACAAACTTCCACAGCATGAACCAAACCCCGGGGAGATTTTGAGAGGAAGTGAAAGAAGTCACATAAAAAAATCGGATCGAGATGCGACCCGCTACAACACGTGACTAATAAACATAAACACTGGTGTGCTTGTGGACTCGCTGTGTGATGGGGTGTGCGATGGGGGAAGTGGCCTCCTCAGGAACTGAACAGGATGGTAATTTTTTTTATTAACTAATTTATTGCCTGTTTATTACCTGTTTATTACCTGTAAGGATCTTCTCCAGCGAGACACTTCTGGGTTTGTTTCCAGAAACCACCAAGCTGCAGTACCGCTGTAACACCGTTTCATATTTATTTATTTCAAGGATTTCAGTCAATTTCAAACATATTTTTATACATATCTTTGTAAAAGATGTGAAAGACTCTTTGTCTGAATTAAACAATAAACAGTGAACCAGGTCTAAAAAATAAGAGATAAAATGTCAAAAAGTAGACAGGTTGCCAGATTTGGTTCAAATCACTCCTAACTTTTTTGGGAACCTTGACTACTATAGTCCTCATATTTTTTTTAAATATTTGTAATATCGTACTTATGAATAAATCTTCTCCTTTTGCGAGCGTTTCTTAATCCTTAGACCCGCCCGAACTCACTCACTCATCTGATCTATGATCCGATTCTGTACCCTGACCCGAGAAACTCGAATAATGTTTTAACATGCGAGGAATAAAAATAATCAGCGGTGTGATGCGGAAAGGCCTGCTGAAAAAAATACACTAAAAACCATCGCAGAAAATCGAATGGATTCCACTTATAACATCATTTAAACCATTAGCTTATTAACACCACCACCAAATTTCCAATGTATCTGTAGCATGTTTGTGTTTATCATTAAATCATTATCACCAAAGAAACCCAGCATTGAATCATTGAACCAGCATAGAAATGTTTAATGGTGTCCAGTAAACGCCAACAGTTTATTATTGGTCTTTAATAGTATCATATAGAACATACCGCTAACACAAAACACCAAATATCAGTCACACGAGTACAGTTTCCCTTCAATCAATAGCTCCAATCCCCATTAGAACCGTCAAAACCATTAACAATTCTCAAGGAGTCTGTTTCATTTCTACTGTTTCCACCCCAACTAGAATTATTTCATAGGAAACCTATTCATGGTGAAATCAGCATTAGGTCAATTCTCTTTGTGAAATAATCCCCTATTATTTACTCTGTAAATGATTTGTTACTATACAGACAATAACGTATTAATATTGCACACGAATATACACCTTGGTTACGCTCTGTCAAAAATCTCAATCAATTCCATACACATTCGTAACAATATTTGAAAGTTTATTTGTTAAATCTTTTGAGTTTTTTATTAAAAACCATTTCTACAGGGTTTAGGAGCTCGATCTATAACTAATTTGGAGGCTTGTTTGTTAGTTCCTGTATTCTGGGTCACATGGAAGTTTGAGGACTAATACACACTAAAAACAAAAGTAGCAAAAAACGCCGTGTAATTCTGAACTTTACAGCCAGAAACCCCCTCTGATGTCTTGGATTTAATTTTCACAGCTCATTTTGGATTAAAGTGATTGTAAACTTTGACTTTTGTAGACTCGGTCCAGGTCGTGCGAAACCGTATCGGGTCTGATCGAAACATCAGAGTGTAGAACCTTGGGCCTGGATGTGATGGAGAGGTGACATTTCATAAAGTGCTACCTTTGCAGAGCAGATTGCCTTATAAAGCCATAAGAGTTACGTTCCTGTTTTCGCTTTACTGTCACTTCCTTCCTCTCTCGTTTGAATAGATCAGTCGTTCCTCACTGCTCTGCACACTGCTCGTGTGAAGCGGACTACCGGAGAAAGAGCGAGAAAAAGAGAGAGACTCAGACTTGCCTTTCTCAGGTAAGAAATCAACCGCAATCGATAGATTAGTGTGTGTATGGAGAGTGTGTATGTATATTTTTATAAGTATATAATCCTATATACTGTATATATATATATATGTATGTATGTATGTATGTGTGTATGTGAGTGGGTGTGTGCGACACAGAGAGAGAGAGAGCTCATGCATATCTGAAAAAAGGTGCATGGCCTCCATGTGCTCATGTTCTACGTGATGTTCTCCACGCCCTTCAAATTTTACAGCTTTTTATTTTTATTTATATTTTTGTTTATATGATTGACTTTAGCATCGCTCTCAATTAATGGTCTTGGCCTCGTCGATCGCCTGCGTTAACGATCGCGATCTAATAGGCAGGCGAACACACACACACACACACACACACACACACTCTGATAGTTTCCAGTCTATCTTAAACTTTAAACTTTACTGTTTTTTACATTGTGTGTGTGTGTGTGTGTGTGTGTGTGTGTGTGTGTGGGAGGGGGGTACATATGTATGAAGTAGAAGTTAAAGCTTTGCCTTGCAGCCAGAGCTCTAAAGGAAGTTGCGGTTAAGTCGCTCTCTCAACATGCATCGCCTCTACGATCGTCTTCGGTGCCGAAACCATGGAGTAGGCGTTCTGTTGAAACATCACCAGCGGACAGACGAGATCACAAACCGGATCACTGTGAGCTGTGGCTCCTAGGGGTGATCGATGATCAATAAAATGAGCTAGTCTTTCACTGCATATGTATTATGTGAAATTTCCTCAGAACGGTGAATCTTTATGATCTGCAGGTGAGGAGATGGTTTGAATTGCTGCGGTGATGCACGGTGAAGCAAAATCATGGTTTCTGGTCAAATATAGCAGTAATTATTAATTATGATTATTATTATTATTATTATCATTCATTATCAATGCAGCAATGCAGCAGGTGTCGGAGCACCCGCGAGCACCCTTTTTTACGTTCCTAACATCATATTCTCGGCTGAACTGTCTCACAGCGATTCTACAGAGCCTTTGTGAAGGCCTCATGGCCTTTAGCCATCTTCAGCTTTGCTCATTTCCCTCACGTGAGTAAAGCGTCAGGCGAAATCACCGAAAGAACAAGAGAAAGTACCATTTTATCAAGCGCACGCAAAGGTCCCTTTTTATTATCCGTCATCGGTTCATGGACGAACGCGACCGAGGTGGCGAAAAGGAAAAAGATTTGCATATTTCGCACCGCATTGTAATCGGCGCTTCGACGGCAAAAGGCCTTTTATGGGTTTAAATCTCGCATGAAGCGATGCAGGAAACGCAGTGGGGATTAAATGAGAATCTGGCAACACGCAGCTCCGAACGATAAAGTAATATATTGGAAATCTGCAATGCGAGACACTGCAGAGGTTTTTATTCAGAATTAACACCTCCGCTGCAAACAAACCAGGAAGTCGGGCGGAAGTTCTCAGAAAGCGGCGTGTTCTTCTTTAAGATTTTAGACTGCCGGCGTTCAGACTGCAAACAACTCGCAGGCAAAAAATACATAGATCACAAAAGCAGAACAAAAAAAAGCAGAAAGCTGTTACCGAGAGCCGAAGCCATTTTTCCCCTTTTAAAGTGCCTCTGTAAACCGGAGAACGAGGAGGCCGCGTTTTCACTTCTGCTTCGGTTAGGATCTTTCTTAAAAAAAAAAAAAAAAAAAAAAGTGACCAGGCATCTATTTATATTTTTATACGCTCATGTAAGGAACAACATGCATTTTTCTATATCCTTTATTTTATAGTCGGTGATGCAATACATGTGTAAAAGCTTCGTTTCCACCGAGCTCTCGAAACAAAAACCCTATCAAGCGATCGGTACCGATCTCGATCTCGATCTTTATTACGTCCTTCTCCAAAAATTGAATACAAATAAACCGAAAGGAACTGGTTAGGTACAAAAATCAGTGTGCGGGGGTGGAAAAAAAAGCGCAGACGTCACTCATCGCCTCCTGGCCTAACTCGAAAATAAACTTGATGTCATCGAGTCACTGTCAGAGTTCTGCAGTTATCTGTTAAAGGTTACAGCACGGATTCTGAACAAAATAGCAAAGAAAATTACAGCAAATGTTTCTTCTGTCTCAAAATAACAATATCACACTAATTCAGTGTTTAGAGCAGACCTCCTGCTAAAATCACAGAACAATCGATAAGGATCCGTAAGGAAACGTCGTGTAGGATCACCTTTCAATATATCTCCATGGAAAAACAACAAAAAAACACAGTCCTTCATTTTAATGTATTAATACTGTAAGAAGAACACTAAGTTGGCTGAAATTGGAACGTGAAAACAATTAAATCTATTTCCATACAATTATTTTTCTATTTGTTAATTTCTTCTTAAGAATATAAATATAAATAAAGACTACTCTTAATAAATGAACAACCTGGAAATAAACACAAAATCCAGAAAAAGATGATATATATATATATATATATAAGATCTTATCTATAAGATAAATTATTTTTGATGTACGTAATCATCTTTTTCTGGACTTAAAAGCAGAATCTGATCCAAGAACAGCAACATCCAGTCTATGATCAGTTCTTATCTACTTCCTGCAGTGAGTTGCAGTGTAGCTACTGATTCATCTCTAGATATGATGAAAAAAGAAGAAGGAGAAGAAGATGTGAAATGAACAAGAATCCCACAATATATCCTGATCCAGAAAAGGCTCTCAACATCCTGAGATCTCCTGAGGTCTTTTTTAGTCCTGAGATTTAAAGTGAGCACACTTTGGTGAATAGGAACCAGCGCTAACTGATAACGTGCCACTTCCTCAAACTGCTGAGCGGTTGTGCTCGGTCATGAAGAAAAAATTTCCCCGATGTGAAAATAGACACTTTCTGCGTAGCTCGAGAAACCGCTGCAAGAAGAGAGGAAACGCGCGCGCACACACACACACACACACACACACACACACACAAACACACACGACATGACCAACCACTCAGCCTCAGCCTCGAGTGATGTAACTACTTGTGGTACACCCTTCCTGGTGCATATTTAATCTCCAACATGTCCAAAAGTATGTGCACCCCCTGTCCCTGATGCCCACTGAACATCTCATTCCGTTTACTCCACCTACACTTCACTTCTCTACCACCGAGACTTTCGCTAGACTTTCTATCGTAAAAAAAAATATATGTACGTATACCTAAATAATTGTGTAAGTAGAAAAAAACCAAACGCAAAAAATGCATTTAGAAACAGTTGAGTTCCCCCCCCCCCCCTCCTTCCTCGCAGTGGTTTGACCCACTGCCTGCTTTCCCAGTTCATCTCACCTTTACTACTCACAAGAGTCAGGTGTGTGTCTGCGGCCCGATTAATGTTCAACTCCATTAACTAGGGGAATTTTATTCACTTTAAATAAAGCGATTTTCTTTAATCTAGTCGACGCAGACTCGTTCATAAACGAGTTGCGCCAAAAATGCTGATTACCGAAGTGATTTTCCACGAATCTGCTCTATTAGCGATTAAAATATCACTTATCTAGTGAACGTTAGCTTGTTTACAATAGCTTGTAGCATAGCGCACCGCAGCTAACACCGCAACTAATGTGCCAGTGCACCGCGGCTAACGCGCCAAAGCCGTTTCCCATGCGGTGTTTTATTTGGGACGACTCGGCATAACGTTAACATTAATGGCCACAATTGGCATATTTTTGTATCGGTGCATTTACTAAATGAGCACCGTGCTACATCCAAACCGACCCACTGTATTTTTTTGTATAATCAATTTCTTTTTTGTATTTAAGTGTCTTAATTCATTTTAAATACAATTTAAAACCTTGTTGTGATTATTCTTTTATGATAGTTTAACTTTCTTTATGTAAAGCACTTTGAATTACCATTGCGTATGAAATGTGCTACAGTATAAACAAACCCGCCTTGCAGTGTCATAGACCAGATAAAACGACGGAGAAAAGCGAAATGGAAAATCTTCCATTTTCGTTTGTTATTCGTTTATCATTAGTATGACGGTTGGATGTTGAGTAGTGAGTCTCCGGTTCCAGTTTGTTCAGCGAAGTCGAGGAGGTCGGGGAGCCGTGAAGGACACTCTTTCTTCTTCCACTCGAAACTTCACACGGCCTCATTTTTACAAACAAAGGTGTATTTTTGAACCTCGGTTACTAGGAAAATCGTACACGGGCGTTCTGTACAACGATACGAGGAAAACCGTATTTTGTTGCGACGGTCAGGGGTGCGTATACTTTTGTCTGTAGAGCGTCCGAATGTAACGTTTTTGTTTACGAACAGCGACGATGGCCGGCTCGATTTCGAACGAGGAGATGGAGGATCTGCGAGAGGCCTTCAGCAAAGTGGGTGAGTAAGAAGTTTCCTACAGTTACGCCTTTTACCTCCTTTCGTTTCCGTTAAAATATCACGATTAAACTCGACAAACCACGCAAACGTGCCTTTCGGTCCCGAATTCGCACGTCATTGACTTTTTTAAGACTCTGTACTCCGCCGGCTCTCCGCCGTCCTACAGTAGATAACGCACAGGGTGAAGGTTCACAGCTAGGAGAGAAATAAATAAACCTCTCTTGGACTTCCGGTGCAAATTCGGGAATTTTAAACTTGTTCGAAATGAAGCGAGTTACAGAAAGTGTAAAGCGTAAAGTAAAAAAGACGTTTGTGAAAGATAAGCGACTTCCTGTTCAACAGTCACTATTAACGACTGTCGTTTCCTCGATCGATGTTAGAAAACGTTCGGAAGAAAGTTCGAGTTCTCCGACAAGGGAGACTCGTCCCGTAAACGTTCCACCTCGACGACTTTGACAGTCGCGGGTTTTCTTTCGAGAAAACGTTTTTTAACCCGCGGTGTAAAACTCGCCTTTTCTCCAGACCTGGACTCGAACGGTTACATCAGCACGGACGAGCTGAACGAGCTGTTCAAAGCGGCCAATCTGCCTCTGCCCGGGTACCGAGTCCGCGAGATCGTCCAGGAGCTCGGTCAGACCATGGACCAGGACAAGGACGGGAAGATCACGTTCGACGAGTTCGCGAAGGTACGTACCGGCGCTTTTTCGAATCGAATCGAGAGAGAGAGAGAGAGAGAGAGGTCAAAGTAAAGAACGTTTACGACGTCGTCCTTTCGTTCGTCCCTCGTTCCAGGTGGTTCACGGGCTGAAGAGCTCGGAGGTGGCCAAAACTTTCCGCAAGGCCATCAACAAAAAGGAGGGGATCTGCGCCGTAGCGGGAACATCGGAGCAATCGGGAACGAAGCATTCGTTCGCGGGTCTGTAACGCACACGGACACGGACACGTCCTGTGCGCCCGCGAACACGGTTTGTATAATACGTCGCGTTTGTGTGCGTGTGTTTGCGCAGAGGAGGAGAAGGTGGCATTTGTAAACTGGGTCAACAAGGCCTTGGAGAACGACCCCGACTGCAAACACCTCCTCCCCATGGACCCGAGCACGAACGACCTGTTCGCGGCCGTGGGAGACGGCATCGTTCTCTGGTACACGCACGCACGCACAGACGCAGACAAGCGCGCCGCGCGTTACGCGTGTCTATAGCTGGTGGTTTGTTTTATTTTTACAGTAAAATGATCAACTTGTCCGTCCCCGACACCATCGACGAGAGAACCATCAACAAGAAGAAGCTCACACCTTTTACCATCCAGGTAACAAACACGGTCCCCCATACACACACACACACACACACACACACACACTCAAATATTCAGTATCTGTACACCGTACCGTGACCGTTCGGGAAGCTTTTCTTGATCCGCACTGCGTGTGTAGGAGAATCTAAACCTAGCCCTGAACTCATCCTCGGCTATCGGCTGCCACGTCGTGAACATCGGAGCAGAGGACCTGAAGGAAGGCAGGCAACATCTGGTCCTGGGTCTTCTGTGGCAGATCATCAAAATCGGCCTGTTAGCCGATATCGAGATTACCAGGAACGAAGGTACACGCGCACAGAGCAATCTAGATTAGATCCATGTCAAATATGCACCGATATCAGTACACACCGTGTGTGTGTGTGTGTGTGCGTGCGTGCGTGCGCGTGTAGCTTTGATTGCTTTGCTGAGGGACGGTGAGAGTCTGGAGGATCTGATGAAGCTTTCCCCCGAAGAACTGCTCCTGCGATGGGCCAACTATCATCTGGAACAGGCCGGAAGCCCGAAAATTAACAACTTTAGCTCTGATATTAAGGTAAAACACAAACCGAAAAACGTCCACGGGGATTCCAAAAATGTCGTTTCTTTTTATTTCGTAGCCTAACGTTTGCGTTATTCCCGTTCCCAGGATTCCAAAGCGTACTTCAACATCCTGAACCAGGTGGCTCCGAAAGGAGACGACGAAGAAATCCCTCCCGTCGCCATCGACATGTCGGGACTGAGGGTAAAACGACACGAGTCAAACGAGCGCGAAACCCAAATTCCACACATTTTTGCTCGAAAAAAAACGCGGCTTCGCGAATTCTACGATTCTCCCGTCGCGTCCGACGAGATCCGCAGCGTAACGTCTCGGTTTCTCTACAGGAAAAGGACGACCTGATTCGTGCGGAGGCCATGCTGGAGCAGGCCGACCGCCTCGGCTGTCGTCAGTTCGTCACGGCGAACGACGTCGTGCGAGGAAACCCCAAACTCAACCTGGCTTACGTGGCTAATCTTTTTAACAAATATCCCGCTCTGAAGAAACCCGAGAACCAGGACATCGACTGGAGCTCCATCGAGGGTGAGTTCGTCGCGCCGCGACTTTCTCCGTCGTTTCGGAACGGTCGTCGCTTTCGTTTCTCTTCCCGACACGCCTTTTTTTCCTCCCGCAGGCGAGACCAGGGAGGAACGCACTTTCCGCAACTGGATGAACTCTCTCGGAGTCAATCCTCGCGTCAACCATCTCTACGTGTAAGAAAACCCGATTCTCCCGCCGCCGCGTCATCAAGCGGGATAAAGACGAAGGATAAATCCTAAAGGATCGTGTGCTCGTGTGTGCGTGTGCGTGCGTGTTTTACAGGGACCTGGACGATGCTCTGATCGTCTTCCAGCTGTACGAGAAGATCAACGTGCCTGTAGATTGGGACCGAGTGAACAAGCCTCCGTATCCCAAACTCGGCAGCAAAATGAAGAAGGTGAGAGCTTTCGCTACCGTCTTTCGACCGACCGGAGTTCTTCGGATCGAGAACTTTACAAACCCTCTGCTCCGACACGCGACGTTTGTCTTTATTTTGTTCTTCGGCAGCTGGAGAACTGTAACTACGCCGTGGAGTTGGGGAAGAAGGAGGCGAAGTTCTCCCTGGTGGGAATCGCCGGGCAGGATCTGCACGAGGGCAACCGCACGCTCACTCTCGCTTTGCTCTGGCAGCTCATGAGGAGGTGAGCCCTTTCACGCAAAAAAGAGGTCGATAATTATTATTAACTCGGGAGAATTTACATGAAAAATTATAGACAATAAAGCAGGAAAACCGAATTGAATTAAGTGGAGGCGAGCGATTCATCGTTTGATTTGAACGTTCAGGTACACTCTGAACATCCTGGAAGAGCTCGGAGACGGTCAGAAGGTCAACGACGACACCATCGTCCAGTGGACGAACGACACGCTCGCGCGAGCCGAGAAGAAAACCATCACGGGTTTCAAGGTAGGGACCGCACCGTCTTGACCATCGCGAACGCGATAGAAAGACGAGTCGAGAAAGTTCTGACCGCGCGCGCTCGTTGCAGGACGGGGCCATAAGCAACAGCTTGCCGGTGCTGGACCTCATCGACGCCATCCGGCCGGGCTCGATCCGTTACGATCTGGTGAAGACCGAAGATCTCTCGGACGTAGAGAAACTCAACAACGCGAAGTACGTTCTCCGGTTTATTCTTATCGATTCATTTTGACGAAAGTCTCGTCGGATCGGATTTTTTCCGGTCACGGGACAAAATCTTGTCGATCTCTAAAATGTTGTCGCTCTCGTTCGTTCAGGTACGCCATCTCCATGGCCAGGAAGATCGGCGCTCGGGTTTTTGCACTTCCAGAAGATTTGGTGGAAGTCAAGCCCAAAATGGTGATGACGGTCTTCGCCTGCCTCATGGCCCGAGGGATGAAGAGAGTTTAGAACGAACGGCCGAGCGGAAGGAGTTTTATATTTTTGACGTGTGTGTGTATGTGCGCGTGCGGGTGTGTGTGTCTGCTTACAAAACGAGCCGTTGTTCGGTTAACGATCGGGGAAGCGAGGAGAAGCGCCGGCAGGACCCGCCGGACCGACCGGCGTTCTTTTTCCTCGCGGACGACAACAAACGTCCGACGCCAAAAAAGCGAATGAATAAAATTGACGGTTTTCTATTAAACCGTGTGTGACTCGTTCATACGTGTTTGTTTACACCAAAAGACATGACATGGTTGAGTATTTGAAGTGTGAAAAATAAATGACTACAACTGAGAATGTGTAAATCACATTTAATTGAAATGAATTCAAGTAAAAAAAAAAAACAGGAAACGGGAATAACAGTCAAGTCAAGTCAAGAGGCTTTTATTGTCATTTCTACTATACACAGTGGTACACGGTACACACGAGACGACGTTTCTCCGGAACCCTGGTGCTACGCTAAACAACAACAAAAACAAACAAAACAACATAGAGCTACAACACGAGTTACATAAAGTGCATCGAGTGCAACCCGGTGCGAACAGTGCAGACGGACAGCGCAGACAGACGACACGAGACGAGACGCAAAACCCGATACGGCGCCGACCAGTAAACCTACCGTATACACGATCATACGGTACCGTACGAGAAGAGTGTCGAAAGTCTACAAACTAAAAACTATATCCCAGAAGCGAGTGTAAACAGAACAACGTAGTGCAAAAATACAGCACGTAAACAGTATAACAGCGATAAATGTGCAAAAAACAGCAGTTGAGAGTGCGGTACAGTCGAGAACAATAAATAATAAATAAACGAACGGTGGCGGAACGGGTCGAGATGAGCGACGAGCGTGCGTCGAGCGTTAAGTCCGGGAAAAACGTTACAGTTCGTTACACGCATTTGAGTGCGTGCGAGAGTTCCGTTTCATTTCCGTGTATCGAGAAGCCTGATGGCTCGTGGAAAGAAACAGTTCACGCCTACAAAACGGTGAAGGAAGAGAAGACAGAAAAGGCGATTCGGTACGTTTTAAAATACCACCGTTCACAGCGGCATCCAAAAAAACACGCACAGATATAATCAAGACACGTCGTAGAATCTCATCGGCGAACCGAAAACACCGGCAAATTAAGAAAACATCTTCATCGGTCAAACACCGCCTTCTGCAAATCCTTCAACCGCACCGCAAACGGCACAGACCAGGCGACGTCGCCGACGATCCGAAAGGTGAGTTTCTTTGTTAACTTGGCTTTGCCAGTCAACGTGATGACGTTTTACAGTCAATCGTGTATTCCATCGGATTATTTAGGATAATAATATCCAAAAGGCCAAGGAATCATAAGCAAACAATGTTCAAACAAACAAACAAACAACTCGCAACTTTTCTTTTCTATACGCCGGTGGGTTTTTCTATTCGCATGCGTTTTCTTCGGTCGCAGCGTGTCGAGCTCTCTCGGCCAAAACAAAAAAAACGACGTTAAAACGACACGACGCCACGCAAAAAGTCCAACGCGTCGACTTTGAACCGACCGCCGTAACGCCGGTTTAAGCGCGGCAAGAGTTCCACTCGACCGCACAGGCGTAAAAAGAGCGCGAAAGCGGTATCGACTTTGGATTCCGATCGACTTTTCCGAACGGCGCAAATCGCCCTTATTTTAACGTTTTTTTAATCACCTCTACCCATTTCAGCTAAATCACATAAAAATAAAGGTAAGTATCGTCACGATCTCCTCGGAGCTTTTCCCCGTGTATCGTACATGCGCGCGTTACAAGGGCAGCGAAAGAGAAAGAGACTCCGCGCCGCTTTTACCGTCTCTCCCTCCCGTTATCGTGAGAACGTTCGGTTTCTCCACGGGTGTTTATCTCTGAGGTAAACCGGTTCGCTCTCCACACCGACCTTCTTTGTATCGTGCCTGTAACTTTAATTACCACAAATCTTTCGGAAGTTTACATCAAATAAAAACAACAGTAAAACGTGATTCGTTCAAAACAAAAGATCATTTCTTACCGTGACAGAGAGGTCAGTTCATCCGGGTCGGGTCGGGTCGTCCGGGTCGTTTCTTCAGAATCGGAAGGCGGGAACGCGGGAGCCGACGGCAGACCCTGTCAGCCGCGCACCCGAATTTGTTTTGTCTTGTTTGTTTTTTAAGGTCGTATCGTGTTATCGTTAATATACAATTCTTTTTTGAATCCGTCGATGTCATAAAACACGCAAAAAACACATCGATCGATTTGTTCGTCGATCGAATCATATAAATCCAGCCCAAACGCGGCCCGTACGAGGCCCTCGGATAAACAAAACGGGCAGCCCAACCGGGGCCCGCATTCGGCCCGTCGAAGCGAAGTTCGCTTAGTTCGTTTTGATTCGGTATTTATTATTATTATTATTTTTTTTTTTTTATGCAAAATAATTTAACCGAAAAGTAACTCGCGTTCCTTTTTTTTTTTTTTTTTTTTTTTTTACTTTCTTCAAAGTAACTCGGATATTAACGCGTAAATTTCTAAAGTAAAGCGCCACAGAAAAAGAAAGAGCCGACGAGAAAACACCAAACACGCACACACACACACACGCACGCTCCAAAAACAAAGTATTTATTTTATCGTTAACACGGTTCGTCTCCCGTCAAAACAAACGCGGGAAGTCCGACGGGCTCCTCTTTCTCGGCGTCGGCGTCCGAGACGAAGCGCAAATCAAAGTCCGGGCGATCGCGAACGTCCGGAAGCGGGCCGTCCGCGGCGAATCCGCCGGCGTACAGAGAGGGCTATTTCGCGGATTTGCACTCGGCCGGCGTCTCTCCGTTGTCCAGCGTCTTGAGGAGGCGGAACAGGCCGGCGGCTTCGCGGATGCGGCTGAACTCGATGCAGAACGCTTGCACCTCGATGAACAGGTCCTGCACGTCGACGATCTTGTTGCGGATCAGCGACTGGAGGAAAACGCACACCAGGCGCACCAACCGGTTCTGCGGAGAGAAAACGACAGGAAAAGGTAACGCGACAGTTTGACGGGTTTCGCGGCGTACGGGAACGATAAAGGATTCGAGGAAGACTCCCGACCTGCATGTACTTGTCCTTGATTTGCTCGCAGGTCGAGATGCAGTTGGAGATGTACAGGTGGACGAACTCGGGAGGAAGGTCCACGGCCGTCGTCAACCTGCGGCGCGGACGCGGTCAGAGCGGGAAAAAAACACGCAAACGAGAAAGAGAAAAGAGAAAGCGGCTTACCTGTTGACCACCTCCATAGAGTGCAAGGACATGTCCATGTTGACCAGGACGGAGAAGTATTCCGTGATCTGGCTGGAGGACATGAGTTTGAGCAACATCTCGATGGCCACCAGCGGGTTGTTTTCCACCAGATCGGGCAGCCTGGCGGGAGCGAGGCCGACGCGGTACACCAGCTTCGGGTCCTTCTCCAACTCGGCGAGCAGCTGAAGGGGGGGGGGGGGGGGGGAGGGAAGAGAGAGAGAGAGAGAGAAAAAAAAGAAGAAGAACGACGAGGTTACCCGACCCGACCCGACCCGTACCCCCGGAGAGGGAGAAGACGACGTACCTGGGTCTGTTGGGACGCGGACAGGGGGCTCTTGAAGGCCTTGGCCACGACGCGTTTGATCTCGAGGCCGGCGGCGGCGGCGCGGACGCGCGCGGAGCCGTCCCACCGCACGCGGTGCTCCGGCTCGGCCGGACTCAGCCACGCCAGCTCCGCCTCGCTCGCCCGGAACAGCGGAGGGGCGGGCCGAATCAGCTCGGGACGGAAGCGACCTGGACGCGGGAGAAACGAGAAATAAACGGAGGGCAAAGCCGAGGTCGAAACGGTCGAGGAGACGCGACGTTCGTCCTTACTCTCCAGAGGCGGGCGCGGCCCCGCGACCAGCGAATCCGTGATCCGGTTGGCCAAGGAGCTGTCGAAGCCCGAGTGGGAGGAGTCGGGGTCCGGGTCGCTCAGGAGGCTGGGAAAACCGGCTTTGCTCTGCGTGGGAAGCTCCGACTGACGCTCTGGAAGCACACGCACACGCGCACACACACACACGCACACATAAACGCACGCACGCGTCGGCGCTCTCGATAACGTCGACGCTCGGTCCGCGCGGCTTACCGGCGAGGGCGAGCTGCAGGCCGCTGATGTCGACCGTCCGGGGCGCCGAGCTCACGTCCACGCAGGAGATCTGCCGCGGCGTCTTCTTGAAGAGTTCCCGGGGAGGCGCGAGCATCAGCTGGGACAGGAAAAACTTTTCGGGCAGAGTGACCGGGGGAAGGAAACCTGGACAAAGGTCGCAAACAAACGCGTAAAGGTCACGACGACGATTCGTGACGACGAACCGAGATACGGGGTTACACATGTCAAAGTTACCACAACAACAACAACAACAACAGAAGGACCAGACCTGAGAGGTGTCTCTCGTGCTCGGGCTCGTCCTTGCCGGGGCTCAGCAGGTGCGCGAACACGGCGCAGAACGGGTTGGAGGCGAGCGGCTCGGTTCGGTACATCTCCCATAGCAGGTAGAGCGCGGCGAGGCGTTGCGCGGAACCCGGGAGCAGGTCGGCGTGCTGCAGGAGCAGAACCAGAACCGAACCCACCCGGAAGTGCTCGGCTTTCCCGAAGCAGTGATGGAAAGCGCTGGCGAGGCTCTCGAACGAGCTGCCGGCGCACGCCTCCTCCGAGAGCAGGCCCAGCAGCGTGCTCAGCTCCTTCGGCGCCAGAGTCATCGCTACAGCATTCCCCGAGAATCTAATCCACCGATCGATCAACAAATCGCTCGCTCGCTCGCGCGCGCTAAACCCAGATCGACCCGGCGGATCGTCGCTTATTTATGTTCATGAAATGTTCTCACTGTAAGTTGAACGACCGGTCTCGATCCCGAACCCAAAAAAGAAAAAAGAAAAAAGGCAATAAAAGAACAGAAAAACACTGAGTTTATTTCCGCCTTTATCCGCTCCGTTCAACCGGAAACGCCCGACTCGCACTGTTTACCCACAAACCCCTGCGTGCGCGTTCCAAAGTCCCTCACCCGGAAGTGTCGTTTATTAAAAGAAAAAAATTAATTATTAATATTCTAATACAGAAAAATTATTGCGGCATATATATATATATATATAACTGATTTATTTACACAGCGCACGCATCGTAATATTAACCCCAAACCTCTTTTTTTTTTTTTTTTTTTTACATCGATGTCAAAATTAACCCGGAAGTAAACTCTTTGCAACCCCTTTTTATAGGCCCGAACCCGTTCCGTTTCCTTTTCCGACAGTCATCGGAGAGAGTGAGTACTCCGGGCTCGCCAGCGCGGCTCGAATCCGTTTTCATCCGCTATTTTAGAGCTATCGAACCCGCCGGTTTTTGGTGCGTAAACGTGTACGAGATGTCGGCAAAGGCGTAGTTCGGAGAATCGGTGATTATCGACGAGCGACGTGCATTTAGATGCGGGAGGCTAATCAGAGCGCTAGCAAGGCGCGGAGATTGTGTGCGGCGAGACCGCGTGTGTGTGTGTGTGTGTCTTTATTTTTTTTATGTCGATATTAAACATTTGTTCTCGTCTGTCAGATGGCACCGCTGAAGAAAGGAGGTGAGAAGAAGAAGGGCCGCTCCGCCATTAACGAGGTGGTGACCCGGGAATACACCATCAACGTCCACAAGCGGATCCACGGCATGTGAGTGTGTGTGTGTGTGTGTGCCTGCCTCCAGAACACACGGGTATGAGCTCCCGCATCAACCATCTGATTGGCGATAGTTTACTTTGTAACGTCATTGTAGAAGAATCCGGAGTCGTGTCGCGATGTGTCTCGCGCTTTCAGCAAATCTTGACACACGGGGTCCTGCGCGCGCAACATTACACACCACATTTCCTGTCACTCTTGTAGTTTACAACTCGCACACGCTATAATCTACAAGTGTCTTACACACTTATTCTCACACACTGCAACCTACAACAGTGTCTTGCACACTTATTCTCACACACACACACTTTCCCAGTGTTTCTCTCTCACACTCTAACCAACACACTTTTTCACTTTCTCTCTCACATGCTGTTTGTCTCACACACCGCAACCTACAGTTTCTCTCGCACCGTTTCACACACACTCGCGCACGCTTTCTCTCGCACACTGCAACCCAGCACACTCTTTTATACACACACACACTTACTTTCTCACACGGTGTAAGACAGTTATAGGTTGCACTTTGTTTCTTTCTTACACTGCAACCTAGCGCACTCTTTTATACACACACTGTCACACAATGCAACCTATAACAGTGTCTTACACACACACACACACTATCACCGTTTCTCCGTCACACAGTGCAACCTAGCGCACTCTTATATATACACACTCGCACAGTGCAACCTATAACAGTGTCTTACACACACACACTATCACCGTTTCTCCGTCACACAGTGCAACCTAGCGCACTCTTTTATATATACACACTCGCACAGTGCAACCTATAACAGTGTCTTACACACACACACTATCACCGTTTCTCCGTCACACAGTGCAACCTAGCGCACTCTTATATATACACACTCGCACAGTGCAACCTATAACAGTGTCTTACACACACACACTATCACCGTTTCTCCGTCACACAGTGCAACCTAGCGCACTCTTTTATATATACACACTCGCACAGTGCAACCTATAACAGTGTCTTACACACACACACTATCACTGTTTCTCCGTCACACAGTGCAACCTAGCGCACACTTTTATACATGCACACACACACACTTTCTCGCACAGTGCAACCTATAACAGTGTCTTACACACACACACACTATCACCGTTTCTCCGTCACACAGTGCAACCTAGCGCACTCTTATATATACACACTCGCACAGTGCAACCTATAACAGTGTCTTACACACACACACTATCACCGTTTCTCCGTCACACAGTGCAACCTAGCGCACTCTTTTATATATACACACTCGCACAGTGCAACCTATAACAGTGTCTTACACACACACACTATCACCGTTTCTCCGTCACACAGTGCAACCTAGCGCACTCTTATATATACACACTCGCACAGTGCAACCTATAACAGTGTCTTACACACACACACACACTATCACCGTTTCTCCGTCACACAGTGCAACCTAGCGCACTCTTATATATACACACTCGCACAGTGCAACCTATAACAGTGTCTTACACACACACACTATCACCGTTTCTCCGTCACACAGTGCAACCTAGCGCACTCTTTTATATATACACACTCGCACAGTGCAACCTATAACAGTGTCTTACACACACACAATCACTGTTTCTCCGTCACACAGTGCAACCTAGCGCACTCTTATATATACACACTCGCACAGTGCAACCTATAACAGTGTCTTACACACACACACTATCACCGTTTCTCTCACACACTGCAACCTAGCACACTCTTTTACACACACTATCCCTGTTTTTCTGTCACACTGCAACCTAGCGCACACTTTTATATATGCACACACACACACACTTTCTTGCACAGTGCAACCTATGTGTCTTACACACACACACACTATCACTGTTTCTCTCACACTGCAACCTAGCACACACTTTTATACATACACACACTCGCACAGTGCAACCTATAACAGTGTCTTACACACACACTATCACTGTTTCTCTGTCACACAGTGCAACCTAGCGCACTCTTTTATATATACACACTCGCACAGTGCAACCTATAACAGTGTCTTACACACACACACTATCACTGTTTCTCTCTCACACTGCAACCTAGTGCGCACTTTTATATATGCACACACACACATGCACTCGCACAGTGCAACCTATAACAGTGTCTTACACACACACACTATCTCTGTTTCTCTCTCACACTGCAACCTAGCGCACACTTTTATACATACACACACTCGCACAGTGCAACCTATAACAGTGTCTTACACACACACTATCACTGTTTCTCTGTCACACAGTGCAACCTAGCGCACTCTTTTATATATACACACTCGCACAGTGCAACCTATAACAGTGTCTTACACACACACACTATCACTGTTTCTCCGTCACACACTGCAACCTAGCGCACTCTTTTATATATACACACTCGCACAGTGCAACCTATAACAGTGTCTTACACACACACACTATCCCTGTTTCTCTCTCACACTGCAACCTAGTGCACACTTTTATATATGCACACACACACACTTTCTCGCACAGTGCAACCTATAAGTGTCTTACACACACACACTATCCCTGTTTCTCTCTCACACTGCAACCTAGTGCACACTTTTATATATGCACACACACACACTTTCTCGCACAGTGCAACCTATAAGTGTCTTACACACACACACTATCACTGTTTCTCGGTCACACACTGCAACCTAGCACACTCTTTTACACACACTATCACCGTTTCTCACACACTGCAACCTAGCACACTCTTTTACACACACTATCCCTGTTTTTCTGTCACACTGCAACCTAGCGCACACTTTTATATATGCACACACACACACACTTTCTTGCACAGTGCAACCTATAAGTGTCTTACACACACACTATCACTGTTTATCTCTCACACTGCAACCTAGCACACTCTTTTACACACACTATCACCGTTTCTCACACACTGCAACCTAGCACACTCTTTTACACACACTATCCCTGTTTTTCTGTCACACTGCAACCTAGCGCACACTTTTATATATGCACACACACACTTTCTCACACACTGCAACCTAGCACACTCTTTTACACACACTATCACTGTTTATCTCTCACACTGCAACCTAGCACACACTTTTATACATACACACACTCGCACAGTGCAACCTATAACAGTGTCTTACACACACACACACTATCACCGTTTCTCTGTCACACAGTGCAACCTATAACAGTGTCTTACACACACACACACACTATCACCGTTTCTCTCACACTGCAACCTAGCACACTCTTTTACACACACTATCCCTGTTTTTCTGTCACACTGCAACCTAGCGCACACTTTTATATATGCACACACACACATGCACTCGCACAGTGCAACCTATAACAGTGTCTTACACACACACACTATCTCTGTTTCTCTCTCACACTGCAACCTAGTGCACACTTTTATATATGCACACACACACACTTTCTTGCACAGTGCAACCTATAACAGTGTCTTACACACACACACACTATCACTGTTTCTCCGTCACACAGTGCAACCAAGCGCACTCTTTTATATATACACACTCGCACAGTGCAACCTATAACAGTGTCTTACACACACACACACTATCACTGTTTCTCTGTCACACACTGCAACCTAGCACACTCTTTTACACACACTATCACCGTTTCTCACACACTGCAACCTAGCACACTCTTTTACACACACTATCCCTGTTTTTCTGTCACACTGCAACCTAGCGCACACTTTTATATATGCACACACACACACTTTCTTGCACAGTGCAACCTATAAGTGTCTTACACACACACTATCACTGTTTATCTCTCACACTGCAACCTAGCACACACTTTTATACATACACACACTCGCACAGTGCAACCTATAACAGTGTCTTACACACACACACACTATCACCGTTTCTCTGTCACACAGTGCAACCTATAACAGTGTCTTACACACACACACACACTATCACCGTTTCTCTCACACTGCAACCTAGCACACTCTTTTACACACACTATCCCTGTTTTTCTGTCACACTGCAACCTAGCGCACTTTTATATATGCACACACACACATGCACTCGCACAGTGCAACCTATAACAGTGTCTTACACACACACACTATCTCTGTTTCTCTCTCACACTGCAACCTAGTGCACACTTTTATATATGCACACACACACACACACACACTCGCACAGTGCAACCTACAACAGTGTCTTACACACACACACTATCACTGTGTCTCTGTCACACACTGCAACCTAGCACACTCTTTTACACACAGTATCACCGTTTCTCTCACACACTGCAACCTAGCACACTCTTACACACACACTTATTCTCACACTGCAACCTAGCACACTCTTACACACACACTTATTCTCACACACACACACACACACTTTCTCACACAGTGCAACCTAGCACACTCTTTTACACACACACTATCACTGTTTATCTCTCACACTGCAACCTAGCACACACTTTTATACATACACACACTCGCACACTGCAACCTATAACGGTGTCTTACACACACACACACACACTATCACTGTTTCTCCGTCACACAGTGCAACCTAGCGCACTCTTTTATATATACACACTCGCACAGTGCAACCTATAACAGTGTCTTACACACACACTATCACTGTTTCTGTCACACAGTGCAACCTAGCGCACTCTTTTACACACACTATCACCGTTTCTCTCACACTGCAACCTAGCACACTCTTTTATATACACATAGGTTGCACTGTGTAAGAAAGTAAAACAGTGTCTTACACACACACACTATCACTGTTTCTCTGTCACACAGTGCAACCTAGCGCACTCTTTTACACACACACTATCACTGTTTCTCTGTCACACAGTGCAACCTAGCGCACTCTTTTACACACACACTATCACTGTTTCTCTGTCACACAGTGCAACCTAGCGCACTCTTTTACACACACACTATCACTGTTTCTCTGTCACACAGTGCAACCTAGCGCACTCTTACACACACACTATCACTGTTTCTCTGTCACACAGTGCAACCTAGTGCACTTTTATATACACACACTCTCTCTCAGTGCAACCTATAATACAAATTGTTACACATACTTTCCCACTTTCTCACACCGCAACCTACGGTTTGTTTCTCTCGCACACCGTTTCTCTCTCTCACAGTGCAACCCAGCACACTCTTTTACACGCACACTTTCTCTCTCGCGCACCGCAACCCACGATTCGCACCGTTCGTCACGCGTCGTTTCTCTCGAGGTTTCCCTCTCACCCTGTAACCCACAGCACGTGTTTTCTCGCACGCCGTACGTCGCTCTTTTTCTTGTCGCGCTCTCGCCGTTTCCCACTCGCGGTTTTTCTTTTGCGCCGTAGGCCATAAAACACGTTCCCTCACGCGGTTTCTCTCACACCGTAACCAACGCGCTCTCACGCGCACTTTTTCACTTTCTCCGACGTGCCGTTTCTGTCTCGCCCGCCGCGACCCAGTTTCTCTCGCGCCGTTTCACACCGACGCGCACTCGCGCGCGCTTTCTCTCGCGCACCGCGACCTAGCACGCTCTTTCGTACACGCGCTCTCACAAGGTGCGACCTATAACGGTCTCTTACACGCACGCACACCGCAACCTACGCCAGTCTCTCTCTCGCACACACTTTATCACCGTTTCTCTGTCCCACAGCGCAACCTAGCGCACTCTTTTATATATACACGCACTCGCACAGTGCAACCTATAACAGTGTCTTACACACACACTATCGCCGTTTCTCTGTCACACAGTGCAACCTAGCACACTCTTTTACACACACTTTCCCACCGTTTCTCCGTCACACAGTGCAACCTAGCACACTCTTTTATATTTACACACTCGCACAGTGCAACCTATAACAGTGTCTTACACACACACACACACTATCACTGTTTCTCTGTCACACACTGCAACCTAGCGCACTCTTTTATATATACTCGCACAGTGCAACCTATAACAGTGTCTTACACACACACACTATCACCGTTTCTCCGTCACACAGTGCAACCTAGCGCACTCTTTTATATATACACACTCGCACAGTGCAACCTATAACAGTGTCTTACACACACACACTATCACTGTTTCTCCGTCACACAGTGCAACCTAGCGCACACTTTTATACATGCACACACACACACTTTCTCGCACAGTGCAACCTATAACAGTGTCTTACACACACACACACTATCACCGTTTCTCCGTCACACAGTGCAACCTAGCGCACTCTTATATATACACACTCGCACAGTGCAACCTATAACAGTGTCTTACACACACACACACTATCACCGTTTCTCCGTCACACAGTGCAACCTAGCGCACTCTTATATATACACACTCGCACAGTGCAACCTATAACAGTGTCTTACACACACACACTATCACCGTTTCTCCGTCACACAGTGCAACCTAGCACACTCTTTTATATCTACACACTCGCACAGTGCAACCTATAACAGTGTCTTACACACACACACACACTATCACTGTTTCTCTGTCACACACTGCAACCTAGCGCACTCTTTTATATATACTCGCACAGTGCAACCTATAACAGTGTCTTACACACACACTGCAACGTAGCGCACTCTCACAGTGCCACCCATACCACGTATCGTTACACACGCACGCCGTTTGTCTCTTACACACGCCGCAACCTACGGTTTGTCTCTCGCACCGTTTCACACCGACACACTTGCGCACGCTTTCTCTCACCGTTTCTCTCACGCGGCGCAACCCGTAACGGTGTCGTACACACGGACGCACGCTATCACCGTTTCTCTGTCACACAGTGCAACCTAGCACACTCTGTTACACACACCCACTTACTTTCTCACAGTGCAACCTATAACGGTGTCTTACACACACACACACTTTATTACCGTTTCTCTCACCGCAACCTAGCACAGTCTTTTATACACACACACTATCAATGTTTCTCTGTCACACATGCACTTTCTCGCCGTTTCTCTCTCACACACCGCGACCTAGTTTCTCTCGCACCGTTTCACACTAACACGCACTCGTGCACGCTTTCTCTCGCCGTTTCTCTCACACAGTGCAATCTATAACAGTCTTACACCTTGTTTCTCTCTTACACTGTAACCTAGCACACTCACTTCCTCACACAGTGCAACCTATAACAGTCTTACACACACACACTCTATCACTGTTTCCCTGTCACACAGTGCAACCCATAAGTGTTGTACACACAGTAGCCTAGCACACTTTCCCACCGTTTCCTCTCACACTGTAACTAACAGTCTTAGGCACACTTTTTCACTTTCTCTCACACACCGCGACCTAGTTTCTCTCGCACAGTGCAACCTATAACGGTGTCTTACACACGCACACTATCAATGTTTCTCTGTCACACACTGCAACCTATAATACAAATTGTTACACGTACACTTTCTCACCGTTTCTCTCACATGCCGTTTGTCTCTCACACACCGTGACCTAGTTTCTCTCGCACCGTTTCAAACCAACACGCACTCGTGCACGCTTTCTCTCGCCGTTTCTCTCACACAGTGCAACCTAGCACACCGTTTTACACACACTCACACAGTGCAACCTATAACAGTCTTAGTTACCGCGTGTGCGTATATAACACACTTGCGCACGCTTTCTCTCTCGCACCGCGACCTAGCACGCTCTCACAGTGCAACCTATAAGTGTTACACACAGCAGGCTAGCACACTTTCCCACCGTTTCCTCTCACACTGTAACTAACACACTGCGACCTATTTTCTCTCGCACCCTATAACAGTGTTACATACACACACTTTCTCTCTCGCATTGTTTCTTTCACACTGTAACTCGCAACAGTTTTTCTCTCGCAGCGTAGGCTATAACGCACATTCTATCGCGCACGGTTTGGCGTTTTCTCATTCGGTCACACCGCAATCTACAACTCGCACCGTTTTTCTCTCGCCTCCCTCTCACGGTTTCCCACTCGCGGTTTTTCTTTCGCACATTCTCCGACACGCACACGCCGTTCCTCTCACCGAGACTTACGGCTCGCCTCGTCTCTTGCACCGGCTTCCTTGCCACCTACGTATTTTTTCCAAAGGTCTGTCTCCCACGAGCGTTTCCGAGAAGGTCCGTTTCCCGACGGCGTCTCGGACCGTAGTCCGACGTTTCGCCAAACATTCGTTTTCCCTCCGTCTGTCGCAGTTCCTTCAAGAAGCGAGCCCCCCGAGCCATCAAGGAGATCCGCAAGTTCGCCGTGAAGGAGATGGGCACGCCCGACGTTCGCATCGACACCCGTCTGAACAAGGCGGTGTGGGCCAAGGGAGTCAGGTGAGGCGCAGACAAGGAACGAGTCCCCGGTAGGCTCGCCCGCCCGTCGGTCTAACCCCCTCTCCCTCGTTCTCAGGAACGTCCCGTACCGCATGCGAGTGCGCCTGTCGAGGAAACGCAACGAGGACGAAGACTCTCCCAACAAGCTGTACACCCTCGTCACCTACGTCCCCGTCACCACGTACAAAGGTGAGCCGGCTCGCGGGAGTCCCCCGCCACGGTCGGTAGCGCAGACCGACGTTCCGTCACGGTACCCGAGGGCAAACGTTCGGGTGCAACGGGTCTCACCGAACGTCCTACCCTCGGGTTCCACGGAAGGTCGGTCTGCCTCGTGCGGCATTAAAGGGTATACCCACGCTACTGGGGCGGTGTATTTATTTTCCTTTTGTGGACCCTGGTGGGCAGGCAGAAAAGTAAGTAAGTAAGTAAGTAAGTAAGTAAGTAAGTAAGTAAGTAAGTAAGTAAGTAAGTAAGTAAGTAAGTAAGTAAGTAAGTAAGTAAGTAAGTAAGTAAGTAAGTAAGTAAGTAAGTAAGTAAGTAAGTAAGTAAGTAAGTAAGTAAGTAAGTAAGTAAGTAAGTAAGTAAGTAAGTAAGTAAGTAAGTAAGTAAGTAAGTAAGTAAGTAAGTAAGTAAGTAAGTAAGTAAGTAAGTAAGTAAGTAAGTAAGTAAGTAAGTAAGTAAGTAAGTAAGTAAGTAAGTAAGTAAGTAAGTAAGTAAGTAAGTAAGTAAGTAAGTAAGTAAGTAAGTAAGTAAGTAAGTAAGTAAGTAAGTAAGTAAGTAAGTAAGTAAGTAAGTAAGTAAGTAAGTAAGTAAGTAAGTAAGTAAGTAAGTAAGTAAGTAAGTAAGTAAGTAAGTAAGTAAGTAAGTAAGTAAGTAAGTAAGTAAGTAAGTAAGTAAGTAAGTAAGTAAGTAAGTAAGTAAGTAAGTAAGTAAGTAAGTAAGTAAGTAAGTAAGTAAGTAAGTAAGTAAGTAAGTAAGTAAGTAAGTAAGTAAGTAAGTAAGTAAGTAAGTAAGTAAGTAAGTAAGTAAGTAAGTAAGTAAGTAAGTAAGTAAGTAAGTAAGTAAGTAAGTAAGTAAGTAAGTAAGTAAGTAAGTAAGTAAGTAAGTAAGTAAGTAAGTAAGTAAGTAAGTAAGTAAGTAAGTAAGTAAGTAAGTAAGTAAGTAAGTAAGTAAGTAAGTAAGTAAGTAAGTAAGTAAGTAAGTAAGTAAGTAAGTAAGTAAGTAAGTAAGTAAGTAAGTAAGTAAGTAAGTAAGTAAGTAAGTAAGTAAGTAAGTAAGTAAGTAAGTAAGTAAGTAAGTAAGTAAGTAAGTAAGTAAGTAAGTAAGTAAGTAAGTAAGTAAGTAAGTAAGTAAGTAAGTAAGTAAGTAAGTAAGTAAGTAAGTAAGTAAGTAAGTAAGTAAGTAAGTAAGTAAGTAAGTAAGTAAGTAAGTAAGTAAGTAAGTAAGTAAGTAAGTAAGTAAGTAAGTAAGTAAGTAAGTAAGTAAGTAAGTAAGTAAGTAAGTAAGTAAGTAAGTAAGTAAGTAAGTAAGTAAGTAAGTAAGTAAGTAAGTAAGTAAGTAAGTAAGTAAGTAAGTAAGTAAGTAAGTAAGTAAGTAAGTAAGTAAGTAAGTAAGTAAGTAAGTAAGTAAGTAAGTAAGTAAGTAAGTAAGTAAGTAAGTAAGTAAGTAAGTAAGTAAGTAAGTAAGTAAGTAAGTAAGTAAGTAAGTAAGTAAGTAAGTAAGTAAGTAAGTAAGTAAGTAAGTAAGTAAGTAAGTAAGTAAGTAAGTAAGTAAGTAAGTAAGTAAGTAAGTAAGTAAGTAAGTAAGTAAGTAAGTAAGTAAGTAAGTAAGTAAGTAAGTAAGTAAGTAAGTAAGTAAGTAAGTAAGTAAGTAAGTAAGTAAGTAAGTAAGTAAGTAAGTAAGTAAGTAAGTAAGTAAGTAAGTAAGTAAGTAAGTAAGTAAGTAAGTAAGTAAGTAAGTAAGTAAGTAAGTAAGTAAGTAAGTAAGTAAGTAAGTAAGTAAGTAAGTAAGTAAGTAAGTAAGTAAGTAAGTAAGTAAGTAAGTAAGTAAGTAAGTAAGTAAGTAAGTAAGTAAGTAAGTAAGTAAGTAAGTAAGTAAGTAAGTAAGTAAGTAAGTAAGTAAGTAAGTAAGTAAGTAAGTAAGTAAGTAAGTAAGTAAGTAAGTAAGTAAGTAAGTAAGTAAGTAAGTAAGTAAGTAAGTAAGTAAGTAAGTAAGTAAGTAAGTAAGTAAGTAAGTAAGTAAGTAAGTAAGTAAGTAAGTAAGTAAGTAAGTAAGTAAGTAAGTAAGTAAGTAAGTAAGTAAGTAAGTAAGTAAGTAAGTAAGTAAGTAAGTAAGTAAGTAAGTAAGTAAGTAAGTAAGTAAGTAAGTAAGTAAGTAAGTAAGTAAGTAAGTAAGTAAGTAAGTAAGTAAGTAAGTAAGTAAGTAAGTAAGTAAGTAAGTAAGTAAGTAAGTAAGTAAGTAAGTAAGTAAGTAAGTAAGTAAGTAAGTAAGTAAGTAAGTAAGTAAGTAAGTAAGTAAGTAAGTAAGTAAGTAAGTAAGTAAGTAAGTAAGTAAGTAAGTAAGTAAGTAAGTAAGTAAGTAAGTAAGTAAGTAAGTAAGTAAGTAAGTAAGTAAGTAAGTAAGTAAGTAAGTAAGTAAGTAAGTAAGTAAGTAAGTAAGTAAGTAAGTAAGTAAGTAAGTAAGTAAGTAAGTAAGTAAGTAAGTAAGTAAGTAAGTAAGTAAGTAAGTAAGTAAGTAAGTAAGTAAGTAAGTAAGTAAGTAAGTAAGTAAGTAAGTAAGTAAGTAAGTAAGTAAGTAAGTAAGTAAGTAAGTAAGTAAGTAAGTAAGTAAGTAAGTAAGTAAGTAAGTAAGTAAGTAAGTAAGTAAGTAAGTAAGTAAGTAAGTAAGTAAGTAAGTAAGTAAGTAAGTAAGTAAGTAAGTAAGTAAGTAAGTAAGTAGACTGAAACATGACGGGGGTGGGGTCCCATCAGGCGTCTGACTCACTCTCTCTCTCTCTCTCTCTCTCTCTCTCTCTCGTACACCGCAGGACTGCAGACGGTCAACGTGGACGAGAACTGACCCCGGCCAGACGCGCGAGACGGAGACCGCGTGAGTGCACGTGCGTGCACGGTTGACCGATAGAGAATAAAGGGTGTCGACACATAGTCATGTCTGTGCGTGTATTTGTTCACAATGTCCCTCATTGCCGAGACACGTGTCACTCACCTCGCTCGTGGGGAAGGAGAATTGAAGGGTTTGTTCACAATGTCCCTTATTGCCGAGACACGTGTCACTCACCTCGCTCGTGGGGAAGGAGAATTGAAGGGTGTAAACGCATAAAGGTGTGCGTGTATTTGTTCACAATGTCCCTCATTGCCGAGACACGTGTCACTCACCTCGCTCGTGGGGACGGAGGATAGAGGGTTTGTTCACAATGTCCCTTATTGCCGAGACACGTGTCACTCACCTCGCTCGTGGGGAAGGAGAATTGAAGGGTGTAAACGCATAAAGGTGTGCGTGTATTTGTTCACAATGTCCCTCATTGCCGAGACACGTGTCACTCACCTCGCTCGTGGGGAAGGAGAATTGAAGGGTTTGTTCACAATGTCCCTTATTGCCGAGACACGTGTCACTCACCTCGCTCGTGGGGAAGGAGGATAGAGGGTTTGTTCACAATGTCCCTTATTGCCGAGACACGTGTCGCTCACCTCGCTCGTGGGGAAGGAGAATTGAAGGGTGTAAACGCATAAAGGTGTGCGTGTATTTGTTCCCGGTGTCCCTCATTGCCGAGACACGGGTCCGTTCCACTCACCTCGCAGCGGTACATCATCCTCACAATCAAGTGTTTGGACTCGCTCGTGGGGACGGAGAATAGAAGGTGTAGACACACAAAGGTGTGCGTGTATTTGTTCGCAATGTCCCTTATTGCCGAGACACGTGTCGCTCACCTCGCTCGTGGGGAAGGAGGATAGAGGGTGTAAACGCATAAAGGTGTGCCTGTATTTGTTCACGATATCCCTTATTGCCGAGACACGTGTCTCACACTCGCTCATGAGGATGGAGTCAGTAAAACACACAGACCAGGGGGGGGGTTCACATACAAGAACGGGAGACAAATGACGTGCGACCAATAAAATCACAATACACAACACGGTTCGCATGGGATGGAAGAAAGAGGCCGAACAGAAAGGGGGCGTCGAGGCCGCCGTGACGGACGACGTCGGGATCCGCTCCTCCGTCAAGGGGGCGTCGAGGCCGCCGTGACGGACGACGTCGGGATCCGCTCCTCCGTGGACTCGCGCCGACACGACAAGGGTGAGTAGCTGCTGCGGTGGTGCTGGTGGTGGCAACTTCACGGACTCCCGCCTTGGCTCGCTCTTTGCCTCCTCCCGCTACTCTTGATTTCGATAGCTGCCGGTGACCCCGTCAATGACGCTTTCAAAGAAGGTTGCAAATAAAGTAGCGAGTCACTTTTCAGTTAAATCATTTGGCATCAAAAGAAGAAATGAATAAACAGGAACGGAGTCTCGTACGTGCGAGCCGCGGGAACAGGAGACGGTCGGAAGCGGACATGGCAAACCGGAGCGTTACAATCGCTGCGATGTATTCTGAAATAGTCGAGGAAAAAGAACAATGGTCGCGTGTAGATTGTGTGTTGGGGGAAAAACTCTTGTCAACTGCGAAAAAAAGACCATAAAAAAAATCAACATCTGCATGATGATCAGCACTACACATGTGCGTATGTATCAGAGGCGGCAAAAGTACGCACGTCCGTTACTTAAGTAGAAGTACCGATTATACCTCTGGACTTGAGTAAAAAGTAGTTATTACTTTGACCCGTTTTACCTGTTAACCGAACCTCACGTCATATTAATATTAAAGGAAATTTACATCTATCTATCTATCTAACAGTAGGGGAGACAATAAATATCAACTTTGTCATGAGCAATTTTTGAAGGGGGACACAAATAATAGTCAAATTGTATTGATAAAGACACAGTGTCCCCCACAGTTAAACGCTTTGCTTTTATTCTTGTAGAATTGACACTGCGTCATTTGAAGTTGAAGGATCTCTCGGGTTCAGTGACGAAGCAAAACAAGGAATTAAAGAAAAAGGAAATCTTTCATTTCAAATTGATTGAGACCCTTAACAGAATAAAATCTGATCTTGAAGTTGAAGGATCTCTCGGGTTCAGTGACGAAGCAAAACAAGGAATTAAAGAAAAAGGAAATCTTTCATTTCAAATTGATTGAGACCCTTAACAGAATAAAATCTGATCATAAAACAATATGCTCGTTGAGTTAACGTTATACCGAGTCGTCCCAAATAAACCACTGCATGGGAAACGGCTTTGGCGTGTTAGTGTCACAAGCTAACGTTCAGTCATATTTTAATCGCTGATAGAGCAGATTCATGGACAATTACATGCCTAATCAGCATTTTTGCCGCGACTCATTTATGAATGAGTCTCAATAACTAGATTAAAGAGAATCGCGTCCCCTACTTAATAGAGCTGAACATTAATTGAGGCACACACACACACACCTGACTCGTGTGTGTAGAGTAGGTGAGACGAACTGGGAAAGCAGGCGGTGGGTCAATGTTTCTAAATGCATTCTTGCGGGGTTTTTTCCTACTCATACAATTACATAGGTATACATAAATATATTTGGATTACAATAAAGAGTGCGATATTTTTAGACGATCCTCGGATGTGGGGGACATGCCCCATCCGTCTCCCCCGCCCATGTTGTTACCTGATGAATGTATCCAGGCTGAGGAGCCACACACAGACCGCAAGCAGAGAAAAGATGATGACGATGATCACGAATGTGTCTGTTCTCAGTCGTGTTCTCATCACTGACTCCCTCTGTGTCATCCCCAAATTTCACACTGCCTTCTGTCTGCTGATTCTTTCTCTTCGGAAAGAGTGAGGGTCAGGACTTTACACAGCAGCGGATTGACAAAGACGCGCAGTAACAGGAAATCGGTTGGTTTTGCTGAAATCGGCGCGCAGTGAAGAGAAAACAAATGATAGTCCACCAAATCAACGGATTCAAACTAAAGTAACGAGTCGGTTTTGAAAAAGGAAAAAGGAAAAAGGACAGATATTTGGGTAAAAATGGCATGAGGCAAAGTACAAAGTCGTCTGAAAAACAAATAGTGGAGTAAAGTACCGATACGAGAAAAAGCTAAAGCATCAGCGCCGTTATTAGTTTTATTGACGTAAGAGTGACCCGATAGCGCCGTTTCCGTCATTTTCGCCCAGACTTTGAAATGGCCAGAGGAATTGAAGAATGGCGTGTCCCAAATAATCAAGTTCACTGTGTTTACCAACGTTCGGACCATCCAAATTGCCCTTATTATGCACAGAAAATTTGTGTAAAACCGTAAAACGCAAAGGGCACGAGTGGAGCCCGACTGCCCCAGTCCTGCCTTCGGCAGACATCTGGTTGCGGCACACGGACCACTTTTATTCCGAGCAGGCCGTCGATCTGCAGTGGTGCAAAGTCGGCCAAACTAAGTAACGGAGTACAAATACTTTGTTAGTGTACTCGAGTAGATGTTTCTGATATCGGTACTTTACTCCACTATTTATTTCTCCAGACAACTTTTTACTCGTCACGTTTTCAAAAGCGGCTCGGTACTTCACTTTTAATCCATCGATTTGGTGAAATATCACATTTCTCTTTTCACCGCGCGCCGATTTCCCGTTCCTGCGCGTCTTTTTCAATCCGCCCAAATACATTCATTAGGTAACAACATGGCCGTAAATCCCGGGGGGGGGGACCCCAATGATCTTCAAAATATCGCGCACTCTGTTGGAAACAATATATCTATGTATACCTAAATAATTGTGTAAGTAGAACAAAACAACGCAAAAATGCATTTAGAAACAGTTCCCCCCCCCCCCCCCACCCCCTCCTCACAGTGGTTTGACCCACTGCATCGCTTTCCCAGTTCGTCTCACCTGCTCTACACACACGAGTCGGGTGTGTGTCTGCGACTCCATGTTTAACTCCATTCACTTTAAATAAAGCGATTCTCTTTGATCTAGTTATTGAGACTCATTCATAAATGAGTCGCGGCAAAAATGCTGATTAGGCATGTAATTGTCCATGAATCTGCTCCATCAGCGATGAAAATATCCCTTATGTAGTGAACGTTAGCTTGTGTACGATAGCTTGTAGCATAGCGCACCGACACTAACACGCCAAAGCCGTTTCCCATGCAGTGGTTTATTTGGGACGACTTGACATGACGTTAACTCAATGAGCATATTGTTTCTCTGTGCATTTACTAAATGAGCGCTGTGCTTCATCCGAACTGAGCCCAGTGAACCTTCGACTTCAAATAACCATAATGACGCAGTCTCCATGCTCCAATAATAAAAGCAAACCGTTTAACTGTGGGGGACACTGTGTCTCTATCAGTACAATTTGACTACTATTTGTGTCCCCCTTCAAAAATTGCTCATGAGAAATTTCATATTTATTCTCCCCCCCCCTACTGTTGAATAAAATGTACTCCCATTTTATCTAATATTATTATGATGTGATGTTCGGTTAACAGCTTAAAACGGGTCAAAGTAATAACTACTTTCTACTCAAGTACATGTCGGAGCCAAGACTTGTTTACTTTCGCTTGAGTACAGAGGGATGATCGGTACTTGAACCCGAGGATCTGGACTTCTACACGAGTAACGGACGTGTGTACTTTTGCCGCCTCTGCTTTATTAATCGTACAGATGAAAAACAATACATCAGTCGAATCTGTAAAATGCTTATGATTGAGATATATATATATATATAGAAGCTGCTTGACTTGACTTGAAGAGGTGCACTTTGTTCGGCATCACCTCGTTAGCTGTCCGTGTGGAAACGTAGCAAAGGCTCTCAATAATGTCCACACGTCTCTGCACTGCTGCAGCCTTTCTATTTAATCAGTGGACATATGATACGTATTTATCTTTATTATTTGCACTTTTGGTAGCTGTAGACTGCACCTATCTATCAATTATTATGATGTGAGCTCCGGTTAACGGCTAAAACGGATAAAAGTAATAACTACTTTTTACTCAAGTACATGTCGGAGCCAAGACTTGTTTACTTTCGCTTGAGTTCAGAGGTATAATCGGTACTTCTACTCGAGTAACGGACGTGCGTACTTTTGCCGCCTCTGCCTGATAGAACTTATTTCTTCATGCCAATCATCTGTATTACGCCTGTTACGCCCGGTGAGGCGTGAAAGAGATACGAGTGACGCAAAAGTAATATGACACGTGACTCGCCGTAAAAAGGAACCGAGTGTTAGCGTTAAAACCGTTTCGCACGCGTTCCTTGTCCGTTCGGTGCCTATGGGATGTTTACGACGTTAGTCGGTAAGGTAAACGGAGAGTCTTATCTGAGCTGTTTAGAGCTGAGAGTCTTATCTGAGCTCGCATGCATTTTTTTTTTCAAAACAATTCAATCTTGTTTTGGCTTTAAAGTCTATTTTTTTTTCTCCTAACTTACAAAATTGGTGATTTCAATTGGAGAGACTGGATTGCTCATTTTGGTTCAAGACCGCGATTCCTCTGGTGTCTTGTGTTGTGCGTCTGTTCTTTGTTCTGTGTTAAGAAGACGGCTCATAACGTTTCTCGCCCATTGTCGAAAGAAAAACCCCAAAGATTAGACGTATAGGAATGGTGCCGGTGTTGGGCCTGCTTCGAACCCCCGGTCTGAAATCAACCCCCCTACGCGTGCACGCGCACAGTACCGTCGTAATTCCTGTCGATGGCACTCAAAACACGGAAGATTGGGTCAAACGTTTTCCTGGTCCTAACGCCAAAAGATCAATCTGAAGAAAACGTATACAGCTTCCTGTAGATGGCGGAATAAACTCAGGAACGGAATCATTTGCTTTTAACCCCCCCCCCCCCCCCCCGATTTCTTTTTCCTTTATTCTAAAAGTTACCAAACTTGCTGTGAGAAAAATAATTCATTTATGCTAACAACACGGACAGCTGTATTATTTAGGGGGGTGTTAATTAGGGGGGTATTATTTAGGCAAGCCGAATGTAAACCCCCTGCCTGAATTCTACCCCCCCCCCTCTATTTCTTTTTCCTTTATACTCAAAGTTACCAAACTTGCTGTGATACACCTACACAAGTAATAATGTATGTGTGAAATACTACATTTAATCTAACAACACGGACAGCTGTTGTATTTAGAGGGGTATTATTTAGGCAAGCCGAATGTAAACCCCCTGCCTGAATTCTACAAACACCCCCCCCCCCATTTCTTTTTTCTTTATACTCAGTTACCAAACTTGCTGTAAAAAAAATACTACATTTAATCTAACAACACGGACAGCTGTATTATTTAGGGGGGTGTTAATTAGGGGGGTATTATTTAGGCAAGCCGAATGTAAACCCCCTGCCTGAATTCTACCCCCCCCCCCCCTCTATTTCTTTTTCCTTTATACTCAAAGTTAGCAAACTTGCTGTGATACACCTACACAAGTAATAATGTATGTGTAAAATACTACATTTATGCTAACAACACGGACAGCTGTATTATTTAGGGGGGTATTATTTAGGCAAGCCGAATGTAAACCCCCTGCCTGAATTCTACACCCCCCCCCCCCCTATTTCTTTTTCCTTTATACTCAGAGTTACCAAACTTCCTGTGATACACCTACACAAGTAATAATTTATGTGTAAAATACTACTTTTATGCTAACAACATGGACAGCTGTATTATTTAGGGGGGTGTTTTTTAGGGGGGTATTTTTTAGGCAAGCCGAATGTAAACCCCCTGCCTGATTTCTACACCCGCCCCATTTCGTTTTCCCCCATATGAAGACTTACCAAACTTGCTGTGATACACCTACACAAGTAATAATGTATGTGTAAAATACTACATTTAATCTAACAACATGGACAGCTGTATTATTTAGGGGGGTATTATTTAGGCAAGCCGAATTCTACCCCCCCCCCCCCATTTCTTTTTCCCCCATATGAGGACTTACCAAACTTGCTGTGATACACCTACACAAGTAATAATGTATGTGTAAAATACTACATTTAATCTAACAACATGGACAGCTGTTGTATTTAGGGGGGTATTATTTAGGCAAGCTTAATGTAAACCCCCTGCCTGAATTCTACCCCCCCCCCCTATTTCTTTTTCCCCCATATGAAGAGTTACCAAACTTGCTGTGAAAAAAAATACTACATTTACGCTAACAACATGGACAGCTGTATTATTTAGGCAAGCCGAATGTAAACCCCCTGCCTGAATTCTACCCCCTTCTATTTCTTTTTCCCCCCATATGAAGGGTTACCAAACTTGCTGTAATACACCTACACAAGTAATAATGTATGTGTAAAATACTACATTTATGCTAACAACACGGACAGCTGTATTATTTAGGGGGGTATTATTTAGGCAAGCCGAATGTAAACCCACTGCCTGAATTCTTTAACCCCCCCCCCCCCCCCATTTCTTTTACCTTTATTCTCAGAGTTACCAAACTTGCTGTCATACACCTACACAAGTAATAATGTATGTGTGAAATACTACATTTATGCTAAAAACACGGACAGCTGTATTATTTAGGGGGGTGTTATTTAGGGGGGTATTATTTAGGCAAGCCGAATGTAAACCCCCTGCTTGAATTCTAACCCCCCCCCCCCATTTCCTTTTCCTTCATACTCAGTTACCAAACTTGCTGTGAAAAAATACTACATTTATGCTAACAACACGGACAACTGTATTATTTAGGGGGGTGTTATTTAGGGGGGTATTATTTAGGCAAGCCGGATGTAAACCCCCTGCCTGAATTCTTTAACCCCCCTTCTATTTCTTTTTGCTTCCTACTCAGTTACTAAACTTGCTGTGAAAAAAATACTACATTTATGCTAACAACATGGACAACTGTATTATTTAGGGGGGTATTATTTACGCAAGCTGAATGTAAACCCCCTGCCTGAATTCTACCCCCTTCTATTTCTTTTCCCCCATATGAAGAGTTACCAAACTTGCTGTGAAAAAAATACTACATTTACGCTAACAACATGGACAGCTGTATTATTTAGGGGGGTATTATTTAGGCAAGCCGAATGTAAACCCCCTGCCTGAATTCTTTAACCCCCCCCCCCCATTTCTTTTTCCTTTATTCTCAGAGTTACCAAACTTGCTGTCATACACCTACACAAGTAATAATGTATGTGTAAAATACTACATTTATGCTAACAACATGGACAGCTGTTGTATTTAGGGGGGTATTTTTTAGGCAAGCGGAATGTAAACCCCCTGCCTGAATTCTACACCCGCCCCTATTTCTTTTTCCTTCATTCTTAGAGTTAGCAAACTTGCTGTGATACACCTACACAAGTAATAATGTATGTGTAAAATACTACATTTATGCTAACAACATGGACAGCTGTATTATTTAGGGGGGTATTATTTAGGCAAGCTGAATGTAAACCCCCTGCCCGAATTCTTTAACCCCCCTTCTATTTATTTTTGCTTCATACTCAGTTACCAAACTTGCTGTAAAAAAAATACTACATTTAATCTAACAACACGGACAGCTGTATTATTTAGGGGGGTTTTATTTAGGCAAGCCGAATTCTACCCCCCCCCCATTTCTTTTTCCCCCATATGAGGACTTACCAAACTTGCTGTGATACACCTACACAAGTAATAATGTATGTGTAAAATACTACTTTTATGCTAAAAACATGGACAGCTGTATTATTTAGGGGGGTATTATTTAGGCAAGCCGAATGTAAACCCCCTGCTTGAATTCTAACCCCCCCCCGCCATTTCCTTTTCCTTCATACTCAGTTACCAAACTTGCTGTGAAAAAAATACTACATTTACGCTAACAACATGGACAGCTGTATTATTTAGGGGGGTATTATTTAGGCAAGCCGAATGTAAACCCCCTGCCTGAATTCTTTAACCCCCCCCTTCTATTTATTTTTGCTTCATACTCAGTTACCAAACTTGCTGTAAAAAAATTACTACATTTAATCTAACAACATGGACAGCTGTATTATTTAGGGGGGTATTATTTAGGCAAGCCGAATGTAAACCCCCTGCCTGAATTCTACCCCCCCCCCTATTTCTTTTTCCTTTATTCTCAGAGTTACCAAACTTGCTGTGATACACCTACACAAGTAATAATGTATGTGTAAAATACTACTTTTATGCTAACAACATGGACAGCTGTATTATTTAGGGGGTTTTATTTAGGCAAGCCGAATGTAAACCCCCTGCCTGAATTCTTTAACCCCCCCCCCCCCATTTCTTTTTCCTTTATTCTCAGAGTTACCAAACTTGCTGTGATACACCTACACAAGTAATAATGTATGTGTAAAATACTACATTTCATCTAACAACATGGACAGCTGTTGTATTTAGGGGGGTATTATTTAGGCAAGCCGAATGTAAACCCCCTGCCTGAATTCTTTAACCCCCCTTCTATTTCTTTTTCCTTCATACTCAGTTACCAAACTTGCTGTAAAAAAAAATACTACATTTATGCTAACAACACGGACAGCTGTATTATTTACAGGGGTTTTATTTAGGAAAGCTGAATGTAAACCCCCTGCCTGAATTCTACCCCCCCCCCCTATTTCTTTTTCCTTTATTCTCAGAGTTACCAAACTTGCTGTGATACACCTACACAAGTAATAATGTATGTGTAAAATACTACTTTTATGCTAACATGAACAGCTGTATTATTTAGGGGGTTTTATTTAGGCAAGCCGAATGTAAACCCCCTGCCTGAATTCTACACTTCCCCCATTTCGTTTTCCCCCATATGAAGACTTACCAAACTTGCTGTGATACACCTACACAAGCAATAATGTATGTGTAAAATACTACATTTATGCTAACAACATGGACAGCTGTTGTATTTAGGGGGGTTTTATTTAGGCAAGCCGAATGTAAACCCCCTGCTTGAATTCTAACCCCCCCCCCTATTTCTTTTTCCCCCATATGAAGAGTTACCAAACTTGCTGTGAAAAAAAATACTACATTTACGCTAACAACATGGACAGCTGTATTATTTAGGCAAGCCGAATGTAAACCCCCTGCCTGAATTCTACCCCCTTCTATTTCTTTTTCCCCCCATATGAAGGGTTACCAAACTTGCTGTAATACACCTACACAAGTAATAATGTATGTGTAAAATACTACATTTATGCTAAAAACATGGACAGCTGTATTATTTAGGGGGGTATTATTTAGGCAAGCCGAGTGTAAACCCCCTGCCTGAATTCTACACCCCCCCCCCCCATTTCTTTTTCGCCCATATGAAGTTACCAAACTTGCTGTGAAAAAAAAATTCCTTGCCTGAATTCTACCCCCCCCCCCCTCTATTTCTTTTTCCTTTATACTCAAAGTTAGCAAACTTGCTGTGATACACCTACACAAGTAATAATGTATGTGTGAAATACTACATTTAATCTAACAACACGGACAGCTGTATTATTTAGGGGGGTATTATTTAGGCAAGCCGAATGTAAACCCCCTGCCTGAATTCTACAAACACCCCCCCCCATTTCTTTTTCCTTTATACTCAGAGTTACCAAACTTGCTGTGATACACCTACACAAGCAATAATGTATGTGTAAAATACTACATTTATGCTAACAACATGGACAGCTGTATTATTTAGGGGGGTATTATTTAGGCAAGCTGAATGTAAACCCCCTGCCTGAATTCTACCCCCCCCCCCTATTTCTTTTTCCTTTATACTCAGAGTTACCAAACTTGCTGTGATACACCTACACAAGTAATAATTTATGTGTAAAATACTACTTTTATGCTAACATGAACAGCTGTATTATTTAGGGGGGTGTTTTTTAGGGGGGTATTTTTTAGGCAAGCCGAATGTAAACCCCCTGCCTGATTTCTACACCCGCCCCATTTCGTTTTCCCCCATATGAAGACTTACCAAACTTGCTGTGATACACCTACACAAGTAATAATGTATGTGTGAAATACTACTTTTATGCTAACATGAACAGCTGTATTATTTGGGGGGGGGTGTTATTTAGGGGGTTTTATTTAGGCAAGCTTAATGTAAACCCCCTGCCTGAATTCTACAACCCCCCCCCCCCCCTATTTGTTTTTCCTTTATTCTCAGAGTTACCAAACTTGCTGTGATACACCTACACAAGTAATAATGTATGTGTAAAATACTACATTTCATCTAACAACATGGACAGCTGTTGTATTTAGGGGGGTATTATTTAGGCAAGCCGAATGTAAACCCCCTGCCTGAATTCTTTAACCCCCCTTCTATTTCTTTTTCCTTTATTCTCAGAGTTACCAAACTTGCTGTAATACACCTACACAAGTAATAATGTATGTGTAAAATACTACATTTATGCTAACAACATGGACAGCTGTATTATTTAGGGGGGTTTTATTTAGGCAAGCTGAATGTAAACCCCCTGCTTGAATTCTAACCCCCCCCATTTCTTTTTCCTTTATTCTAAGAGTTACCAAACTTGCTGTGAAAAAAATACTACATTTAATCCCACAACATGGACAGCTGTATTATTTAGGGGGGTTTTATTTAGGCAAGCCGAATTCTACCCCCCCCCCCCCCATTTCTTTTTCCCCCATATGAGGACTTACCAAACTTGCTGTGATACACCTACACAAGTAATAATGTATGTGTGAAATACTACTTTTATGCTAACATGAACAGCTGTATTATTTAGGGGGTTTTATTTAGACAAGCTGAATGTAAACCCCCTGCCTGAATTCTTTAACCCCCCCTCTATTTCTTTTTCCTTCATACTCAGTTACCAAACTTGCTGTAAAAAAAATACTACGTTTATGCTAACAACACGGACAACTGTATTATTTAGGGGGGTATTATTTAGGCAAGCTGAATGTAAACCCACTGCCTGAATTCTTTAACCCCCCCACCCCCATTTATTTTTCCTTTATTCTCAGAGTTACCAAACTTGCTGTGATACACCTACACAAGTAATAATGTATGTGTAAAATACTACATTTAATCTAACAACACGGACAGCTGTTGTATTTAGGGGGGTATTTTTTAGGCAAGCCGAATGTAAACCCCCTTCCTTGAATCTACCCCCCCCCCATTTCGTTTTCCCCCATATGAAGACTTACCAAACTTGCTGTGATACACCTACACAAGTAATAATGTATGTGTGAAATACTACTTTTATGCTAACACGGACAGCTGTATTATTTAGGGGGGTGTTATTTAGGGGGGTATTATTTACGCAAGTCGAATGTAAACCCCCTGCCTGAATTCTACACCCCCCCCCATTTCTTTTTCCTTTATACTCAGAGTTACCAAACTTGCTGTGATACACCTACACAAGTAATAATGTATGTGTAAAATACTACATTTATGCTAACAACATGGACAGCTGTATTATTTAGGGGGGTTTTATTTAGGCAAGCCGAATGTAAACCCCCTGCTTGAATTCTTTAACCCCCCCCCCCCATTTCCTTTTCCTTCATACTCAGTTACCAAACTTGCTGTGAAAAAATACTACATTTATGCTAACAACACGGACAACTGTATTATTTAGGGGGGTTTTATTTACGCAAGCTGAATGTAAACCCCCTGCCTGAATTCTACCCCCTTCTATTTCTTTTTCCCCCCATATGAAGGGTTACCAAACTTGCTGTAATACACCTACACAAGTAATAATGTATGTGTAAAATACTACATTTATGCTAACAACACGGACAGCTGTATTATTTAGGGGGGTATTTTTTAGGCAAGCGGAATGTAAACCCACTGCCTGCATTCTTTAAAACCCCCCCCCCCCCATTTATTTTTCCTTTATTCTCAGAGTTACCAAACTTGCTGTCATACACCTACACAAGTAATAATTTAAGTGTAAAATACTACATTTATGCTAACAACATGGACAGCTGTATTATTTAGGGGGGTGTTATTTAGGGGGGTATTATTTAGGCAAGCCGAATGTAAACCCCCTGCCTGAATTCTACACCCCCCCCCATTTCTTTTTCCCCCATATGAAGTTACCAAACTTGCTGTGATACACCTACACAAGTAATAATGTATGTGTAATATACTACATTTAATCCAACAACATGGACAGCTGTATTATTTAGGGGGGTATTATTTAGGCAAGCCGAATGTAAACCCCCTGCCTGAATTCTACCCCCCCCCCTATTTCTTTTTCCTTTATTCTCAGAGTTACCAAACTTGCTGTGATACACCTACACAAGTAATAATTTATGTGTAAAATACTACTTTTATGCTAACATGAACAGCTGTATTATTTAGGGGGGTGTTTTTTAGGGGGGTATTTTTTAGGCAAGCCGAATGTAAACCCCCTGCCTGAATTCTACACCCGCCCCATTTCGTTTTCCCCCATATGAAGACTTACCAAACTTGCTGTGATACACCTACACAAGTAATAATGTATGTGTGAAATACTACTTTTATGCTAACATGAACAGCTGTATTATTTAGGGGGGTGTTATTTAGGGGGTTTTATTTAGGCAAGCTTAATGTAAACCCCCTGCCTGAATTCTACAACCCCCCCCCATCCCCCCCCCTTATTTCTTTTTCCTTTATTCTCAGAGTTACCAAACTTGCTGTGATACACCTACACAAGTAATAATGTATGTGTAAAATACTACATTTATGCTAAAAACATGGACAGCTGTATTATTTACGGGGGTATTTTTTAGGCAAGCTGAATGTAAACCCCCTGCCTGAATTCTACACCCCCCCCCCGATTTCTTTTTCCTTTATTCTAAAAGTTACCAAACTTGCTGTGAGAAAAATACTACATTTATGCTAACAACACGGACAGCTGTATTATTTAGGGGGGTTTTATTTAGGCAAGCCGAATTCTACCCCCCCCCCCCATTTCTTTTTCCCCCATATGAGGACTTACCAAACTTGCTGTGATACACCTACACAAGTAATAATGTATGTGTAAAATACTACTTTTATGCTAACAACACGGACAGCTGTATTATTTACGGGGGTATTATTTAGGCAAGCCGAATGTAAACCCCCTGCCTGAATTCTAACACCCCCCCCCATTTCCTTTTCCTTCATACTCAGTTACCAAACTTGCTGTGAAAAAATACTACATTTATGCTAACAACACGGACAACTGTATTATTTAGGGTGGTATTATTTACGCAAGCTGAATGTAAACCCCCTGCCTGAATTCTACCCCCTTCTATTTCTTTTTCCCCCCATATGAAGAGTTACCAAACTTGCTGTGAAAAAAATACTACATTTACGCTAACAACATGGACAGCTGTATTATTTAGGCAAGCCGAATGTAAACCCCCTGCCTGAATTCTTTAACCCCCCTTCTATTTATTTTTGCTTCATACTCAGTTACTAAACTTGCTGTGAAAAAAATACTACATTTATGCTAACAACACGGACAGCTGTTGTATTTAGGGGGGTATTATTTAGGCAAGCTGAATGTAAACCCCCTGCCCGAATTCTTTAACCCCCCTTCTATTTATTTTTGCTTCATACTCAGTTACCAAACTTGCTGTAAAAAAAATACTACATTTAATCTAACAACACGGACAGCTGTATTATTTAGGGGGGTGTTAATTAGGGGGGTATTATTTAGGCAAGCCGAATGTAAACCCCCTGCCTGAATTCTACCCCCCCCCCCCCCTTCTATTTCTTTTTCCTTTATACTCAAAGTTAGCAAACTTGCTGTGATACACCTACACAAGTAATAATGTATGTGTAAAATACTACATTTATGCTAACAACATGGACAGCTGTTGTATTTAGGGGGGTATTATTTAGGCAAGCTGAATGTAAACCCCCTGCCTGAATTCTACCCCCCCCCCCCTATTTCTTTTTCCTTTATACTCAGAGTTACCAAACTTGCTGTGATACACCTACACAAGTAATAATTTATGTGTAAAATACTACTTTTATGCTAACAACATGGACAGCTGTATTATTTAGGGGGGTGTTTTTTAGGGGGGTATTTTTTAGGCAAGCCGAATGTAAACCCCCTGCCTGATTTCTACACCCGCCCCATTTCGTTTTCCCCCATATGAAGACTTACCAAACTTGCTGTGATACACCTACACAAGTAATAATGTATGTGTAAAATACTACATTTAATCTAACAACATGGACAGCTGTATTATTTAAGGGGGTTTTATTTAGGCAAGCCGAATTCTACCCCCCCCCCCCATTTCTTTTTCCCCCATATGAGGACTTACCAAACTTGCTGTGATACACCTACACAAGTAATAATGTATGTGTAAAATACTACATTTATGCTAACAACATGGACAGCTGTTGTATTTAGGGGGGTTTTATTTAGGCAAGCTTAATGTAAACCCCCTGCCTGAATTCTACCCCCCCCCCCTATTTCTTTTTCCCCCATATGAAGAGTTACCAAACTTGCTGTGAAAAAAAATACTACATTTACGCTAACAACATGGACAGCTGTATTATTTAGGCAAGCCGAATGTAAACCCCCTGCCTGAATTCTACCCCCTTCTATTTCTTTTTCCCCCATATGAAGGGTTACCAAACTTGCTGTAATACACCTACACAAGTAATAATGTATGTGTAAAATACTACATTTATGCTAAAAACATGGACAGCTGTATTATTTAGGGGGGTATTATTTAGGCAAGCCGAATGTAAACCCCCTGCCTGAATTCTACACCCCCCCCCCATTTCTTTTTCGCCCATATGAAGTTACCAAACTTGCTGTGAAAAAAAAATTCCTTGCCTGAATTCTACCCCCCCCCCCCCCTCTATTTCTTTTTCCTTTATACTCAAAGTTAGCAAACTTGCTGTGATACACCTACACAAGTAATAATGTATGTGTGAAATACTACATTTAATCTAACAACATGGACAGCTGTATTATTTACGGGGGTATTATTTAGGCAAGCCGAATGTAAACCCCCTGCTTGAATTCTAACCCCCCCCCCCCCCATTTCCTTTTCCTTCATACTCAGTTACCAAACTTGCTGTGAAAAAATACTACATTTATGCTAACAACACGGACAACTGTATTATTTAGGGTGGTATTATTTACGCAAGCTGAATGTAAACCCCCTGCCTGAATTCTACCCCCTTCTATTTCTTTTTCCCCCCATATGAAGAGTTACCAAACTTGCTGTGAAAAAAATACTACATTTACGCTAACAACATGGACAGCTGTATTATTTAGGGGGGTGTTATTTAGGCAAGCCGAATGTAAACCCCCTGCCTGAATTCTTTAACCCCCCTTCTATTTATTTTTGCTTCATACTCAGTTACCAAACTTGCTGTAAAAAAAATACTACATTTAATCTAACAACACGGACAGCTGTTGTATTTAGGGGGGTGTTAATTAGGGGGGTATTATTTAGGCAAGCCGAATGTAAACCCCCTGCCTGAATTCTACAAACACCCCCCCCCATTTCTTTTTTCTTTATACTCAAAGTTAGCAAACTTGCTGTGATACACCTACACAAGTAATAATGTATGTGTAATATACTACATTTATGCTAACAACATGGACAGCTGTATTATTTAGGGGGGTTTTATTTAGGCAAGCTGAATGTAAACCCCCTGCCTAAATTCTACCCCCCCCCCATTTCTTTTTCCTTTATTCTAAGAGTTACCAAACTTGCTGTGAAAAAAATACTACATTTAATCCCACAACATGGACAGCTGTATTATTTAGGGGGGTTTTATTTAGGCAAGCCGAATTCTACCCCCCCCCCCCCATTTCTTTTTCCCCCATATGAGGACTTACCAAACTTGCTGTGATACACCTACACAAGTAATAATGTATGTGTGAAATACTACTTTTATGCTAACATGAACAGCTGTATTATTTAGGGGGTTTTATTTAGACAAGCTGAATGTAAACCCCCTGCCTGAATTCTTTAACCCCCCCCCATTTATTTTTCCTTTATGCTCAAAGTTAGCAAACTTGCTGTGATACACCTACACAAGTAATAATGTATGTGTAAAATACTACATTTCATCTAACAACATGGACAGCTGTTGTATTTAGGGGGGTATTATTTAGGCAAGCCGGATGTAAACCCCCTGCCTGAATTCTTTAACCCCCCCTCTATTTCTTTTTCCTTCATACTCAGTTACCAAACTTGCTGTGAAAAAAATACTACATTTAATCCCACAACATGGACAGCTGTATTATTTAGGGGGGTATTATTTAGGGGGTTTTATTTAGCCAAGCCGAATGTAAACCCCCTGCCTGAATTGTACCCCCCCCCCATTTCTTTTTCCTTTATGCTCAGAGTTACCAAACTTGCTGTGATACACCTACACAAGTAATAATGTATGTGTAAAATACTACATTTATGCTAACAACATTGACAGCTGTTGTATTTAGGGGGGTTTTATTTAGGCAAGCCGAATGTAAACCCCCTGCCTGAATTCTTTAACCCCCCTTCTATTTCTTTTTCCTTTATTCTAATAGTTACCAAACTTGCTGTGATAAAAATAATTCATTTATGCTAAAAACATGGACAGCTGTATTATTTAGGGGGGTTTTATTTAGGCAACCCGAATGTAAACGCCCGTCCTGAATTCTACAACCCCCCCCCCATTTCTTTTTCCTTTATTCTCAGAGTTACCAAACTTGCTGTGATACACCTACACAAGTAATAATGTATGTGTGAAATACTACTTTTATGCTAACATGAACAGCTGTATTATTTAGGGGGTTTTATTTAGACAAGCCGAATGTAAACCCCCTGCCTGAATTCTACACTCCCCCCATTTCGTTTTCCCCCATATGAAGACTTACCAAACTTGCTGTGATACACCTACACAAGTAATAATGTATGTGTAAAATACTACATTTATGCTAACAACACGGACAGCTGTATTATTTAGGTGGGTTTTATTTAGGCAAGCCGAATTCTACCCCCCCCCCCCATTTCTTTTTCCCCCATATGAGGACTTACCAAACTTGCTGTGATACACCTACACAAGTAATAATGTATGTGTAAAATACTACATTTATGCTAACAACATGGACAGCTGTTGTATTTAGGGGGGTATTATTTAGGCAAGCCGGATGTAAACCCCCTGCCTGAATTCTTTAACCCCCCCCCCCCCATTTCTTTTTCCTTTATTCTCAGAGTTACCAAACTTGCTGTGATACACCTACACAAGTAATAATGTATGTGTGAAATACTACATTTATGCTAACAACACGGACAGCTGTTGTATTTAGGGGGGTATTATTTAGGCAAGCCGAATGTAAACCCCCTGCCTGAATTCTTTAACCCCCCTTCTATTTATTTTTGCTTCATACTCAGTTACCAAACTTGCTGTAAAAAAATTACTACATTTAATCTAACATGAACAGCTGTATTATTTAGGGGGGTGTTATTTAGGCAAGCCGAATTCTACCCCCCCCCCCATTTCTTTTTCCCCCATATGAGGACTTACCAAACTTGCTGTGATACACCTACACAAGTAATAATGTATGTGTAAAATACTACTTTTATGCTAACAACACGGACAACTGTATTATTTAGGGGGGTATTATTTACGCAAGCTGAATGTAAACCCCCTGCCTGAATTCTACCCCCTTCTATTTCTTTTTCCCCCCATATGAAGGGTTACCAAACTTGCTGTAATACACCTACACAAGTAATAATGTATGTGTAAAATACTACATTTATGCTAACAACACGGACAGCTGTATTATTTACGGGGGTATTTTTTAGGCAAGCGGAATGTAAACTCCCTGCCTGAATTCTACACCCGCCCCTATTTCTTTTTCCTTCATACTCAGTTACCAAACTTGCTGTGAAAAAAATACTACATTTAATCCCACAACATGGACAGCTGTATTATTTAGGGGGGTTTTATTTAGGCAAGCTGAATGTAAACCCCCTGCTTGAATTCTAACCCCCCCCCCCCCCATTTCCTTTTCCTTCATACTCAGTTACCAAACTTGCTGTGAAAAAATACTACATTTATGCTAACAACACGGACAACTGTATTATTTAGGGGGGTATTATTTAGGCAAGCTGAATGTAAACCCCCTGCTTGAATTCTAACCCCCCCCCCCCCTATTTCTTTTTCCCCCATATGAAGAGTTACCAAACTTGCTGTGAAAAAAAATACTACATTTACGCTAACAACATGGACAGCTGTATTATTTAGGCAAGCCGAATGTAAACCCCCTGCCTGAATTCTACCCCCTTCTATTTCTTTTTCCCCCCATATGAAGGGTTACCAAACTTGCTGTAATACACCTACACAAGTAATAATGTATGTGTAAAATACTACATTTATGCTAAAAACATGGACAGCTGTATTATTTAGGGGGGTGTTATTTAGGGGGGTATTATTTAGGCAAGCCGAATGTAAACCCCCTGCCTGAATTCTACACCCCCCCCCCCCATTTCTTTTTCGCCCATATGAAGTTACCAAACTTGCTGTGAAAAAAAAATTCCTTGCCTGAATTCTACCCCCCCCCCCTCTATTTATTTTTCCTTTATACTCAAAGTTAGCAAACTTGCTGTGATACACCTACACAAGTAATAATGTATGTGTGAAATACTACATTTAATCTAACAACACGGACAGCTGTTGTATTTAGAGGGGTATTATTTAGGCAAGCCGAATGTAAACCCCCTGCCTGAATTCTACAAACACCCCCCCCCATTTCTTTTTTCTTTATACTCAGTTACCAAACTTGCTGTGAAAAAATACTACATTTATGCTAACAACCTGGACAGCTGTATTATTGACGGGGGTATTTTTTAGGCAAGCCGAATGTAAACCCCCTGCTTGAATTCCCCCCCCCCCCATTTCCTTTTCCTTCATACTCAGTTACCAAACTTGCTGTGAAAAAATACTACGTTTATGCTAACAACACGGACAGCTGTATTATTTAGGGGGGTATTATTTACGCAAGCTGAATGTAAACCCCCTGCCTGAATTCTACAACCCCCCCCCCCCCCCTATTTCTTTTTCCTTTATTCTCAGAGTTACCAAACTTGCTGTGATACACCTACACAAGTAATAATTTAAGTGTAAAATACTACATTTATGCTAACAACATGGACAGCTGTATTATTTAGGGGGGTATTATTTAGGCAAGCTGAATGTAAACCCCCTGCCTGAATTCTACCCCCCCCCTATTTCTTTTTCCTTTATTCTCAGAGTTACCAAACTTGCTGTGATACACCTATACAAGTAATAATTTATGTGTAAAATACTACTTTTATGCTAACATGAACAGCTGTATTATTTAGGGGGTTTTATTTAGGCAAGCTTAATGTAAACCCCCTGCCTGAATTCTACAAACCCCCCCCCCCCTATTTCTTTTTCCTTTATTCTCAGAGTTACCAAACTTGCTGTCATACACCTACACAAGTAATAATGTATGTGTGAAATACTACATTTATGCTAACAACACGGACAGCTGTATTATTTAGGGGGGTATTATTTAGGCAAGCTGAATGTAAACGCCCTGCCTGAATTCTTTAACCCCCCCCTTCTATTTATTTTTGCTTCATACTCAGTTACCAAACTTGCTGTAAAAAAATTACTACATTTAATCTAACAACATGGACAGCTGTATTATTTAGGGGGGTGTTATTTAGGCAAGCCGAATGTAAACCCCCTGCCTGAAATCTACCCCCCCCCATTTCTTTTTCCCCCATATGAAGAGTTACCAAACTTGCTGTGATACACCTACACAAGTAATAATGTATGTGTGAAATACTACTTTTATGCTAACATGAACAGCTGTATTATTTAGGGGGGTGTTATTTAGGGGGTTTTATTTAGGCAAGCTTAATGTAAACCCCCTGCCTGAATTCTACCCCCCCCCTCTATTTGTTTTTCCTTTATTCTCAGAGTTACCAAACTTGCTGTGATACACCTACACAAGTAATAATGTATGTGTAAAATACTACATTTATGCTAACAACATGGACAGCTGTATTATTTAGGGGGGTATTATTTAGGCAAGCTGAATGTAAACCCCCTGCTTGAATTCTTTAACCCCCCCCTTCTATTTATTTTTGCTTCATACTCAGTTACCAAACTTGCTGTAAAAAAAATACTACATTTAATCTAACAACACGGACAGCTGTATTATTTAGGGGGGTGTTAATTAGGGGGGTATTATTTAGGCAAGCCGAATGTAAACCCCCTGCCTGAATTCTACAAACACCCCCCCCCATTTCTTTTTTCTTTATACTAAGAGTTACCAAACTTGCTGTGAAAAAAATACTACATTTAATCCCACAACATGGACAGCTGTATTATTTAGGGGGGTTTTATTTAGGCAAGCTTAATGTAAACCCCCTGCCTGAATTCTACCCCCCCCCCCTCTATTTGTTTTTCCTTTATTCTCAGAGTTACCAAACTTGCTGTGATACACCTACACAAGTAATAATGTATGTGTAAAATACTACATTTATGCTAACAACACGGACAGCTGTATTATTTAGGGGGGTTTTATTTACGCAAGCTGAATGTAAACCCCCTGCCTGAATTCTACAACCCCCCCCCATTTCTTTTTCCCCTATATGAAGAGTTACCAAACTTGCTGTGAAAAAAATACTACATTTACGCTAACAACATGGACAGCTGTATTATTTAGGCAAGCCGAATGTAAACCCCCTGCCTGAATTCTACCCCCTTCTATTTCTTTTTCCCCCCATATGAAGGGTTACCAAACTTGCTGTAATACACCTACACAAGTAATAATGTATGTGTGAAATACTACATTTATGCTAAAAACACGGACAGCTGTATTATTTAGGGGGGTTTTATTTAGGCAAGCCGAATGTAAACCCCCTGCCTGAATTCTACACCCCCCCCCCATTTCTTTTTCCTTTATACTCAGAGTTACCAAACTTGCTGTGATACACCTACACAAGTAATAATGTATGTGTAAAATACTACATTTATGCTAACAACACGGACAGCTGTATTATTTACGGGGGTATTTTTTAGGCAAGCGGAATGTAAACCCCCTGCCTGAATTCTACACCCGCCCCTATTTCTTTTTCCTTAATTCTTAGAGTTAGCAAACTTGCTGTGATACACCTACACAAGTAATGTATGTGTAAAATACTACATTTATGCTAACAACATGGACAGCTGTATTATTTAGGGGGGTATTATTTGGGCAAGCTTAATGTAAACCCCCTGCCTGAATTCTTTAACCCCCCTTCTATTTATTTTTGCTTCATACTCAGTTACCAAACTTGCTGTAAAAAAATTACTACATTTAATCTACCAACACGGACAGCTGTATTATTTAGGGGGGTGTTATTTAGGCAAGCCGAATTCTACCCCCCCCCCCATTTCTTTTTCCCCCATATGAGGACTTACCAAACTTGCTGTGATACACCTACACAAGTAATAATGTATGTGTGAAATACTACTTTTATGCTAAAATGAACAGCTGTATTATTTAGGGGGGTGTTATTTAGGGGGTTTTATTTAGGCAAGCTTAATGTAAACCCCCTGCCTGAATTCTACAACCCCCCCCCCCATCCCCCCCCCCTTATTTCTTTTTCCTTTATTCTCAGAGTTACCAAACTTGCTGTGATACACCTACACAAGTAATAATGTATGTGTAAAATACTACATTTATGCTAAAAACATGGACAGCTGTATTATTTACGGGGGTATTTTTTAGGCAAGCTGAATGTAAACCCCCTGCCTGAATTCTACACCCCCCCCCCCATTTCTTTTTCGCCCATATGAAGTTACCAAACTTGCTGTGAAAAAAAATTCCTTGCCTGAATTCTACCCCCCCCCCCCCCATTTCTTTTTCCTTTATACTCAGAGTTACCAAACTTGCTGTGAAAAAATACTACGTTTATGCTAACAACACGGACAACTGTATTATTTAGGGGGGTATTATTTACGCAAGCTGAATGTAAACCCCCTGCCTGAATTCTACACCCCCCCCCCATTTCTTTTTCCTTTATACTCAGAGTTACCAAACTTGCTGTGATACACCTACACAAGTAATAATGTATGTGTAAAATACTACATTTATGCTAACAACATGGACAGCTGTATTATTTAGGGGGGTATTATTTAGGCAAGCCGAATGTAAACCCCCTGCTTGAATTCTAACCCCCCCCCCCCATTTCCTTTTCCTTCATACTCAGTTACCAAACTTGCTGTGAAAAAATACTACATTTATGCTAACAACACGGACAACTGTATTATTTAGGGGGGTATTATTTAGGGGGGTTTTATTTAGGCAAGCTTAATGTAAACCCCCTGCCTGAATTCTACCCCCCCCTCTATTTCTTTTTCCTTTATTCTCAGAGTTACCAAACTTGCTGTGATACACCTACACAAGTAATAATGTATGTGTAAAATACTACATTTATGCTAACAACACGGACAGCTGTATTATTTACGGGGGTATTTTTTAGGCAAGCGGAATGTAAACCCCCTGCCTGAATTCTACACCCGCCCCTATTTCTTTTTCCTTAATTCTTAGAGTTAGCAAACTTGCTGTGATACACCTACACAAGTAATGTATGTGTAAAATACTACATTTATGCTAACAACATGGACAGCTGTATTATTTAGGGGGGTATTATTTGGGCAAGCTTAATGTAAACCCCCTGCCTGAATTCTTTAACCCCCCTTCTATTTATTTTTGCTTCATACTCAGTTACCAAACTTGCTGTAAAAAAATTACTACATTTAATCTACCAACACGGACAGCTGTATTATTTAGGGGGGTGTTATTTAGGCAAGCCGAATTCTACCCCCCCCCCCCATTTCTTTTTCCCCCATATGAGGACTTACCAAACTTGCTGTGATACACCTACACAAGTAATAATGTATGTGTGAAATACTACTTTTATGCTAAAATGAACAGCTGTATTATTTAGGGGGGGTGTTATTTAGGGGGTTTTATTTAGGCAAGCTTAATGTAAACCCCCTGCCTGAATTCTACAACCCCCCCCCCATCCCCCCCCCCCTTATTTCTTTTTCCTTTATTCTCAGAGTTACCAAACTTGCTGTGATACACCTACACAAGTAATAATGTATGTGTAAAATACTACATTTATGCTAAAAACATGGACAGCTGTATTATTTACGGGGGTATTTTTTAGGCAAGCTGAATGTAAACCCCCTGCCTGAATTCTACACCCCCCCCCCCATTTCTTTTTCGCCCATATGAAGTTACCAAACTTGCTGTGAAAAAAAATTCCTTGCCTGAATTCTACCCCCCCCCCCCCCCATTTCTTTTTCCTTTATACTCAGAGTTACCAAACTTGCTGTGAAAAAATACTACGTTTATGCTAACAACACGGACAACTGTATTATTTAGGGGGGTATTATTTACGCAAGCTGAATGTAAACCCCCTGCCTGAATTCTACAACCCCCCCCCCCCGCTATTTCTTTTTCCTTTATTCTCAAAGTTACCAAACTTGCTGTGATACACCTACACAAGTAATAATGTATGTGTGAAATACTACATTTATGCTAACAACACGGACAGCTGTATTATTTACGCAACCTGAATGTAAACCCCCTGCCTGAATTCTACAACCCCCCCCCCCCCCTATTTCTTTTTCCTTTATACTCAGAGTTACCAAACTTGCTGTGATACACCTACACAAGTAATAATGTATGTGTAAAATACTACGTTTAATCCAACAACATGGACAGCTGTATTATTTAGGGGGGTATTGTTTAGGCAAGCCGAATGATCAGTCCCACTTATTCAAACCATTTTTAGATGTTGCCAGAAATGATCCCACGTCATCTTCATGCCTCCCTCATTACGCAATCTCCCCAACGTGCTCTCGTACGAAGCAATTTCAATCATCCCATCAATCCAATCTTTCAAGTCTGGGGTTTTGGGGCATTTCCAATTGCGTAAGATCATCCTGGCAGCTGTAACACAACCAATCTTGACTAGAGTAAACACTTTCTTCGTTATGTTGGGTACCAACGATTTATCTCCCAGAAGGCATGGTCGTGGTTCCACAGGTATATTAGATCCCATCCACTCTTGCATTGCTCCCAGAATTTTACACCAAAATGGGTCAACTAAGGAACATTCCCAAATCATATGCAAATAAGTACCCTCTTCTTCCTTACATTTCCAGCACAGATTATTTCCAGCTATACCCATCCTGTAAAGCCTGGATGGTGTATAATAATATCTATGTACTACTTTGTAACGAATGAATCTCCCCCTAGCTTTCCTTATGTTCTTACCCACATTAGACATGATGTACAGCCAATCATTTTCATGGATATCTATCCCCAAGTCCTTTTGCCAAACATTCCTAAGGTTCTCACAGGTATCTGCATTTAAATTAGGCATTGATTTGTAACACATGGAAGCAGTCTGAACTACCTGCGTCAACCGAAGATTAAAATTGTTCTCGACACAGTGTCTAATCTGCAGATACTTCCAAAAATTCCCTTGACCCCCAACATTATATTTTCCCACCAATTCAGAGTATGACATAAAAACCCCATTTTCATACAAATCACCAATTACAGTTACCCCTTTAAGATGCCATTGTTTCCAAAACACACTTGCTTTACCTATGCAAATTTCAGGATTCCCCTGTAGTGATGCATACGACTGCCTATAATGTGATGTCTTGCACAGTTTATGAATTTTGTTCCAAACATGTCTCGAGTGTATTGTCACTGGATTTAAGTCCCATTTAGCTCCAGAGCATTGTGAAAGAACGTTCTCGATCCAATCCAGCTCAGAATCTGTCTTGTCCCAATGCTTAGCCAACTTGGCCATTTCAAAGGAAAGATTGTACAATCTCACATCAGGTAATCCAAGACCCCCCTTGTCCCTTGTGGAAGTCAATTTAATCATTTTAATCCTCGGTCTTTTACCATCCCATAGAAATTCCTTGATAATTTTGTCATATCTTTTTAAGATAGGGTCTGGAATGTTTACAGGTATCATCATCGATACGTAATTGAACTGTGGAGCGATAACCATCTTGACAACATTGACTTTACCCCACAGAGAAAGTTTCAGACGTTCCCACTTGTCCACATTGTGCTTTATCTTTGACAGCAGCGGCTCATAATTCAACCTCATTATATCCTCCAAGTTCTGTGTTAGTTTAACCCCAAGATACGTCGTACCATTTGGAATCCGTTTAAAACCGAAGTGGGTAAAACCTGTATGGGAGTGACATGTTCTAGATATTGGCACAGCCTCAGATTTCTCCCAATTTATTTTGTATCCCGACACTCTTGAATATAATTGTACAACACTCATTAATGGAGGTAGAGATTTGAGAGGATCACGAGATAACAACAAAACATCATCCGCATATAACATCAACTTGTGCTCCAACCCCTCCCCCACCCCCCTTACCCCCAAAATTCTTGGGTCTGCCCTGATCATAATGGCCAGAGGTTCCAAAACCATCGCGAATAACAACGGGGACAGTGGGCGTCCCTGACGAGTACCTCTTGAAATTGTAAAAAAAAAAATGGGGAAGTCACGCCATTCGTCATCACTGCTGCTCTAGGATTCTTATATAATGAACTAGTCCAGGACGACCAAATATATACGACCAAACCCAAAATTCGACAGGGCTGCGGCCAAAAAGCCCCATTCCGCCCTGTCGAAAGCCTTTTCGGCATCCGAGGATATAGCTGCGATCGGGGGCGCTCTCCGAAGAGTTTAGCCACATCCGATGAATTAGCCTTCTCATATCGGTTGATGACCTTCCCTTAACGAAGCCCACTTGGTCTTTATAGATTATACTTGGAAGAACCTTCTCTAACCGTGACGCCAAAATTCTCGCCAACACCTTGCAGTCCGCATTGATGAGACTTACTGGCCTAAAATTAGCCGGGTCAGTTAAATCCCTATCTTTCTTAGGTATCGGTGTTATCAATGCCTCCATGAAAGTACCAGGTGGTTCTTCAGTCTCAAACGCCTCTATATAGACCTCCTTTAGAATCGGAGCCACTATATCAACATACTTCCTTTAATATTCAGCCGGAAACCCGTCCGCCCCTGGCGATTTACCGGATTCCATAGAGGTGATCGCAGCTCTGACCTCCTCTTCCGTAATTGGAAGGTCTAGAGACTCAGATTGCAATGTATCTAGCTTGGGTAACTCCATGTTAGAAAAAAACTGTTCCAGTTCCTCTCTATCTAGACTACCTGAAGATGTATATAAATGTTCATAAAACTTATGAAAGACCCCATTTATTTCTTTCGTCAATGATACCATAGTATCTCCTTTCTTAATTGCCGGAATAACGTTAGCAGCATTTTGTTGTTTTAATTGTCTGGACAGGAGCTTGCCTGCTCTCTCGCCGCCTTCAAAAAAAAACTTGGTCCGCAGCCTAAATAGTGCATACTCGGCTTTCCTATTATATATATATATATTTTGTAGCTGAAATTTATATCTACAAATATCCTGATATAAATCATTAGAGTAGTGTCTAGCCAGTTCCTTCTCCAATGTACAAATTGTTGCTTCCAAGTTCTGAACCAAGTCTCTTCCCTCCTTCTTCTTTCTAGCTGCCTGTGCAATCAGTTTCCCTCTAATATATGCCTTTGAGGCCTCCCATACAGATGCCAACCTATCAGTACTTCCCACATTCAATTCAAAAAAGGCGGTCAGATCGTCAGCCAACAATTTGCTAAACTCCTCGTCATGTAATAATGTAGTATTCAATCGCCATCTCCCCTTCCTACCAGCTTCTGTGTTTAAAGCTATATACGGTTCCACAGCCGCATGGTCTGACAATACTATAGCTCCAATCTTACAATTTACTACCTGATCAGTGATAGAATTGGAAAGTAGGAAGAAATCTATCCTAGAGTGAGATTTATGGCAATGAGAATAGAAAGTATATTCTCTTTCTGTTGGATTGACCAGACGCCAAATATCAATCAATCCAATATCCTCTGTTAGCATATGAAGGGCAGTCCTATCCCTCGGCATAAAAGATCTCTTATATTTACTCTTATCCAAAACCCCATCCATAACCTGATTAAAGTCCCCAGCCAAAATGATTTGCCCCTCTTTTTCACCAAGAAACAAAACCTGGATCTGCCTTATTGGGGGCATATACATTGCATAAGATCACTTTTACTCCATTAATGAGGGGTTTCTATACAGATAATCCTACCCGCATCGTCTTTAGTTTCTGTTAACATCACGAAATTCAGCCTCTTATGTATTAGGATCATTACTCCATTTTGCTCGCTTGTAAACGATGAATAAAATACATGCCCCACCCAATCTCGCTTGAATTTGATCGCTTCGTTATTCGTTACATGACTCTCTTGCACAAAAGCAACATCTACGCGTTTATGTTTGAGATACGACAGAACCTTTTTTCTTTTAATTGGACTTCCACACCCGTTAATATTCCACGTTATAAACCCGATGTGACTACCTATGCACGATATAAATCAACCGCACGTTTCCGTGCGTGTAACCAAATATGTTGGATGACTGCCCCCTGTTGGGGAATGGTATACTAAACCGTGATGTACATTCACTCAAACTCAACAAACGACAGTTGAACATTTCAAACACCAAAAATCCCTTCAGCAAAACGCTATTGCTACCCAGATCAAACCCCCTCCCCAAAGCTTAACAACAAACAAAACAAAAAGAATAGACAACAAAAAAAGAACGGCCATACCCAACAAAGAGAACTGTCCTAGTCCAAACAACCCGAGATTGCGGTCCGTGAGGTGCCGAATCGGCTATCCGGCCCTGCCCCGGCTGTCAAAACAGTTCCGAGACAGCACAGCTATCCGGCCCGCCCGCCCGCCCACCGCACCCGACTAATATGCTCCACTCCAGCGATCTTATAAAGAGTATTTGGTCCCATCATTCTGTCGCACCGCAATGTTCTTTGATGAACCGCTCCGCATCCACACTCGATGTAAACACCTTACTTCTCCCTTGCCATGTAAAACGAAGAGAGGCTGGATATGCCAGTGTATATTTCACGTTGACGCTTCTCGGCGTCCTCCGCGAAGCGGTGAATTCCCTCCGTTTTCTGGCTAACTCTCTTGACATGTCGGGGAAGAAGGAAATCCGACTTCCCTCCCATTCGGTCATTCCCTTTTCTCTGGCTGACAAACGTAGAAACTTGATCAAGACGATTCTCGGCGGCTGATCTGTATCAATCTCGAACTCGCCATCCGGATCGATACCCAGTCCTTATACACTCATTTGACCATTCCACCTGCCTCCAGCCCTTCTTTCAGACCGATCATCCTCACGTTGTTTCGGCGGCTCCTGTTTTCTAGATCTTCAATTCGGTTCCACATAACTTCCGCACCTTTTATCATGCCGCTCGCCGTCACCGACGAGCTTCGAGGTGACGTCTTCCATATTAGATATGCGGCCCTCCGCTTCGTCCAGCCTTTCTCGGATCGCATGCACCGAGTTTTTGAGGTCAGTTACAACCTCTTTGATTGACGACACATCCGTCGCTACTCTTTGCAAAGCAGAGCTCATTTTGCTTATTTCGGATAATAGGCTTTCCATCTTTGAACCTTGTTCAATCGGCTGGGGTGATGGCGACTCGTGTACCGGCGAGGTCTGCCTGGTTGTCATGCGGCTCGTCGCTGCTCCCTTGAAATATTTAGATGTGGACGTCGACATTTGCGGTCCAAACCACTTTTTCTTTATACACAAATGTTTAATCACCAGGGACAACAACTTTGAGAAATACACGTGGAGTAAAGACGCTCGAATAAATTGAAAATATAGGTGGGCCTAGGGAGCTACACAACTATGCTGCCATCTTCCTCGGCGGTCCCACGTGACACGGGGGGGGGTTATTATTTTGGCAAGCCGAATGTAAACCCCCTGCCTGAATTCTACCCCCCCTCTATTTATTTTATTCTCAGTTACCAAACTTGCTGTGATACACCTACACAAGTAATAACGTATGTGTGAAATACTACATTTATGCTAACAACATGGACAGCTGTATTATTTAGGGGGGTTTTATTTAGGCAAGCCGAATGTAAACCCCCTGCCTGAATTCTACACCCCCCCCCCCCTATTTCTTTTTCCTTTATTCTCAGAGTTACCAAACTTGCTGTGATACACCTACACAAGTAATAATGTATGTGTAAAATACTACATTTATGCTAAAAACATGGACAGCTGTATTATTTAGGGGGGTTTTATTTAGGCAAGCCGAATGTAAACGCCCGTCCTGAATTCTACATCCCCCCCCCCCCCCTATTTCTTTTTCCTTTATTCTCAGGGTTACCAAACTTGCTGTGATACACCTACACAAGTAATAATGTATGTGTGAAATACTACTTTTATGCTAACATGAACAGCTGTATTATTTAGGGGGGTGTTATTTAGGGGGGTATTATTTAGGCAAGCCGAATGTAAACCCCCTGCCTGAATTCTACCCCCCCCCCCCCCCTATTTCTTTTTCCCCCCATATAAAGTTACCAAACTTGCTGTGATACACCTACACGAGTAATAATGTATGTGTAAAATACTACATTTAATCCAACAACATGAACAGCTGTATTATTTAGGGGGGTATTATTTAGGCAAGCTGAATGTAAACCCCCTGCCCGAATCCCCCCCCCCCCCCATTTCCTTTTCCTTCATACTCAGGTACCAAACTTGCTGTGATACACCTACACAAGTAATAATGTATGTGTAATATACTACATTTCATCTAACAACATGGACAGGTGTATTATTTAGGGGGGTATTATTTAGACAAGCTGAATGTAAACCCCCTGCCTGCATTCTACCCCCCCCCCCCATTTCTTTTTCCCCCATATGAAGAGTTACCAAACTTGCTGTGATACACCTACACAAGTAATAATGTATGTGTAATATACTACATTTCATCTAACAACATGGACAGCTGTATTATTTAGGGGGGTTTTATTTAGACAAGCTGAATGTAAACCCCCTGCCTGAATTCTTTAAACCCCCCCCCCCATTTCTTTTTCCTTTATACTCAGAGTTACCAAACTTGCTGTGATACACCTACACAAGTAATGTATGTGTAATATACTACATTTCATCTAACAACATGGACAGCTGTATTATTTAGGAGGGTATTATTTAGGAATGCTGAATGTAAACCCCCTGCCTGAATTCTACCCCCACCCCTCTATTTCTTTTTCCTTTATACTCATTTACCAAACTTGCTGTGATACACCTACACAAGTAATAATGTATGTGTAAACGACTACATTTATGCTAACAACATGGACAGCTGTATTATTTAGGAAAGCTGAATGTAAACCCCCTGCCTGAATTCTACCCCCCCTCCTCTATTTATGCTAACAACACGGACAGCTGTATTATTTAGGAGGGTATTATTTAGGCAAGCCGAATGTAAACGCCCGTCCTGAATTCTACACCCCCCCCCCCCCCCTATTTCTTTTTCCTTCATTCTCAGAGTTACCAAACTTGCTGTGATACACCTACACAAGTAATAATGTATGTGTAAAATACTACATTTATGCTAACAACATGGACAGCTGTATTATTTAGGGGGGTATTATTTAGGCAAGCCGAATGTTAACGACCTGCCTGAATTCTTCAACCCCCCAGTTCTATTTATTTTTATATTTTTATACACAAATCTCTGTCAAATAAAAAGAAACAAAATTTCACTTTATTTTTATTTGTGTGCTGTCTTTGGTTTGCAAAGCATTAAATATGATTTTGTGATTCTGTAAAATAAATAAATTGACAAGTATTAATTGAATATTAATGGAAAACGTCCAAAGTAAAATATTTTCTAATAGTTTGGAAGGTTCACCAATGCAATACTCAAAAAAAAGATGTTTTTTTTGGTCACGTTATAGCCAGATTTACAGTAGAGTTGACTGCGGGTTGATTACGTTCGTTAGGTGTAGCAAAGATTATAAGCCAACTAGCTGGAAGTCATGAAAGTTCAAAAACCTTTTTGTTACAAATGAAATCAAACTGAACCAGAGGTGGAAAATAATAAATTACTGTACATGTACTCACGAAACTGTACTTTAATTAGTTTTTTGTGTACTTTTACTTATAGTAAGTTAATTACTTGAAATACTTTATCTAAATTGTATCTGTTACTGAATAATCAAATACGATAGAAATGATGCGAGGGGAAAAATCCTGCAACGCAAACTACTGCACTGATTTGATTGATGGGCGAGAAAGAAAGATGGAGACGGGACGGGTGCCAGTGATGCAGACCCAGCTGAAAGCCAAATGCCATCGAATCCAAGTTGTTCAGTGCGTCTGGGGGAAGGTGTTCAGAAGGACACTTTCGAACTACACTAAAATCACCCTTCCTACCCCCACTGTTAAAGTAAAAAGTAATGTAAACCGTTCACATTGTTTGGTTTGTCAGCTATGGTAGCTTATCGTAGCTTTGCTTCTTACCTAAAACACAAGTTATAGTATTTATTCTTTTTTTTTTTTATATTTTCATTATTTTATTTATTTATTTATATTAAAATGGGTCTGGCTATCTTGAATTTAGTTGAATCATGAATAATAAATAAATCACATTAATATGTTGTAACATTTAAAGGTCCTTTCTGTGTTAGTCTACATTAAGAGGGAAAACATTTAATTGTTACATTTTTGTTACCTTTGGATGTAAACATTTTGAGATGTTACACTTTTTTTTTTTTTTAACCATCATACTATCAATTAGTAAAACAAGATATAGAAATCTATGCCAAAAAAACAAAAAAAAAAACCCTGTTGGCAGCCAACCCTTAGTTATTCATTTGTGCTTTTTGGTCTGTAGATTACGGATCCTACAAAGTATAGTGCTATTGTGACCTACAAAACAGGCGGTGGGTATCCTCTGGGATTATCCAAAGACCGGAAGTCAAATTTTCGGGAAAAAAAACTGCTATTTTGACAAGACTGTGATAAATCAATATTGTTATTTTTAAAACCCTTTTGCGATGTAAAATGTAGCTATATATTAGTATATTTCATTAGGATCATCTGATAGAGGCCTGTTTTAGAATTTAATGTTATGCTAAGCTTTATTTTTTACACAATTTGTTTTGCGTTGTTTGACAACGGACCCGACGTACAGATGTCTGGTTTTCTCTGTTTGTACCATATAATTGTAATTCTTGATGCTTTAATTAATAGGTATTGTATTGTTACTATATCATTCAGATAGTCAGCTGTACTACAGAAGATACAAAGGAACTGCCCGTGAACTGAGATTAAAGGTTGTCTGTGGTGCAGAGGATGCAAATAAATGCTTTCTAGAGTTTCACGCATATCCAAAAGGTTTTACTGGCCAGGGACGTCAGAGGATCTTGACAAATGGGCAATGACACTGATCAAAGTGAACAAATTGAATAAAAATCTTTCTTTTCTTTTGATGCTTACTGATCAATTCTTTTTAAACGGGTGGCTGAATGTGTGGCATGTCAGGCCACTAAAGCATCAATTAAAGAAGGGGTCAAAATTACACCTATACAGGTAATCTATCTATCTATCTATCTATCTATCTGTCTGTCTGTCTATCTATTCATCCATCCATTCATCCCTCCCTGACACGCCAAACACGTTATATTTAATCGCACATGTATGTAATAGAATACTTACATAATTGACTAAATATTGTAATTTTTATCCTATTTTTTGCAAGGTCACACAACCCTTCGAACTTTTGGGGACGGATCCGATCGGGCTTGCACAGACGGTGGCAATCGATGTGTGTGCGTAATAATTGATCACTTGACCGAATGGCCGCAGGCTTATCCACTCGGAAGTAAGTCTGCAGAGGAGGTCCCAAACTGTATTATCAAGTTTTTCAATCAGTTCGAGGCACCAAAACGCATACTCGCAGACCGAGGGAGGGAGTTTGTTAATCAGGTAAATCCAAGCTGTGACATACCATACAGTGTTTAAATGTACTTTGAAAAATATTGACCTATATTGACAATAATTAAACACCAATTTTGTTTTATAATCAAATCAACCAAAATGTGTCCAAAATTCTTGGCATCAAAAGGAGTTTGTGTTCACCCCATCATCCCCAGACCAACGGTCTAGTGGAAAGGATGAATGAAACCATACAGAGGTACTAAATTTATACATACATTTTAACACAAAGATCCTTAAATTGGATATTTTTTTTTACACCCACCTATATAAAAATGTAATGTGTTTCTTGCAGAACTCTAATGGCGTTTGTAAGGATTGTTAGAAACCGAGTAAAGAATACACAAGTATTTATATATATCTTCCGCTAAAACTATTTGAACGTTAATTAGGGCTCTCGGCAAATTGAACACCTTGATGCTGTTATGTTTGGACTGAGGACCAAAAAACAGATGACGACAAAGTTCTCTCCTTTTTATATGAGGTTTGGTCGTGAGGCACGATACCCTTCTCGGGTCCCGGAATATTATCCGGTGGGTTGTCTTCCATGTTTTGTTTAATTTTTAATTGTATGTATCGCATTCAGTATGAACTTTGACTAGCACAGCACAGAGTCACTTTAATAGCAGCACATGGACGGTTTAGTAACAATCACACTGGGTCATTTTTATCTGTAATTCTATCAATGTCTGTCTGATTAATTAGACAGAAGGGATGGAATTATAATGTGTGTGTATATATATATATATATATATATATATATATATATATATATATATATATATATATACATATATACATATTTTTTCTAGTATATATATATATACAGTGAGGAAAATAAGTATTTGAACACGCTGCTATTTTGCAAGTTCTCCCACTCAGAAATCATGGAGGGTCTGAAATTGTCATCGTAGGTGCATGTCCACTGTGAGAGACATAATCTAAAAAAAAAATCCAGAAATCACAATATGATTTTTAAACTATTTATTTGTATGATACAGCTGCAAATAAGTATTTGAACACCTGTCTATCAGCTAGAATTCTGACCCTCAAAGACCTGTTAGTCTGCCTTTAAAATGTCCACCTCCACTACATTTATTATCCTAAATTAGATGCACCCGTTTGAGGTCGTTAGCTGCATAAAGTGATACACCTGTCCACCCCGTACAATCGGTGAGAATCCAACTACTAACACGGCCAAGACCAAAGAGCTGTCCAAAGACACTAGAGACAAAATTGTACACCTCCACAAGGCCGGAAAGGGCTACGGGGAAATTGCCAAGCAGCTCGGTGAAAAAAGGTCCACCGTTGGAGCGATCGTTAGAAAACGGAAGAAGCTAAACATGACTGTCGATCTCCCTCGGACTGGGGTTTCATGCAAGATCTCGCCTCGCGGGGTCTCGACGATCCTAAGGAAGGTGAGAAATCGGCCCGGAACTACACGGGAGGAGCTGGTCGATGACCCGAAAAGAGCCGGGGCCGCCGTTTCCGAGGTTACTGTTGGTAATACGCCAAGACGTCGTGGTTTGAAATCATGCACGGCACGGAAGGTTCCCCCTGCTTAAATCGGCACGTGTCCAGGCACGTCTCGGGTTTGCCAATGACCGTTTGGATGATCCGGAGGAGTCACGGGAGAAAGTCGTGTGGTCGGACGAGACCAAAATAGAACTTTTGGGTCATAATTCCACCAAACGTGTTTGGAGGAAGAAGAATGATAAGTACCGTCCCAAGAACACCATCCCTACTGTGAAGCATGGGGGTGGTAGCATCACGCTTCAGGGGTGTTTTTCTGCACGTGGGACAGGGCGACTGCACCGTATTAAGGAGAGGATGACCGGAGCCGTGCATTGCGAGATTTTGGGGAACGGTTCCCTCGGTTGGAGCGTCGAAGATGGGTCGAGGCCGGGTCTTCCGACACGACAACGACCCGAAGCGCGCGGCCGGGACGACCGAGGAGCGGCTCTGTGAGAAGCATGTCGAGGTTCTGGCGTGCCCTAGCCGGTCTCCGGACCTAAACCCGATAGAGAATCTTTGGAGGGAGCTCAAACTCCGTGTTTCTCGACGACGGGCCGGAAACCTGACTGATCTAGAGAAGATCTGCGTGGAGGAGTGGGCGAAAATCCCTCCTGCAGTGTGTGCAAACCTGGTGAAAAACTACAGGAAACGTTTGACCTCTGTAATTGCAAACAAAGGCTCCTGTACCAAATTTTAACATTGACTTTCTCAGGTGTTCAAATACTTATTTCAGTCAGGTTTTAGGCCCCATCATAGCACAGAAACTGCTCTAGTTAAAATCACTAACGACCTGTTTTTAGCTTCAGACCAAGGCTACATCTCCCTATTAGTTTTACTAGATCTTAGTGCTGCGTTCGACACTATAGATCATGATCTTCTCCTCGATCGCTTACAGAATTACATCGGTATTCAGGGACAGGCATTAAGCTGGTTTAAATCCTACCTGTCCAATCGTTACCATTTCGTAGATTTAAATGGAGAGCTATCCAGGATAATGCTAGTAAATTATGGCGTGCCACAAGGGTCAGTTCTAGGACCCCTGCTTTTTACAATATACATGCTTCCATTAGGAAATATTATTAGAAGGCATGGAATTAGCTTCCATTGTTATGCTGATGATACCCAGCTATATATTTCATCCAAACCAGGCGATACAGCTCAATTAGCTCGCATAACTGAGTGTGTTGAAGAAATAAGAGATTGGATGACCCATAACTTTCTGCTATTAAATCCTGATAAAACGGAGATTTTGCTCATCGGCCCAAAAAATAGTACACAGAAGCTCCGGCATCTCAGCCTGCATTTAGACGGATGTTCTGTAACTACTAGTTCAACGGTAAAAGACCTGGGAGTTATTTTAGACAGCAACTTATCTTTTAAAAATCACATCAATCAAGTTACAAAAACAGCCTTCTTTCACCTTAGAAATATTTCTAAGCTAAGAAATATGTTATCTATATCTGATGCAGAGAAGCTCGTCCATGCGTTTATGACCTCTAGAATAGACTACTGTAATGCATTACTAGGTGGATGTCCTGCATCATTAATAAACAAGCTTCAGTTAGTTCAGAATGCCGCAGCAAGAGTTCTTACTAGGTCAAGAAAATACGATCATATAACCCCAATCTTATCGTCCCTACATTGGCTTCCTATTAAGTTTCGAATAGACTACAAACTACTGCTACTCACTTATAAAGCACTAAATGGTTTGGCTCCCATGTATCTATCCAGTCTCTTAACACGCTACAATCCGTCACGCTCCCTGAGATCTCAAAACTCTGGGCTTCTAGTAGTTCCTAGAATAGCAAAGTCCACTAAAGGCGGTAGAGCATTTTCACATTTAGCTCCTAAACTCTGGAATAGTCTTCCTGACAGTGTTCGGGGTTCAGATACACTCTCCCAGTTTAAGTGCAGATTAAAAACATATCTTTTTAGCAAAGCCTACACATAACACACATCACACACATCACATCATAACCTTGTGCTCCAGAACATCTGATCACATGCACATTATCAACTTGTGCTGTTAATATCATGAACAGCAGCTACGCTAATTCCTCTCCACTGCTTCTCTTTCTCTCCCCATCCCGAGGCATCCTGAGGTTTGGCCAGCTCCAGTCACGTCCCACCTCGTGAAGATTATGGACCTATGGATGATCATGGAGAAGTAGATGCCGAGTGTTTAAAGGCCCTGGCATGGAGAAGCTGATGCTGGATCTATGATGATCACAAATTGTTCTGTATTGTTGAAAGATTTATGACCAAACTTTTGATGTCACCCATATGAGGATGGGTTCCCCTTTGAGTCTGGTTCCTCTCAAGGTTTCTTCCTCATATCATCTAAGGGAGTTTTTCCTTGCCACTGTCGCCACGGCTGCTCATCAGGGACAAACGCACACCATTCACCTTCACTGTTGTTTTCTGTAAAGCTGCTTTGAGACAATGTCTGTTGTGAAAAGCGCTATACAAATAAACTTGACTTGACTTGACTTGACTTATTTGCAGCTGCATCGTACAAATAAATAGTTAAAAAAATCATACATTGTGATTTCTGGATGACAATTTCAGACCCCTCCATGATTTCTAAGTGGGAGAACTTGCAAAATAGCAGGGTGTTCAAATACTTATTTTCCTCACTGTATATATGTGTGTGTGTATTACATTTTATAGTTAGACTTTAATAAACCCCCATACTTTTATACTTTTTAAAAAAATATTTTTTATGTTTTTACTTCCATGTTGGACGGTAGTATAAAGGGTTTCACTAAGTCATATGTGTATGTGACAAATAAAATTTGAATTTGAACTTGAACTTGCCTGCATGAATTCGAGACGATCAGGTATTTTTAACTAGAAGCAAATGTTCCTTTTTCAGATCGACAGCTCTGTTGAAGCCGTGGTGTGAATTGAACAAATGACTGAGGATGTCCTGAAACTCAATCAAGTTCTTCAAACTGCACTCACCCACACTGCTCAGGTCCAAAAAAAAAATGACAAATAAAGAATATAAAGCAAAGAAAGCGAAATTCTCTGTGGGTGACGAGGTGTGGAGATGTAATGTTCGGAGCCAGCAGAGAAAAGGTGGAAAATTAAGATCCAAATTTTTTAGGTCCATACACAATTAAAGACATTGAAGGCAAGAATGCTGATCTGATAGATGAGAGAGGGGTTATTTTGCCAAAAATAGACATTGACCACTTAAGATTATATATTGAGGAGATGCCACGCATTCCACACGAGATTGTATCCAGATCAACAGACGCAAATCCATCACAAAAAAACCTGTCCGACTGCTGAATCACCTGCTATCTCAAAAGTGACAGTCATATGTCACCACCGCCGTATCTGTTCCACCGTCACCAGCCATCTCCGGAAAAGCTACATCACCTGTCTCCCCAACGGTTTCACCAGAGAGTAAAGCTATAAAGTAACGAAAGCCAACGGTCATGTTTTCTCATGACATTTATCAATACGGTTGTTCAAGAGGCACGGGCAGGAAAAAATGCCCATGTGTTGCTCTCGGGAATTGGGCCGTATAAAATATTTTTGGCAGACGTTAACAAAACCGCTCCAAATAATGAGCTCGAAAGTGAGGTAAGATTTTTTTTTTTTGCGTTTTAAAACGTTTTGCGGTTGAAACCGTAGATATCAAATGTTAACATCCGCTGCTAACCCCACGCCGTTTTGTTTCCTTGTTTAAGGTAATTAACGCGTACGTATTTCTTCTCGAGAGGTGTTTCGATGCACGACCGAAAGAGCGGGCGTTCCGAATCGACTCGTACGAAATGACGAAAATTTGGAATGGAAACGAATCTAAATTAAAGGTCGGTTTGCTCTGGTTTATTTATGTACCAATTCTGAAACGTCAAATTCAAACATGTTTCAGTCCTCTTTTTAAATTTCAGGTCGATCCCACAATGTACAAGTATCTCATTGGCATTGTGAATGACCACCACCACTGGACAGTTAACAAATAAAGTGTTCTTAGACATGATATTTTAAACCTTGGAAATAACTTCCAATATTGTGTTCTGCATACTGTATGCCATTTGATGAAATGTTAGGTGGTAAACTTTTAAGCTTCTTTTTTAAGGTAGATTGACCAAAAGAACATTAACAGTTAATATTAAAAGAAACGACAAATGACCAGAGTAAATGGGGCAGATAAGGAAAGGATGTAGCTGTCCCAGCAAGTGCAAAACAAGGTGTCTGGAGAATATACAAAACAAAGTAGATTCCTTTAAAAAGAGGTTGTTTAACTTTTTATTATAATGTTTATGAAGCCCTACAAGAAACTTGATTTTAAACATAAATTGTTAATATTAAATGCATGTCAATCTCTTCATTATCTAAAATCTAAATTCATTACTGTTGAAAATCTTAAAAGGTTATGCTGCCATCTCAAAGGAGGGCTTTGTTCCTAGATCCTCTGGGAGAAAGTTCAGCAAAAGTGAGACAATGCCAGGATGTAACGAGGTATTTGAAGTCGTTCGTCCCAAAAATGTGCTTCTGTACAAAATTCACCTCTACAGGAAAACGACTTATTCCGGTATCGCAATCGTGATGATTTGATGTGTTAAGGGATGCAATTTTTCGAGGCGGTCCCGCGATACACCGCCTCGCCCAAAACGGCAACATGGCACATCGTGTGGCATCTTTGCTTTGAAAGTAAGTGATTTTAAAATAGATAAATTATTTAATTACCCTGAACTTATGATCTTGGAGAAGGACAATCAAGTTGGTAATTATAGTGTTTTATTTCCCTTTATAATGAAATTGCTTCTTTTATTATTTTCCTCTTTTAGTTTGCTGAATTTGTACTTAGAGAGGAGCCAATTGTTTAAATTAACACAAAAGGAGTGGAAGACTTGAGAAAGGAAATAGCTGTCATTCTTCTCCAAAACGGTGGTATTTGTAATGTACGGTATCAGTCGTAACATGACTGTTTTAAATATTGTTAAAAGAAGAATCTTATTTTCATTAAGCCTGCATTTATTTGATCAAAAATAAACTGAAATATAAAAAAATAGTGTTGTGAGATGCTATACAAATGTAAAATAATGCTTTTCTATTTTAATATATTATAAAATGGAATTTATTTCTATGATGCAAAGCTGAATTTTCTTCAGCCGTTACTGCAGATTGAAGCGTCACACAAGCCTTTAGAATTCATTCCAATATTCTGATTTATTATCAATGGTGAAAACGGTAGTGCTGATTATATATGTATATATATATATATATATATATATATACACACAAAATTTTATTTATTTATTATTATTATTATTTTTAAGAAAATACACTACAAGTTTGGGTCAGTGTTGAATTTGTCTTTTTTTGTTTTGAAAATATAGACCACTTTTTTTCAGCAAATAAAACGTGATTGTGAAGGCTTATAATTTTAGAAAAGATTTCCATTTTAGATGAATGCTGTTTTTTTTTTTACATTCCTAAATTAATCCTGAACAAATCATAGCAGCCTCTTAAAAAAAAAAAGGAGCACAACATGATCACTATTTAGCAGTAAAAATGCCTGCCTCTTCTCTACATTTCCTCCCTAGTCATTAACTGCACATCCTTCTTAATCACCACACCTATCTGCCATCATCCTCACCAACTCATTTGACTACCTGCTTGTTTAGCAGAAATTTACCTGTACCAAACGTTGAAATAGGATATATTTTCTTTTGCAATGTTCATGTTAATGTTCATGTTGTTTTATGTCCATGTTAATAAAAGGAAATTAACTATTTAAAATTATTTTTTTTTTTTTTACTTGTGTATCCGAGTAATTTAAGTAAGTCTATTAACGCAAAATAAATACGCGGTTAGAATTCACGCAGGTGGTTTTAAAAGCAAATGATTCCGTTCCTGAGTTTATTCCGCCATCTACAGGAAGCTGTACACGTTTTCTTCAAATTGATCTTTTGGCGTTAGGACCAGGAAAACGTTTGACCCAATCTTCCGTGTTTTTAGTGCCATCGACAGGAATTACGACGGCGTGCACGCGTAGGGGGGTTGATTTCAGACCCGGGGGTTTGAATTAGGCACAACACCGGTTACTGGACCGATCCTTATTTAGATCATTTGGCAGGATGGAGTGAATGCATGTCGCAGGTAGATCATTTTCCTAGACGCGGGTCGTTCAAGACCCGCGTGTTAAACCAGCGAAAGCTGGTGATATTGATGCTATGTGTAGGAGTCTTCCTATTCCGACTAACCCCACGAAATATGGACGGATCTTAAAAAGCCGCGCTCGGTACGCGCGGTTAACGGGGCCTGATTTTTAGAACTATTCTTTTGCGTACGTTGGGAGATGACGTTACGGAGGAGTTGGTCGTAGAAAAACGTCCGGCCCTCGCGCGAGTTAATGAGGGCACGTGGGCACGGCCGCGAACCGTCACCGGATTTTTGGGGAAAATGATGCCGATGTAATGCGGACGTATAACGAGTTGAAGGATTGTCTGGATGACAGAATTGCGTCCAAGCGTGACATTTCACACGCCGCTAACACTGGGCGGGGTTTTAAAGGAACGCCGTCTGCCTTTGCGGTGCGTTTTGAAGCGCCGTGGGAGAACGATTCTAAACTGCCGACTGACGGCGCACACGTGTTGTTTATAAATACTCGTTTGAATAACGCGAAAGCTTCTCGGGCTCGAATGATTCGCGTCGCGACAGACGGATCGTTCAAAAAGTCGGTAGATCGGTTCTGTGCTAGAATTATAGATTTAGATGCCGCCGGAGGTTTTCGGTCCGCTTCCGGTTCGGTTAAGTCTGAACCCGCTGTGTTCTTTGCCGCGACAGGAAGTGGTGCGTTCCGGCCACGGTACAAAACTCAAGGAGGAGGTTTCAGGAAAAAGGGGAGGTGCAATTATTATGGGAAGCTTGGTCATTGGTTTAGAACTTGTAGAAAGCGAACAGGAGATGAGAAAAGGGGCGTAGCCACTCAGCGAGTAGAGAACGCGGACCAGCATGCGGTTGTGCGGAGGCCCGCACAGCAGCGATATCCTACTCGACGGACCTCTGCGTAGGGCGGCCTACGGAGCGATGACCCCCATGATTTTTCGACGATGACTTTATCCGACGATAATCGCCCTTCGACTTTGCCCGATGTCACGTCGCGCATAGACAATAAAGACTATTGTTTTCTTGTTGATACTGGCTACGCGTTCTTCGATTGCCGGGGGGGAATATTCCGGTCGCGTTTCGGGAAAAAGTATCCGCTCCGTGGGAATAGACTGGGGTCCGATTTCATGTCCTGTGACTCACCTTTTGCCTGTGGGGACACCTACCGGTACAAATTTTTATCGTAGCTTTACGATAATTCCGAACTCGCCTTTAAACCTTTTAGGAACAGATACGGCGCACAAAACGGGAACGGAAATTCTGTTTTTTGAAACCGATGTCTCGCTGTCTTTTCCTTCCGTCCTCACGCTCTCAACCGAGCCACGGCCACGTCCGCAAGATTTCTTCCGCGGTAGTACGGAGGTCCTGCCCGATGAACCCAATTTGGGTGACGTTAACCCTAAATTAAGGGCCTCTCGCAAAGACGAGGCGGGTTTCGTCCGGGTAAAACCGTATCATGCGCTCACGAAAACACGCCATCCGATTTTTGTTAAACGATATCCATTGTCGAAAGAGAAGAACGTTGGCCTTGCTCCGGTTATTGACAATTTATCGTCGCAAGGTGTTGTGATCGAGACACGTTCGCCGTACGACGCGAGATTTACGTGAGACCGATGACTTGGTTGTTCCGTTAGCTCCTTTGGTGCCCGACGTAGTTACCGTTGTTAACTCTATACCGGCGACTCACGGATTTTTTTTACCGTCGTTGATCTTTGTCCCTTTGGCCTCAGAGACGCAGCCGCTTTTCGCTTTTACCTACAGGGGACGTCGGTTCGCCTGGACGCGTCTTCCGCAGGGCTTCTTCGATACGCGGATGACGTCCTCGTCACGGGACTGACTGAGCGGGACTGCCACGAAGCGTCGGTGATTGTCTGCAATGTCCCGGCTCAGGCTGGATTTAAGGCCGCGCGCCAGAAACTACAGCGGGTGAAGAGAAAGGTCTCGCGTCTGGGCCGTGCGATTTCAGAAGGCCGACGTAAGATTTCGCAGGACCGGGTACGGCTCGTGACTAGGTTTTCGAGACCTTTGACGCGGAGCTTCTCGGGACTGGCGAACTACCGCCGAGCACGGATCCCTGACTGCCAACCAACTGCCAACCTACGTCTTGGGGAACGTGAAACAACTGCTGAACAAAGTTTTTTGGAAAAGATTGAGAATTTGTTTATGATTGTTGAACGCTATTTTGTTTTAGGAATGATTCTGTTATCGATTGTTGGAATTGTACTATGTATGTTGCCGTGTTTGACGGCCATAAAGGCCTCGATTGGAGTGGTGATGATGAAGGATTATTTGCATGTTGGGAATGAATGAAATGGAATCTGTATGGTTTTGGTTTTCTTTATCTTTTCATTTGCAGTTTATGTCACAGGTTCTGTTCCCAGGATGAACATCCTATGTTTTGGTGTATGATGCTAAATCATAAATGATTTAAAGAGGCCATTGTTAGTGTTAAAACTGTTTCACACACATTCCTTGTCCGTTCAGTGTCTAAGGTAAACAGAGTCTTATCTGGGCTCACACATCTCCCCCTGGTATATCCTTTCGTCGAAACAGGAAAACGACTTTAGGCCAGCTTTCTACCCAATGTGTGTGTGTGTGTGTGTGTGTGGACTGTATCATCCTGTGTGTATAAAAACGTGTCTGCCACCTGCAATAAACAAAGAGAAACATTTTGCCACGTTCTGTGTGCGGTGTGATTCTTCCCTAATCAGAAAAGACATTACGGGTCTCGCAGGTCGTTTGGAAAACTTCTCCAGTCGTTTTTCGTTTTGGGCATGATAAAAATCTAACACTAAGTAACGTAATTAGTTACTTTTTTGGGGAGTAACTCGACATTGTAACGCGTTTTACGTTACGTTACTCGGTTACTTTTTATGGAAAGTGACGCGTTACATTACTTGTGCGTTACTTGTATCTCTTTCACCCCTCACAGGTGTAACAGGTGTAATATAGATAATTGCCATTGAGAAATAAGTTATATTAGGGCAAAAGACATTTCTGAAACATTTAAAATGCTTAATGACTTCTTGGAGAACAATAAGATGATCGACTCACTTTTGACCACAAGGCTGAACACTTTCCTGTCGCACTTCTGTACGCTGCTTTTCGCTCTCCCTTCGCCGTCAGAAATGTAACTATCGTTCGTGTATATGAAGTTGAGGGTGTGGGCCGCACACCGGTGATGTGGAGGGAGAACGTACCTTTTGCCGTCATCTCGTAAAACATCGCGCGTTTCCGTAAACATGACCTCGTCTACGTCGTCCTTTGCTTCGTCATCGGCTCGAAACATTCTGAACGCTTTTACAAAGTTCGCGCTTTTATCAGTGACCGTGGCAGTTTATCTTCCCGCAAAGAGCAAACGAGCTGTGAATTTGCTCTCTTATCTCCGCTGCGACGGCGTCGTGCATGTGTCTCCCACGGAAAACTTTTATTCCGAGCAGTCCGTAGCGCTGCAGCGATGGAAAGTCGGCAAAGGTTTTCTATATTTCAAATCTGATCGATTTGAAGTCGTGACCTGCCTTTCCTTTCTCTTCCTCCTTTCCCAATTTCGACTTTCGTTGATTTGATTTTCGTTTGTATTTTTTTTTTCTTTCTTTCTTTTTGGGTTGGTCGGTTTGTGTAGTTGGTCGCGTGTTGTGTTTGTCTCGTTCGTCAAACGCCGCGTTTTTCACGAGCGATCGTCTCCGGGTACGTTCCGCAAACGCAAAGTTCCTGCGACATCGGGTCCGAACTACGGGCTCTATCGAATCGAATCGACGGTATAAAGTGAAAAAGGGTTACGTCTTTCTCGGCCAGGGAGATACCTCTTTTGTGGAACGGACGTCGAACCGTCCTGTCCGTTTGCCTGGCGAACAGGCAAACGAGGGTGACGTTAATTCCGTTACCGTCGATTCGACTCGATTTGAAATATTTCCGAGCGACTGTGACCCGTTAGAATTACTTAGGAATATTCCCCTTTCTTTGCGAGCTAAATTCGCTACGTATAACGGCGGAAAACGCGGGCAGACTGTGCTTCCGACTATATACTCGATCGATCTGTATTACGAGTTTGTCCCTCTTATCCCCCGGTCCGCGGAGGCTCGGGACTTCGGCGCTTTAGCTGCGCCGGTCGCACGATTGCCGCGTTTCGCACGTCCGGTAGACGGACGCCGAACTGCGTTTTGTTGCCCGTGGACGAAGACGATGCGAGCTCCGGTTAACGGCTACAACGGGTAAAAGTCGGAACTACTTTGGACTCGAGTAAAAAGGTCGAATCGCTACGTGCGGACTACGCCAAGCGCGCGGGCCCGAGAGAACGCTACGGGGCCCCGCAATCATCGATTCGAATGTTGACATACACGCATATATTTGACATAATGACACTGTGGTGAAATAAAATGAATTCCTCTTTCATCGCTTTATCGTTTTGATTTCCTGCATCCGTGATTTTCCGTCGGCTCAGTCTCGCGCGTTTTTTGCTTTCGGAAGAGTGCTTTTTTTCCCCCCCCGTTTGGCGAATGGGAACGCCGAGGCTCGCCCACGGGAGCGCCGTTCCTTTCCGCTTCGCGCGTCCGACGGGTCCGCTCTCCTCGGCGAAGCGCCCGCCCGCCCGCCGAGAAACCCGAAAGAGCTCCGGTTTTAGGAGACTCCGTTCTGAGGCACGCGAAATTAGCTAGACCTTTAGGGGCACCGGCGACACGGGTCGTGTGTTTACCGGGAGCCAGGGCGCCGGACGTGGCGGGTCAGCTTAGATTCTCTCGAAAGCGCAGGTTCTCTGAGAATTTTTTTCTGAGTTTTTCACATAGGAGCCACCGATGTACGCCTTCGACAGTCAGAGGTTACCGAGAGTAACGTTATAGAGGTGTGTAAATTAGCGAAGGCGACGTCCGACGCGGCAACGCGCTCTGGGCCCCGTCCCGACGCGACGACGTTAGCCTGCGGCGGGTAACGGACTGCCGGGCGTCCGAGCGGCGCGCCGAAAACGATGCGGGCTTCGTTAACGATTGGAGCGTTTTTGAGGGCGAGGCCGGCCCCCGTCCCGCTCGGGAAGGTGCCGCTCTCGTTTCTTGTATTGCGGTGGGTCTCGGTCTCGGAACGGCACTAGTTAACGAATGTGACCGTCTAGAGCCAAGGCCAGGGAGCAGGACAGACGGGCTAAACCGACCGTCTGCTAGCCGCACAGAGTCGTCACTCGGGAGTCCGTCGAATTGAGACCGTGTCTGTCCCCCGAGCGAAACCAAAAGATAGGAACTCTCACAAAGTCTGTTTTAGTAACCCGACGAACGGTAAATTAAATAGGACCGAACGCACAGCCGGCACCTCTGATCTAAAGATGGGATCGCCGAACATTAGATCTCTCGCGTCGAAAGCGCTCGCTATAAACGAAATGATCACCGACCGGGAGTTTTAAATCACGTGTTTGTTTGACAGAAACGCGGATTAAACCGAATGAATATTTAGCATTGAATGAAGCGAGTCCTCCCGGGTACAGTTACGTACACCGAGCCCGTCCGAACGTCAGAGGAGGCGGAGTCGCAGCTATTTATAATGACGATCTAAGCTTCACACAAAAGACTAAACGCGAACGTAAAACGTTTGAAGTTCTTTACGCCGGCGTAAAATATTCGGTGTCCCAAAGCAGGTCCAGTCGGTCGATTCCACTAATGATTATTTATAGACCCCCGGGGCCCTACTCTGATTTTCTCATAGAATTTGCAGATTTCATCACAAATTTAGCTCCTCCTTTAGACAAAGCATTAATTGTTCGTGACTAACGTTAATTTTGAAAATTCGAACGTAAACGGCGTCCAACAAAATGAACGCTGTTTCAAATAGCGTAGAAGGAGAGCCTCCTAAATTATAGACTGTCTCTTGGTGCCGCTAGATCGGCATATTTCTCCACCCTCGTGGAAAACGACGAGCGCGATCCTAGATTTCTATTCGGCACGGTAGCAAAATCGACAGGGAATAAAAGCCCTGCGCTCGCACATCGATAGGTAGTAATGATTTCGTGAACTTTTTGAATAATAAAATTGAAAACATCAGGCAAAAAAATCCAGACGGTTAATATAAATCCAAATTATTTTACAAGTAACCCTGTGGACAGCAGCGTGATTATAGCAGACAATCGATTACAGAGTTTTACTCCTATTCACGAGAACGACTTGATTTCATTCGTTTCCTCGTCGAAATCATCAACCTGCATTCTCGATCCCTCGCCTACAAGTTTCTTTAAACGGATCGTTCCAGAGGGAATCGAACCCGTTTTAAAAAATAATCAACTCTTCCGTTAGCACTGGGGGTGTACCAAAACCCTTCAAACCGGCAGTTATCCACCCCCTAATTAAGAAACCTGACCTTGACCCGTGTCAGCTGTCCGACTACAGACCGATATCAAATCTCCCCTTCGTAGGCAAAATTTGAGAAAAGGTCGCAGCGCGGCAGTTCCGCTCACACCTACTCGCGAATGACACGTTCGAAACGTATCCGTCGGGATTTCGGCCTCGTCGTAGCGCGGAGACGGCGCCGGTCAAGGTGGTAAACGACCCGTTGTTGGCCTCCGATCGGGGTTTTGTCTCCTTACTCGTTTTGCTCGACCTTAGCGCAGCTTTTGACACCGTCGATTGCGCTATACCGCTCGCTAGCCTCGAGAACGTTGTTGGAATAAAGGGAACGGCTCTCTCTCGGCTCAGGTCTCGTTTGACTGATCGCTATCAGTTTGTTGATGTAAATGGTGAGTTCTCCACGCTCTCTAAGGTAAAGTTTGGTGTTCCTCGAGGATCTGTCTTAGGCCCTCTGCTTTTCTTTTAATATATATGCTGCCTCTTGGAGAAATTATTCATAAACACGGTATTGGATTCCATTGCTATGCCGACGATACACAGCTGTAAATTTCAGCAAAGCCAGATGAGCGAGATCGGATTAACAATGTTAAAAAATGTGCAAAGGACGTTAGACAGTGGATGCTCAATAACTTTCTTCTGCTCAACTCGGATGAGACGGAAGTACTTTTACCGGGACCGCGTGCAGCTACGAGCGAACTTTCCGATCACGTAGCGTCTCTGGACGGCGTTTCTGTTTCGGCGTGTACGGCCGTCAAAGACCTCGGTGTGATTATTGAGTCTTTCCTTTGAGGCTCACGTGAATAATGTGAATAATAATAATAATAAGTTTAATTTATATAGCGCCTTTCCCAAGCTCAAGGACGCTTTACAAGGTACAATATTTCAGTATATCGAGACAGATGAAATATAATGAACATACATAAACATACATAGTACATGAAACATACACCACATTTCAGAAAAATGAAGGACTCCTAACACGTATGCATTGACTGATAGTGGCGGTTGAAAAGGTGGGTCTTAAGCCTTGATTTAAATTCAGTCAAAGTGGTAATGGTTCCGAGTGCAACGGGTAAGGAGTTCCATAGTGTTGGAGCAATGACAGAAAAGGATCTGCCACCCGCAGAGGATAGACGGTATCTAGGTACACAAAGAAGTTCAGAATTTGAAGACCGGAGTGATCGTGAAGGAACATAGGATGAGGGAAGATCGGAAAGATAGCGAGGGGAAAGAGCATTTAGTGCCTTATAAGTGAGGAGTATGATTTTATATTTTATGCGAGATGAGACCGGCAGCCAGCGAAGATCGAATAACATTGGGGTAACGTGGGCGGATTTTTTATCGGAGGTTAACGTTCCGGCAGCCGAGTTTTGTATGTACTGTAAGCGTGAGGTTGAGTGAGCCGATAGACCGGAGAAGAGTGAATCGCGGTAGTCGAGACGGGACGTGATCGGAGCACGCCCAAATGTTTCGGCATCGTTTCTGCAGATGAAAGGTCGCAGTTCGACGATGCGTCGTAAATGAAAAAAAGACGTTTTGGAGAGGCTGCGAATATGGGCATCAAAGGATAGTGAGGGCTCGAGTACGATACCTACATTTCTAACAGTAGCTGAGGGGAAAATCGTAGTAGCGTCCAGATCAAGACTAAAGTTCACAGAGTTGTTTTTTTTATTAGAGATGCGGGACCAGTTATCAGAATGTCGGTTTTACCCGGATTCAGGCTAAGAAAATTCGAGTGGAGCCGTTGTTTTAACTCGCTAACGCGAGAGGAGAGTGAGGATTTTACATTAACGGAATCTGGTTGACTGGCAGTATGTGACCGAATATCATCGGCATGACAATGATGACTAAAACCGCGTCTACGAATGATGTTGCCAAGCGGCTGAATGTACGGAATGAATGGTAGTGGGCCAAGAACAGAGCCCTGTGGGACACCCTGTTTAAGTAAGACAGTAGGAGATTTGCAATAGCGTATAGAGATGTGATATTGCCTGCCCGTGAGATAAGATGAAAACCAGGATAGTGCAGAGCCCGATACGCCTAATTCCGCTAATCGTGAAAGTAAAATCTCATGACGGACAGTGTGTCAAAGGCAGAGCTGAGGTCTAATAACAGAAGTATAGAGAGACTACCCGAGTCTCAGACGAGTAAAAGATCATTAACATCCTTTACTAGCGCGGTCTCCGTGCTACGCTGCTGGCGGAAGCCAGATTGAAAAACATTAAAGAGGTTGTTCCCGGCTAGGCCTCTCAGCCGCAGCCTTCTCCATGATCTTCGATACAAATGGCGGGTTGGAAACAGGGCGGTGGTTGGACAAGTCTGCCGGGTCCGGATTAGTCTTTTTGAGTATGGGAGTAACGGCGGCGGTCTTAAGTGACACAGGTACGGTAGAGGAGATAAATGACACATTAACGAGGTGGGAGACGGGGGCAGACTCGCCGACGTACAGTCTTTTAGCGGGAAAGTAGGTGCAGGGTAGGTGCAGGATCGAGAGTGCATGACGAGGAGTTAGATTTTTGTATTAGCTCGGCGATTGAAGAGGAATTGGTCATGGCTAGGGTCGTCATAGAATTAATAGTTTGAGATTTCATATGCTCGTCGGTAGTTGGTTCCTCGCCAAATGTCGCATACAAAGTGTCTAGCTTACCCTGGAAATGGTTCAGGAAAGAGCAGCACATAACCATGGATTCAGAGTCACTGAGGCTGTGCTTTGGTGCTTGAGTCAGTTTATTAATTGTGCTAAATAACATTTTGGGCCTATTGCTTGCTTTGTCAATGATGCTGGAGATATGGGAAGAGCGGGCTGTATTTGAGGCCGGATTGTGTTGCCGAAGGCATTCGGCGTACGTAAGAAAATGGCCGGTCGAACCGGTTTTCCCGAAGAGACGTTCGTGTTGTCTACATTTGACCTTCAAACCTCGAAGCTCTGCATTGAAACACGGGGAGGAATGGGACATAGGGACAGACCTGATCTTAGTTGGGGCAAACTCATCCGACAATTTTTCAACGGTACAGCACTAATACTCGTCGTAGATCGTAGATGGACAGGTTAAATTTAGCGCGTCAGAAAGAGCAGAGGAGGCAACAGAATCACAAAAGGAGCTAGTGTCAACGGTGTTTAAATGACGACGAGGTACGGTTAGATTTTTGACCTGGTTGACTGGACAGACGGATGTAAAATCGAAGGAGATGAGTCTATTGTCAGAAAGAGGGGTAGCTAAACTATCAACAGAGATATTATTTAGACCGGATGTACAAACGAGATCAAGCGTGCGACCACGAGTACGAGTTGGAGAATTAACATGCTGGATGAGGTCAAAACAGTCAAAGACAACATTTAGCTGAGTAGCGGTGGAGCAAGCAGTATCGACATGAATGTTCAAATCGCCAAGAAGAAGAACTTGGGACGACACAGCACATGCTTGGGTTAGTAGTTCACCGAGTTCTGAGGAAAAAGTCACTTTGTTGTTTAGGCGGTCTGTAAATGAATACGAGTACAACGGGATGTGCGATACCAAACTTCATATCCGTGTACTCAAATGTCGTGGTATTGTGAAAAACCGGTTTAGAGACAGTTAAAGACGCACGAAGAACGACAGCAAGACCACCCCCTTTACCGGTTGTACGTGGTTCTGACACATGTCGATATCCGATAGGGGTAAGCAGATTCGGCTGGATAAAATCATCCGGTACCTGCCAAGTCTCTGTGAGAAATAACACGTCATATTTATTGTCAACTATTAGCTCATTCATATAGGTGCCTTTCTCTGAGATAGATCGACAGTTTAGAAGGGTCGAGGCGCCGGTGCCCGTTTCGAGCCGTTAGCTCGCAGGGCCTGTGTACGATTTCCATTTGAGTGTTGAAACCAAAAATAGCCAGAGATAGAGTAGTAAATGCCAGAAACTTTAACGTGCCGAGAAGAGCCATGGAAAAGTCAGCCGACAGCGTTACCGCGTTAGCCAGAACCGAACCCGACCGAACATCAACAAAAGCACACGGAAAGTGCAGCTACCTGACCAAACAGTATGCTAGCAGACAATCCACAAGTAGAGTGTTAACTCGCCTCATAGTTAGTCGGATCGATGTAGGATCGAGAGGGTAGAGGGCTCGCGATAAACTAGAAACCAAACTTTAAAAAAAACTCTCCAACACGAGTTCTCCGGCACGCCGAAAGGCAAAAGATAACATCCAGCCGTATGGAAATTCCTCACATCGGGAAGTAATCCGAACGATCATTCCGAAACGTGAATTAACACAGCAGGCAAACGAAACAAGACAAGACAAGACAAAACAAAACAATAACCCGGCATGGGGCGGCAGCTAGATGCGCACAGCGTTCCCAAACCGGAAGTGAAGTAAAACTAAGTATTGTCATGGTGTTTGTCGACAGTAGGCACCAGGTGTTACCAGGATCGCCTTCTTTCGCCTTTTTAAAAAAATTTGAAATATGATGTCGTTACAGGACGCAGAAAAACTAGTTCACGCTTTTGTTACTTCTAGATTAGACTACTGTAACGCTTTACTGTCTGGGTGCTACTGTTACTAAGTGCATAAATAAGCTTCGGTAGGTTCAGAATGCAGCGGCAAGAGTCCTCGCTAGATCTAGGAAATAGATAGTATATTTCAGCAAAGCCAGATGAGAGAGATCAGCTTAACAATGTTGAAAACTGTGTAAAGGACATTAGACAGTGGATGCGCGATAACTTACTTCTGCCAATAACGGGTCGTTTACCACCTTGACTGGCGCCGTCTCCGCGCTACGACGAGGCCGAAATCCCGACCGATGCGTTTCGAACGTGTCATTCGCGAGTAGGTGTGAGCGGAACTGCCGCGCTACGACCTTTTCTCAAATTTTGGCTATGAAGGGGAGATTTGATATCGGTCTGTAGTCGGACAGCTGACACGGGTCAAGGTCAGGTTTCTTAATTAGGGGGTGGATAACTGCCGGTTTGAAGGATTTTACATAATCTGGTACCGAACCAAGAACATCATAGGCCTAATCCCTGAGCCTGTACCAGTGACCAAACGTCACAAGGAAATTATTGTGTCTGTTTGGGAAGAAATACGTGAAACGCTCAATTAGACGTGGCATCGAAACACGCGCCGTTTTAGTTCGCTTCGCCCTAGTGACGCACTTTGCGCGCAGACGTTTTCCCGTTCTGTACAAAGATCATCTTTGATCTTTCTCTGTTTCGCTTAGCTGAGAGCACAGTGCCCGGTCGAGAGCATTGTGTTCGGACACGCTGCCTTGATCACGCTCTACATTGCAAGCTTTATGGATTATTGCAGTTCAGCTTTGACACTGACTATAACAAAATACATATACTTAAACAGAATTATAATATTAATGTAACAATTTCATCTTACATTCCACCCCTTTGTCATTTTATGACAACCAAACCTTATCATATAAAACACTTATTTATCGCATCAAGAATATAGGTCTTCTGTTTAAGATTTTCCCCATTTCTTTCGTTCCATAAGTTCCGTTTTACGCATAATCATCCTCCTCGCTATCGTCTCCTACGATAACCCGAGTGTCGTCACTTGGTTCAGTTAGAGTAAGGGCTAATAAGCGGGTACTTACGGACGATGATGCGCACGCCCGTACCCCCGTAGTAACGCAAGGCATTAGACATGGAAAAATGAAAACCAACAACAATAAAATAATAACAAACGGAGCCTCGGTTGTTATGGCCCGATAAGCCCACCCCGATGATCCTTGTAACCAGGCGTCCCGAGAGGAGGACGTGTAATGTGATGTTGCTATTGCGGATTTCACACGTTGTAATAAATCCGATACGTTTGCTGAAACATCCGGCAAGCCGAAACAACAGGCTGTTCTCAACATTTTGCATACCCCACCTTTCTCCGCAGTTAACATATCTAAAACCAACCTAATTTTAATACCTGCTTCTATCTCAAATAGCGCTTCCTCCGTTTCGTCGGCCAACCTTAACGCTCGCCAGTCAAGTCCGTTTATCTTTAACAGGGCCGCCGCGGTGCCCCCTCCCAAGACTAACGACCAGCCTGTCGTCGCCCCACGGCTAGTCCAGGGGGTCCCATAGTTTAGTACCTTGGTAAAATTTAGGCGTAGTCGACGAGTCACGCTTTGCCCGTTTTTCTTCAGTTGACGGGTCTTGTGCCGCGTATACAGTTGCGCCTACGCTTAACAACGCCGGGTAACGGCTCCCTGCAAAAATGTCAGGGAGGGAGTGATGGGCGTTTTTGACCGCACACCCACACTGAGGCTGCAGTGGAGTCCATCGTATCGTTCTCGTCGAATGGGCAGGTGTAGTTCTGACCGTTGGGACCTATACAAGAAACGTTATTTGTTTGAATGGTCGTATGACAGGTAGACCGACCTGCTTCGATGGTATCTTCGCTTAAGTTCTGCCTATCAGGGGACTGTCGACAAATACACGTTTCAGCCACTTCCGGTCTCACGTGCCATTTTCGCTCTACCTTAGGGGTACTATGATTGGCCATTGGGTGCATGGCACATGGAATATATCCTGCTGATTCGTTTTCCTGAGATCGTTTCAAAGGGGCAGCCTTCATTAATCTTTTTTTAGATTATGTCTCTCACGGTGGACATGCACCTACGATGACAATTTTAGACCCCTCCATGATTTCTAAGTGGAAGAACTTGCAAAATAGCAGGGTGTTCATAAACCTCCTCACTTCCTCACTGTACGTATGGATATCCTGGCCCGGCCCCTCTAAATGTTAGAACCCGTTGTGGCCCGTGATTCGAAAAGTTTGCCCGCCCCTGGCCTAGACCGAGGAACAACAATTTTCTTCCTTTGAGATTTATAGTCTAATGTTCAATGCGATTTTCAAGACTCTTGATCTCTTATGGCACAAAAACAAGAGATCTTTTCTAGAAATAAGCTTCTTTCCCTTTCTTAGATTTCGTTTTTTGCAGCGTACGCCTTCGGTTCGGTCCTTTTTGTCCTTTTGCGACATACCTGGCCTCGACGATCGTTCTTCCTCTGCGTCGTCCGTACCCGCGCTCTCCGTTTCTTTCGTCCGGGACCCGGTTCTCGTCGTCGTTCTCGCCGTCCCGCGGCCCGTCTCTGCGGCTTCGGGTTTCCGAGTCGTCTTCGTCTTCGGTTCGCGTCTGTCGTTCGACACTGACTTTTGGCGGCGATCGCGTGCGACGTGACCTCGGTTTCCGCATCCGGGTACCGATGCCGTGTTCGCTTTCGTCGCGTTGTCGGTTTTGGGTTTATCGTCACGTTTTTACCGTCTCTTTCGTTCGTACACTTCTCGAGATCCGCAAACGAGTGACGCGACTCCTTCCGACCTCCTCTGTTTCTCTCCAACGACATTCTCAAAGCAAAGAACGGCCCTGGGGCGCGTGACGGACGTTCGCCTCTGCTCTCGGCCCGGCCGCTCTTTCCCGTGACTTCCCGATGTGCGACCGATCGCCTCGGTTACCGCGGGTCCACCCGTCTCCTCCCTTGCGCTTAAAGATTGGTACCGGCGCGCTCCTTCTCCGTTCCTCGGGCGTCCTCTCGCCTTCCGGAATCTCGTTCGACGATCCGGTTCGAAACCCTGCTGCCGTCTCTCCTAAACGTCTCCAAGCTTCTACCGGTACGTCGTCCGGTCCGATCCACTTCCCGCTTTACCGTCTCCGCATCGTCCAACCTTCTCTCTCTCTCTCTCTGTCTCATTTTCCTCGTTTATCGGCTGCTCAAAACACTCCCTCTCCTTGACACGCTCTCCTCGCCAGTCGACGCGGAGCCGGGAAGATTGTGAAGGACCTCAGCCATCCCAACAATGGACTCTTTTTTGTTGCGTTCGGGGAAACGCTTCCGCTCCCTGAAAGCGAACACGGAGAGAATGAGGAGGAGCTTCTTTTCCGCAGGCCATTGGGAGTTTAAACCGCTAAACACCCAGGATCTCAAAAAAACGGCCCACCCTCTGCATCGTTAGACCTTTTTCCCCAGCACATATCTCACTTTTCGTGCTACGACACTTTAGACACTGGACTCGCACAGCACAGTGAACTTTACATTTTATATTTTTATACCGCACCATACCGCACACGGACACTTATGGACAATCAAAAACCATGCTTAAATTGTTTACTGTTGTTTACTGTTTAACTGCTTACTGCCATAAGCATTTTTTTGTATATAAATATATTTTTATATATCTTTATATATTCTTATTTTTATATAGTTTTTATACTTTATTTATCTGCCTTCTTTTTCTTTGTTTTATTTTTTTTCACATTTTTATTCCCGCCGGACAGTCGTAAATAGCATTTCACTGCATGTCGTACCCTGTATGTATGTGTATGTGGCAAATAAAATTGGATTTGATTTGACGATACTACAAATGTTGCCCCTCACCGTGTTCTCTTTCGCTGTGTCCTCGTGGGCCTGAAGCACCCGGATCCTGTGCCTCGATCTCATCTTTTCCAGCCGCTCGACCGTCAGGTCGCCGAACTTCTGCGGAACGCGCGCGCTCGTCAAATTTACAGATACGGCATTGTACGTACGTCGTCGTCTCGGACGCGCTCCAGGAAACTGGGAAAATGAAAAACAACCTCGCTGATACTGGTAGCTTTGAGTAAACAGTGCTGACCACACTGGGGTACTGCAGTTTACGAGGGCCTCGAAGCAAATAGCAAAAAGCGCATAAGGCGTCTTTTTAAAACGATTAAATAAATATCCGCCAATTTAACGGATACCGATAGCTACGTTGGGACGTACTCGATGGTGCCGACCAATAGTTACAAAAAATTTGGGTTAGGTACTGCTTCACGATACAGAGTAAACCGCGTTTGCCCAAAGAGTCTAAAACGGCAGCGTATAAAAACCAGACACCTGCACAAGCGTGCCAAAGTAAACGGGTACGAGAATTATATTTTTGTGGATTTGCCGACATTGCAATAAATTTGAGCGTTACCGTATGACCGAGGTTACACGGTACGAACGGGGGTTAGGGGTCCAATCGGCGAGTTTTGAGTCGTCGCTGCGAAAACACCAAAGTTGCTCTCTGATTTGAGAACCTGCATTTACACCTTAACAGAATTTTGTGGCTGCAAAACTGAACTTTTCACTTTTAAAAACTTACATTAAAACTCACATTAGACTCGCACCCGTTTCGACTAAAAGTTTTGCCGCACGATTGCAAGTGTTTTCCGAAAACGATTCTTCGGTTTATGCCGTGCTCCGTGCTTGTACCCTTTTACTGGATGATTTGCAATAAAATGGCTCGTACCTCCTTTAAATGGGTTCGAGCGCGTAGTGCAGAAACATTGCGATTGTAGGGATTTTATAATTATTTTATGGCGATAAAACTGATCGTGCGGACAAAACGGTAAGGCCTAAAGATCTAAACCTTGGCCAGATGGTGAAGCTCCATTTGGGGAGACAAAGTATCATCCCAATTGGCCAAAGGGGGGTGCTTCAGTCAAAAAGAAATTTCACACATTTTTGGCCATAGCTCACAGTTTGTCTCACAGGCATGCAATGGGCCTGTGAAGACCTTTACGGATCTCAAAAAACAGAATCTTAAAGAGATCAGCCGCTTGGGGGCGATATACTGTTTTTCAATTTATTTATTTTTTTGCGAAAGATACGAGAAATTAAAACGCTACCACTAGCTTATTTAAGCCAAAAAGAATGGAAAACACTCGCATGAAAAATTCTAAACTCTCGATGTTCAAGAGCGAGAGTTTTCAGTTTTTAAAATGCTCCCGGAGGTCAAGGAATGGTTAAATTTTTCGTCTGAATCGAAACGCGACTCGCATCGGTAAACGATCGTTTTTCCGATCGATGTTTCGTTAGACGTCCGTGTGAAATAACGACTATTTGAATATAGTCGAGTGAAATTTTCGAGCTCCCGTGCGGTTCAGTCTAATCGAGCGTAGTGTCGACGAATGACGAACCGTAACCATAAAATACGTAACGGGTTAAAACGTATACCTGGTCAGCATCATCGGAGACTGGCCGTCGTCGGCGCTGGTGCGAATATCTTCGACGCTCGAGTCGAGCACGGCGAGCCCCAGCTGGAATATTATTTTCGCTCCGTGGCAGAAGAAGCAGTCGAGGACGCGCAGGCCGCTGCGGAACGGTACCGAGCTGAGGAACAGGGCGAGGAACCAGGAGAGAGACAGAGACGAGAGAGACGCAAGGTTCCGGTACTCGCTCGGCCAGGTGGGCAACCCGCTCGCGGATCAGCTCTTCGAACACTGAGCAGTCCACCTGAGCGCCTGAAAGAAAGAAAGACGAGGGAGAAGGGAGGGCTAGAGGCACACGCTCAGGACGCGACCTCGCGGCGCTGAACTGGCAACGGCGAACAAAGCCGCACACAAGAGGCCGCTGTAAATTTCAACAAAAAACCCCCACGGAACAATTGTGTTTTTCCTCCCGCACACACTCACCTATGACCCTGCGGTCAAAGTAATCGGGCAGCATCCTCTCGCACACCGTGACCAGCAGCCAGAACGCTTCCTCCTCTCTGGTGTACAGCAGCAAGAACGACGCCGATGCTCGTCTGCTCGTTCGTCCTCGCAGCCAGCAGGTCGGAGTAAGATCGTGAGCGGTCGTTCAGATAGGAGCGTGCTTCTGCAAAGCCAACCAACAAGTGCACACGCACCCTTCATCATCAGTTGAATAAAAATTCCATAAAAAAAAATCACACACACACCAGTAGCTCCTACCTGAAAATGGCCAGCCACATCTCTCCTCGTAGCAACTCCGGGATGCCCGCGGCCACAAATTTTTGCGTGGAAGCCGGACGCCCAAACTCCTCCAGACGCTTCGGGGGAAGTGGATGTGAAATTAAATTAAATTATTTGACATTTGATCACAGGGGCTCTTCCGGTTCCTCACTTCCTGGCAGGGGTCAACATAAACAGCGAGCTTTTTAAATGAGTAAGAAATTACACCGAAAATAAGGTTAGGGTTGGCTTTAGCACGCACGCATCGTGTATGTACATGCTCACGGTCGGAATGTATTCAGACCTCCTTCACTTTACTCATTTTTGATACTACAGTCATTCACAAAAAATTATTTAAATATGGTCTAAATATTTTACAATTAAATAATCCAGGGTAAAAACAAAACAATCACATGCGTTGCAGCAACTGAAAATGAGCGCAGACGCCTCCGATTTCCCTTGATGTCCAACCGTGTTTCAGTTGGACATGATTTGGGAAGACACGTTTCTATAGAAGGCCCTGGTTTGCAAGCGGTTTAAGAGATCGCCGGCGTTTCCACTTTCGGTGTTGTTTGTCGGTCGACGTTGGATGATTCGAACCGGTTTCGTACGACAGGAGGAGGCCACCTTTTTTTTCTAAACCAATTCTCTCTCGTCCTCTTCAGCGTGAGAGCTTCTGCTCGTCTCGTTCGTTTGCGCCTTACACGTTGTTAGATGTGTTAGACGTGAACTGAGTGTGTTAAAAAAATAAGAGATTGGATGACCCATAACTTTCTACTATTAAATTCTGATAAGACGGAGATTTTGCTCATCGGCCCAAAAACCAGTATGCGGCATCTCGACCTGCATTTAGACGGATGTTCTGTAACCACTAGTTCAACGGCAAAAGACCTGGAAGTTATTTTAGACAGCGACTTGTCTTTCAAAAATCACATCAACCAAGTCACAAAAACAGCTTCTTTCACAGAGAAGCTCGTCCATGCGTTCATGACCTCCAGAATGGACTATTGTAATGCATTACTGTCCTGCATCATTAATAAACAAGCTTCAGTTGGTTCGGAATGCGGCAGCAAGAGTTCTCACAAGGTCAAGAAAATATGATCATATAACCCCGATCTTTTAACACGCTACAATCCGTCACGCTCCCCGAGATCTCAAAACTCTGAACTTCTAGTAGTTCCTAGAATAGCAAAGTCCACTAAAGGTGGTAGAACATTCTCACATTTAGCTCCTAAACTTTGGAATAGTCTTCCTGACGGTGTTCGGGGCTCAGTCACGCTCTTATCCACTTCCACACCCTTCTCTCTTGTTCAACCTTTTTTCTTCAGTGTTTACCTGCTCAGGGGTTAAATAGTTTGTATTTATTTTAATTGTTTTCCTCGTTGAAATATAGTTCGATTGCAAGGTTTAACCCACAATAAAGCACAGTGCAAGTTTGGTGAGTGTTTATTTATGGGGAAGGAGTCACAAGAACAGAAAGGCACAGTGGTGTGGGTTAAAGTGGTCATGTACAGTAAATGGGAGGTAATCTAACGCTTGCATAAGTTAATACTTGATTGAATGTGTCCACAATGATGTAGGTGCAAACAATGAAAATAAAAATAAAAAGCTGATCACGTTACATTCATATTGCATGTCTAGGTTGTACGAGAGGAGTCGACATGCGAGTCAAGAGCTTAAAAACACTAATAGCTGTTTTCACATTTTTTTCCACACGTATCAAACGTGTGGCATAGGCCGTCCTCGTAATAATATACACGCATGGTGCGGCTCAGTGCAAACTTCAAATCTGTGAGTTGCCTGTGAAATTTGGCTCTAAAGTAAATACATTTTGTGTAAAGATCCTTCAATAAGATTATTCCCGCAAAGATTCGTTACACGGCACAAGTCACACGGCTTCTCGGATCCGGCTCGAGTCGAACGGCAAGCGTGTGCGTCAGGAACCGCACGGATCCAGAGTTTTTTTAGCGGAGGAAATCTTGCTGCCCAGGTCCGGGTGCATTTCCAGGAAGTCGACCAGCGCTCGTTCCGTTAGAACAGAGGCCAGGATCTGCTCAAAAGTCACCGTCCCGTCCGAAGGCTCCCGGGTATCCTCCGGTTCACGGTTCGCGGCCTCTCCGATTCTCAGCACCAGCCCGGTGACCGCTCCAACCGCTTGGATGAGTTCGTTCTCGTCGGGAGCGTCGTGGCACATCGTGCAGAGGGTCTTGCAGAACTGAATAAACTCGTGCTGTAAAAAAAAATAAAACGGGTGTGTGAGAGAACAAAGGTTGGCTAGGCTGAGGTGGTCAGTCTGTGTGCCTGTCTCCCTTTTCTCCATACACAACTGCTGCCTGACCTCACTCACCTGCTTCATGCCAGGCAACAGCTCCTTGCTACGCTCAGCCTTGGCCAACTCCTCCCTGAGCATCTGCTGCAGCAGCTCGCTCGAGCTCCCGCCCTCTCCTGCTCCTCCAGCACTGCACCCACCTGCAAACAAAACAACGCGGTCTCTTCTCCAGCCCCCCAAAACCCTAACCCTTTCATTAAAACAACACCACGAAAAGACACACACACACCGAGACTCTCCGTGCGCCGGCTTCCTTCTCCAGGGGAAATGTGCAGTCGATACAGGAGGCGCACCTTATCCGTCAGGTCGTCGCCGTACACCGTATCTAGAGGCGCACACGAACGGACACGTCAACATCTGGTTCCGAGAGCCAATTAACAAAATGCATATCTAGTTCAGGCTCATTTTACATCTTGCATGAGACAATTCAATCAAGTTTTATTTGTAAAGTGCTTCTCACAACAGACATTATCTAAAAGCAACTTTACACAGAAAACGTGCAGTTACAGAAATACGGTTCAGGCCAAATGTGAGTTTGAAGGAGGTTGGAGCATGGGAGGGTTTAAGGGGTGATCGAGATAAAACATAATAACGTCTTTTATTAAAACGAACAAATGCCGAATCTAAAAGCGGCAAATAACAGCAGCGGCAAATCGGTACATGTTTATGCATATATCGTTTTATACCGAATGAAATAAATTCTATATTCTATCCGTGTCGCAAAAAGCGCAGCGCGAATAAAAAGGAATCGAACCAAACCTATCCATCGCGCAAACCCGTCAAACGAGACAAAGTTCGTTCCTTCGGGGTCCAGCAGGCCGAAGGTTCTCTGAGCCAGGGCTTCGCCCGGCCACGGACTCAACCGGTCGTGAAGGGTCCCGAACTGGACCCTGTCGAGTGGGTATCCTTCGGCGCGAGAGGAACTCTCTCCGTCTCCCCGATACAATCCGGTCAAATGCTCCGTCTGAAAAACATGGCGGCGGTCACGAGGGGCGCTACTCGACGCAGGCGTCGGTTCCTTAGCGACACACGCAGCAAACGCACCTTAAAGACTTCGTAGAGTTCCGACAGGTCCTCTCGAGACAGGGACAGTCCGGACGACGCCAGCCGTAACTACGGAAGGTCAAACACCGGTCAATATTGCGCTCGTTTTTGGTCGGCGGAAGCGCGACCCGGCGAGCGTCTGCACTCACTCACCGTGTTCTCTTTAGCCGTGTCCTCGTGGGCCTGAAGCACCCGGATCCTGTGCCTCGATCTCATCTTTTCCAGCCGCTTGACGGTCAGGTCGCCGAACTTCTGCGAAACACACGCGCTCGTTAACTTCGCGTACGCCGTTTTACGTACGTGTCCGAGTCGTTTCCGGCCGCACGCACCTCGTAAGCGGAGGCCAGGAGACCGGTCATCTGGATCGTCGCTCGTCCCGCACGCCGGGTCTCCTCATCTTCTTCGTCGTCGTCTCGGACGCGCTCCAGGAAACTGGGAAAATAAAAAAAATGTCACAGATACTGGCAGCTTTGAGGAAATTTTCTGGTGAACAGAAAAAAGTGCATAACGCATTCATTCATTGAAATTAATTAAATAAACCATTTGAATGGAACTGTTTAATTTAGTTGGAACGTACTTGACAATCAACCAATAGTTTTGAAAAATTTGGATTAACTAACTGCTTCACTATGCAGAGTAAAGCTGCGTTTGCCCAAATAGTCTCAAGTCTAAAATGGCAGAGTATAAATACCCGTCACCCGCACAAGCGTCGTATGAAAAGATTATTATTGTAGAATTCCCGACATTGCAATAAATTTGAGCATTACTGTATAACCGATCGCACAATCTTTGAGGAGGGGGTTAGGGGTCCGATCGGTGAGATTTGATTCGTCACTGCGGAAAGCACCAAAAGTCTCGCCGATCTCGGAACCTGCGTTTACAGCATAACACAATTTTGTGGCTGCAAAAGTGCATAACTTACATTAGACTCGAGTCAAGTCACACAAAGAAACTAAAAATCTATAAAAGAGCAGGACAAAAAAAAAAACCCAAACACAACTAAACAAACCACTACGCCACATCACACTCAACTCGATCAAAATGCGTGTCTGGGACGATTTTGCCGCACGATTGCGAGTGTTTTTTGAAAATGATTCTCTACTGAATCCTCGGTTTAGACCAGGGGTTTTCAACCGGTGGTCCGAGGCCCCCTGGTTGTCCGCAGCGGCATTGCATGTGGTCCGTGACAGCCTACATAATTTCACTATTAAAATCACTTTTTTAACATAATTTATTTTTCCAAACATTTCCAGAATATTTGCACAGTAGTGGGAAAACTGAATTTAATGAAAATATCTAAAATATTTAAACTGACACAGGATAGGCTAGCTTTGCACCTATCAGGCCTACGTTTTGCTAACGTTGTGTTTTGCCTCATATACGTACACATTCATCTTGCACGTGAAAAAGACCAGCATCTCGGAGTTAAGAAAACACATTATTCTGGTTTTATTGAATAGACGCTTAATAGTTTTGGTGAATTAAAATTTGGATCGGAGCCGTTAGCTAACGTTTCTAACTAAGGTGAAGTTTGCTAGTCAGCACCAGCATGGATCGCTTTTTACAATAGTGGGCCGCGGATTACTTGTTAGTCAGAACGGTGGACCCTGGCACGGAACCAGTTGAAAACCCCTGGTTTGGACCGTATTCGGTGCTTGTACCTTTTTACGGGACGATCCGCAATAAAATGGCTCGTACCTCCTTTAAATGGGTTCGAGCGCGTAGTGCAGAAACGTTGTAATTCTAGGGATGTTTATTATTATTATTATTTCGCCGCCATAAAACTGATCGCGCAGACAAACCCGCAAGGCCTAAAGATCTAAACCTTGGCCAGATGGTGGGGCTCTATTTGGGGAGAGGTTCATAAAGTATCATCCCAATTGGCCAGGGGGGGGGAGGGGGGGGGGATGTGCTACAGTCAAAAAGAAATTTCACATGGGTCAAAACTAAGTAATTCCCTGATTCGCTCTACAAAGTCTGTCTTTTCCACAAAATGCAGTCATGTCCAAAAACTACTTTTGCAAAGTAGTGCAAGGTTTTTCGCCCGATCGGAACTGGACCGGTGCAAAAATGTTTCCTGCAGTGAAGGGTGAGGGGTGCCGAAACATTCAAAGTACAAGGTCTTTACTAGTGGAAATGTGATAATAAATGTGCTAACTGGAAAGTGATCACTCCCACAGAGGTCATCCCAGACCCTCCGTCAGCAGTCAAGGTAGATATCGGCACTGCGTATTGTCCAAACGATCGCCGAATAGGTACCGTGACCTGGGTGAAGATGTGTTTTTGTCCCATCATTTAGCAAACACATCATTATTTCCTATAAAAGCTTCCGTTCTTTTTCCTTTGACATCACATCGGGTTTCACATCCCCATAAAGTATTACGACTGTTAAAGTCACCCGTGAGTTTTGGTATTGGTAGTTGTGAAACGAGTTTATCCGTTTCCCGAGGTAAAATACTTTCATACGGGGGAATGTAAATAGAGCATACTGTTATAACTCTGTGAAGAGTAATTTGAACTGCTATTGCTTGGAACTGGGTATCCAACTGCTATATGACTGTGAATTATATTTTTCACCAAGACCGCTGTTCCTCCAAAAGGCCGGTGGAGATTTGGACCATGCGCACTGTACATTTTGAAATCTTTAAACCCCCAGGCATCTTTTGGAGATAAGTGGGTCTCCTGAATACAATAGACAAGTAGACTCAGATCCGCAGTTAACTGTTGTAATTCCGCAAAGTTAGTTTCTAGCCCTCGACAATTCCACCGGATTATTATGGCTACTTATCCCAAAGCGGGAAAGATGGGAGCGGGTCCTTTGTTTTTACACTTAGGGGAGAGACTGCGGCTACGACTAAGCACAGTTTCAGTCATTTCAACGTCTTTTGGGTTATCGTTTTCCTGAGATCAACCTGAGTATGTCCTGACTTGAATGTCGAGTTACTGTGCTTTGGGATTTTTTTTCTCCCAGTTGTTCATCTTAAACTTGCTTGGTCTGAATGTAAACGGTCCTAGTTTTTTGGGAATTCAAATTCTTTGTGCTGCTTATGTCTTTGGGTTTATCTGTAGATATCCAAGTTAGAGCCGTCTGACAACTACTGGTATGTGTCTTATATACTGTCTATAACAGGGGTCAACAACTTCTCGGGTACCGCCTAATGTGAAGGGCTACCAGTTTGATACACAATTCTGAAATAACAAATTTGCTCAATTTACTTTAATAAAAACTTTAATATGTTATTATTAATAATTCATGATATTCATCTATATCAGAGGGCCAAAACTCAAAGCACACTTTAGGTCGTGGGCCAAACAGGATAAACATTTATTGAACACACTAAAACAATTTGTTTTTAACATAAATATGAATAAAAACAGACAGGAATATTATTTCAGAATAAATAAACTAAAACTTTAAATAAATATATAAATATCTCCTGTCAAAATGATACAAGTTAGAAATATGAACATGCTGCGAAAAATCCCTGAACAAATCAATAAAAATTGTGCTTTTAAATAAACGTTAAAATAACAACAAATCTAAACGATCGGATTTCTTTGCTCTTATGGCATTTTATAAAAAAAAATAATCTTCAACTTTAAATAACTTTAAATATTTGGCTCTCCATAAAAATATCTCCAGTCAAGCACCAGACGTGTCACAGCTTCATCATGCAGCTCTTCAGAAACTCTCCCTCAGTAAATAACCTGCTGATGTGCCTCTGATTTCTCCTCTGTGTTCCCACCAGCTTCACTTTGTGATTTTGCTCTGCTGAAATGTCAGATTCTTCTTTAACTCTCAGATACTTTCTGTATCTCTGCTCTGCATTCAGGTTTTTCAGCTTCTTCTGATGTTTTGTCCCGTTGTTCCGTCTTAGATTCAATTCCTTAATTACAGCCACATTCGCGCCACTAATAAGACACACGAGTTTACCGGCAGTGTCAGTAAACATCTACTCAGAATCCCATCGGTTTTGAAAGGCTCTGTTTTCAGAATCTATTTTTCTCTTCGCCACTGAGAGGCGCTGTTTCACAATAACTGTACAATAGGGTTAAATACATCAACAGAAGCTCGACTTGATAGACGCTGGAATGTTCCCAGGTAGTCTAGCGTTCGGTGAGACAGCTGAAGCGCTGCATTATGGGATCTGTAGTTTGTGTTTATCGTCGCTTCATATCGCCGGGACATTAATAACAATAATAATAGATCTATATAAAATCGTCTCGCGGGCCGGATATAATTGTACGTCGGGCCGGATTTGACACCGAGTTTGACACCCCTGATCCATGTGTAGACACTGATCATGTCAAGGATTTCTCACAATAATTATCAACAATCATTTAACAAGGTCGACTCGTGGTCGTTATGGGCGACCTGCGGGCACCACGTTGGTGACCCCTGGTCTATAACAACATCAAAATAAGACTACTACTTCAGGGTAAAAGCAGGGAGTCCTTCAACTAATTTGCAAGCTTCAACATAGCTCACCTTCCTTGTGTGTTTCATTCTTTGTATTTCCTTCTCTTTAATCCACACGATCATCAAATTTTTGATGAAGCTGCGTGATCTTCAAGGCAGTTTTTGCATTTAGAGGGTTTCGTACAGGTCATTTCATGATGCTCTTCACCACAATTCCGGCAAACCGGCTAATTCCTACATCCTGCAGAACCGTGACCGAACTTCTGACATTTTAAGCATCTCGGTGGATTTGGTATAAATATATCCACGTTTGATTCTTTCTGGTGGTTGAGGTTTGTTAAAAGTCAGATGGCAGGCCCTGCCATTGTACTGTAAATTGTGAAAATAGAACGTAACATAACATAAAATGAGCAAACCTACAAAGAAAAATGTTTTATGAGTGTTTAAATGTGGAACATGATTGAAAATGCACCTGAGGTTTTGAGTGATTTTGCCTTTACTTTTCTCCAAAACTACACAGTAAAATTATTTGAAATGTAAGAGAGTAGTAGACAGGAACACTGTGCGTCTGACGCAGCAAAACCGAACCAATTCCAAATCACACCGTGCCTTTCTTGGGAACGAGTTCTTCTGCTCGCTGCCATGTTGTTTGTGTATCTCTATGGCGAATGCGCGGGGGGAGGGGAGAGGGCCGAGTTCATTCGAAACTATGGAAGCCCAGAGGGGAGCGTTGGCGGACATTAAAGAGAAACCCTGTTTTTATTAAAACAGATCGATGTAAACTACACATTCGAGTTAATCGATAAAATCGATTTATGACCCAGCACTACCCAGTTGTTTCAATTCTGAGGTTATATCAGCTTCATCCATATCTTGCAGTTCTTTGGCACGGATTACGCCTTTGCTATTGTTCAAAGAAGGATGACAGAAGGCTTCCATAGCTATACCGGCCAAGGTATACCACGCAAACCCATTAGCTTACCGCGCCGCTAAACCCGCTCCGACCCGGACGTCTGACGCGTCAAACCGCTCGGCGCGGTCCGGGGAATCTCCGGCGGACACTCGTTTCGACACCGCGTTTTGCCACATGGGCGGAAACGTGAAAAACAATAAGTCTGAATAAGTCTGATCGAGCGTAGTGTCAGAAAATGACAAACCGTAACCATAAAAGACATAACGGGTTAAAACATATACCTGGCCAAAATCATCAGAGACTGGCCGTCGTCGGCGCTGGCGCAAATATCTTCGACGTTCGAGTCGAGCACGGCGAGCCCCAGCTGGAATATTATTTTCGCTCCGTGGCAGAAGAAGCAGTCGAGGACGCGCAGGCCGCTGCGGAACGGTACGGAGCTGAGGAACAGGGCGAGGAACCAGGAGAGAGACAGAGACGAGAGAGCCGTAAGGTCCGGTACTCGCTCGGCCAGGTGGGGCAGCCGCTCGCGGATCAGCTCCTCGAACACTGAGCAGTCCACCTGAGCGCCTGAAAGAAAGAAAGACGAGGGAGAAGGGAGGGCTAGAGGCACACGCTCAGGACGCGACCTCACGGCGCTGAACTGGCAACGGCGAACAAAGCCGCACACAAGAGACCGCTATAAATTTCAACAAAAAACCCCACAGAACAGTTGTGTTTTTCCTCCCGCACACACTCACCTATGACCCTGCGATCAAAGTAATCGGGCAGCATCCTCTCGCACACCGTGACCAGCAGCCAGAACGCTTCCTCCTCTCTGGTGTACAGCAGCAAGAACGACGCCAAGATGTTCATAGACTGCGCACGCAAACGAACGAGACGACGTGAGATACTGTTTCGCGTCAGCGGACGGACCGCTCGTGCGGGTGCGCGTTTGTACCTGGCAGTAGCCGATCGCCGGGTTGCGGGCGGCGTAGGCGTTGAGCACTCGCCGCAGTGCCGCGATGCCGGTCTCGCTCTGAAACGCGGCATGTTCAGGCAGCGAGCGCCTCAGGTCTCGCTCGATCTCGTCGCTCGTCTGCTCGTTCGTCCTCGCCGCCAGCAGGTCGGAGTAAGAGGGTGAGCGGCCGTTCAGATAGGAGCGCGCGTCTGCAACGCCAACAAACAAGTGCACACGCACCCTTCATCATCAGTGTATAAAAAAATTCTACAAAAAAAAAAAATGGCAACAAAAACACACACACACACACACACACACACACACACACACACACACACAGTAGCTCTTACCTGAAAAGGCCAGCCACATCTCTCCTCGTAGCGACTCTGGGATGCCCGCGGCCACAAGTTTTCGTGTTTTTTCTGTGCGGAAGGCGGGCACACCGCGCCCAAACTCCTCCAGATGCTCCTCCCACAGCTACGACACACGTGAAAGGCCTGATTAGAAGACAAGGCAGGATCGTGGCCCCAAACGCTCACAGGGTCGATACAAAAATATCGTAGCGGTGAAAAGGAGGACCACCGTTGCCCCTTGTTTCTCGTACGCTTCGGGGGAAGGGGATGTGATACCGACCACGTACATACAAAACAAAAATTATTTGACATTTGATCTTTTTAGGGGCTCTTCCGGTGCCTCACTTCCTGGCAGGGTACAGCATAAACAGCGAGCTTTTTAAATGAGTAAGAAATTAGACCGAAAATAAGGTTAGGGTTAGCGTTAGCACGCACACCGTGTATGTACATGCTCGCAGTCGGAATGTATTCAGACCTCCTTCACTTCACTTATTTTTGATACTACAATTATTCACATTGTGTTTATGGGGTCCTTAGTGTAGGAAAAATTTGAAAAGATAATTTAAATATGGTCTAAATATTTAACAATTAAATAATCCGGGGTAAAAACAAAACAATCACATGTGTTGCAACAACACTTGAAAATGAGTTCAGACGCCTCCAATTTCTCTTGATGTCCAACCGTGTTTCCACTGGACATGATTTGGGAAGACGCGTTTCTATAGAAGGCCCTGGTTTGCAAGCGGTTTAAGAGATTGCCGATGTTTCCACTTTTGGCTACAACACAGTGTTTGTCGGTCGACGTTGGATGATTCGAACCGGTTCCGTACGACGGGAGGAGGCCACCTTTTTTTAAAATCAATTCTCTCTCGTCCTCTTCAGCGTGAGAGCTTCTGCTCATCTCGTTCGTTTGCGCCTTGCCCGTTGTTAGATGTGTAGATTAAGCAGAAAAAAATTTGATCAGAATCAGGCTGCAAAAAAATTTGAAGAAAGGAGGTTTGAATACCTTTCGAATGCAGTGTTTTATAACTCGGACAGTATTGCATTACATAAATATTCTCACAAAAAAAAAAAATAAAAAACAGGAAAACAACATACACATCGGTACTCGTACTTACGCGCCTGCGCTCTGGGGATTCCGATCGGCCGGACAGGAACGTGGCCGTTAACGCTTCCTCGAGAATCACAGGACGGGCCGTCTCGTCCGTGTCGTAGCAAAACGTGTAATACGGGGTAGAGGAAACCTACAAGACAAATGGGCATAAAGGAGACATGGGTATAAGCGTTAAAAAGATTTGGCGAGTAAAGAGATCAGCCATGCCGAGGTACGGTACCTGGGTGTTTTTGACGGGCGTGGCTGTGAGACGAGCGTTCAGGTCGTCCACCAGCCGGTCGTGGTGAGCCACTTCGATCAATTGGAAAGCGCGCTTGGAGCGCACGCTGATGATCACGGGGTTCGGCAGAGCGCTGGTGCTCTCCGCTTTCTCCACGGACTGCACCTGAGAGAACGGTATGAAATCGGTCACGACGTTCGTCACGGTCGCTATTACGGTTTTTACCCGCCCGAGGCGTGGCTCTTTTACACACGCGGGGTCACGCTGTTCAAGAAAAACCTGGCTTCGGAGTTCATTAGTTTCCTTCGAGTTCTAAATCAAGCTGTTTTTTTGCACTTGCTAGACAGAAGCGCTGCTGCGAAGCCTCCACAAGACTAGTTATTTCCTGTTCTCGCTTTCGCCTTTGGTGGGTGAGAAGCTCTATTTAAAACCGTTCTCGGTTTTACTCACTTTCTCTACAAATTAATTGGGGGTTGCGGGGGAGAACGCTGGAGACTCCACCCACGTAATAATAATCGCACGGCAAACTAATCGACAAACTCTGGCAGAGGCCCGGCGTGACAGAGTCTTGATCGAAGACTTTTCAAAGGCATAGAAATCGTAGATATTTACAATAGTCGCTTCGGGCCGTACCTCGACGAACGGGATGAGGAGGGTGCAGTGCCCCTCCTGAAGGCTGCTGAAGGCCATGTAATTTTCTGTGACGTAGAGAGTCCCGGACGTGTGACATCGGGCGTGAGGCGTCCAGGCTGAGCATCGCATGGCTTCCTTCAGCGTCTCTGAACGGGGGAGGCCGAAGAGCGAGAGCACGTACTGGCGCAGAGCCTGCTGCTCCAGGTCCCTGTGGAGTTCAACACACAGCTCTAGTTTAGAGTGCAGGCCTTGACTGCAGCCATTTTATAAACAAACACAGAGTTAATAAAGCTCGAAAGCACATATTATACCACACATTAGCATATACATACACACACACACACACACACACACACACACACCCCAGACACGCTGTACAGGAGCTACTTATTCTGTACAGCACTAAAAAGGAGACTCACTGCTTACTTTTTTCTGTTCCTTCTTTGTTGTTTCTCTTCCTTATCTGTACATCCTTCCTTTCATTTAAAGGAAGTGAAGCAAAAACATAACCCGCACACTGAAGAAGCTCGAATGTACACGTTTTTGATCGACACGTTTCGGCAGAGGGGGGTCCGTACCGTTTTGTGACGTCGGAAGCCGGACGGCCGTCGTCAAAGAGTCTGCGCAGCGCCGTGTCTGCCAACTGCGTCATCGCCGTCGTCGCTTCTTCCACGTCGAGGAACATTGAGAACTCGTGCCGCTTTCTCCGAGTTCGGACTCGGACGGCGTCGTTGACGAGGCCGAAGGTCGCGCGCTCCAGAGCCGTGACTTCCGCCCACGGGATCAGCAGCTTTGCTGTTGAAACGGGAGGAGGGGTTAAAATTGTTACCGTTTTCCCTTAAATTAATGTAACAAACGACACCGCAAAGTAAAAGCCTTCTATTGTGATGTAAACTTAGCGACCGGAACGGGATCGGACGAGAGAAACGAAATCGCTCACCCTCTTTCCCGAGCATGGACGAGTAGAAAGCCAGGTGATTGGTGGAAAGGTAGAGCCAGCCCTGACGTGGAACTCTGCCTTTCCGGCAGCAGCAAGAATAATGAGCCACCAGTTTTTCTGTCGGCGGCAGGCCGAACCTCTGCTCGAATCGCGCCGTCGCCTCGCGGAAAGGGGTCGGGTCTTCTTCCGGCGACGCCGGGCTCGTCGGCGCCTCCTCGGCGATCAGGCCCTGGGAAACGATGCGGCGTTTAATGAGCTATCGATCTATGGTCTTTCGCCATCGACAAACACATTTATGTAGGTGAGAGTGAGGATTAAAATAAAACCTCGAGTTTAAGATGGCTTATTAAATGCGGTTTGAACAAAAAAAAAAGGATTAATCTGCCATGCGCCTCAGTGTTAAAATACGAATCGGCGAGATAAACCTTGACTTTGCCTTGCGCAAAACTCGCGGCGTCCAGTTTGTTCTCAAACACAGACATGTAGGGCAACAGGTTCTGGTCCAACCAGTTCCAGTGTTTCTGAACTTCTTCAACTGTAGTTCCTACACACACACGAAATATCAAATATATAAACAAAGTATCTAAGCCATTATAACAAAAGTTGCATCTGTGTAATGATATTCTATGACACGAGTGTTCAAAGTGTAATGCTTGCAAACGGCTGTGAAAGTTCTTGCCGCTGGCGATGACCCAGCTGTTCTGCGAACCAGGAACTTGCAGTAGGATCCGAAACGGTGCGACTCGTGCGTTCGAGTCCAACACGGTGTCCAGCGCTCCCACCAACATACCTACACACAAATATACACATTTCCATGAGTCTCACAAACAAGCAAGTCATGGGCCATACCGCAAACCACGCCGTAGACAATGACCTGACTTCCTTTTCCTCATGTTTCACTTTTCTTTTGTGTTACTAAGAGGTGCTGCTCTCCATCTGCACTCAAACCTTTTCTAAACCGTATATATTGAGGTACAGTTTCCAAAAGTCCATGAGACCATCCAAGAGTGACCATGAGAGGGAAACACCACATCTTTGTGGCAAGACGGACAATGGAAAAACACACCAGACTGAGACATTGACAGAATACTACTAAATATTTCTACAGACAAACCAAACATAAGAGAGAATATCAAAAAGAAATTGAGATCACGAGACAGAACGATCATCAGATAGAGAGACTGAGATAGTATCTCAATAATGCAAAGCATGAAAAGAATCCAGTGACGCTAAGCTAGCCCGCAGCCCGGTGGACCACGACACGCCGCGAGACATTTCCCCCCGTGTGGTCAGCGATAACTTTAGGGCTGTAACGAATTCGACAACATTTATTTCCTTAATGCTGTATTCGGTCTATTCACCGCGTTTCCCACTGACCATTTTCATTGACGCACCACCCACTAAACTAAACACAGAAGATGCTGCAGAACAAGAAGGAAACAGTGTCGGTCGAGGAGAAGATTCAGGTCAAAGAAAATGCCAGAAAGTTTCCCACGTTTGGGATCATTTTAATAGTTTAATTTTTCATAGTGGAGTCATCATCTTTTGGCTACTCCGTCTCCATACCCCTCTGTCCTCTACAGCTGCCTTTTTCAAACTGCATGTCCTCCCTCACCACATCCATAAATCTCCTCTTTTCCTCCTTCCTGGTGCCTCCATCCTCAGCATTCTCCTACTGATATACCCCATGTCCCTCCTCTGCACATGTCCAAACCATCTTAATCTCACCTCCCTCACCTTGTCTCCAAAATGTCCTACATGCGCCGTCCCTCTAATAAACTAATTTCTAATCCTGTCCACTGTAATCACTCCCAACGAACATCTCATGTATGGTATCATCTAGGAAACGAATCGAAAGGCCTCTGGACGTAAAGATTTGCCAATCGTGGGTTGAGCTCTGGGACTCCAGGAAGAACGAGCAGAAAAGCACGCCGAATGCATCCGCAAAAGCAGGACAATCGCACGAGTTCTGCAAAGAAAAAAATAGAGAAAAAAAACCCCCACCACAACACGACTCCAGGCTAAAAGTAAGGACGCTAGAAAATGCCACCACCGAGTCTCTGGAGAGGTCATGATCGCTCGCAGGAGGAGACAATAAGAAGAAAGGGATTCTTGCAAACTGCAATTTGGCTTTTCTACCAGCAAAAGGAGGAATGTGAGATGGCGAAGAAAGAGAATCGTTTGTTCTCTTTTTACACTTTTTTTCCCCCCTCGTCATGGAGATTGTGTCTGGGCTGTCCGGGAATGCGCAAAAAACACCCCAAAAAAGTAGGACAAATGTGTTGCTCAGATAAAAAGCTGTTAACATTAGCCTACAGTTTCACCGCATATCCACCAGACTGAGTTTGGTCTCCTGAGGGTCACGGCCCGTTGCTATCTTAAACAAATACACCAGGCCCTTGCTACGACAGGTGCAAGTTCAGCTGCTGCCCGAGACTGAAACAGGAAGGTGGAGAAACCATTTCCCAAATCTGGTTTGAAATAACCGTTCTAAGTCAAGACCTGTAGATTATTAAACGGGTCACAAGTTTGATAGACTTTTGCTTTTCTGTCTATGCGACATACACACTTCCTCCTCACACCCTTCCTGTGTATTCTACAGATTACCAGAAGCTCTGGGGGGATTGTAGACAAGACGGGGTTTTATTATCTGGAAGGAGTTTGAGAAGTTTGGATCCCTGGTTTTATTTTCAGTCGCACAAACTCACTTTTTTCAGCCTGGAATTGAAAAAAGCTGAAACGTGAGACTTTCCAGAATAGAAAAAAAACAAAACAACACTGAATGTTTAAAAAGCCTCCTAAAGCTCGTACTCAGATTCTCAGTTTTTTATATACACGGATAATGTGTGTTTGTGCGTGTTTGTTTCTGTGTGTTTGTTTCTGTGTGTTTGTTTGTGATTTGCATATGGAGCTGCAATGTTCTGCAATGCATTTTTGACAAAAACAAAGAAAGAAACTGATGTAATTTGTTCCTATATACAGAAACAGACTTTGCCTACTTGTTTTTTATTCTGTTACAATGTATGCAATTTATACAACAGCTTCTCTCACACACACACACACACACACACCACACCGATAAAAACGCTTTTCAGCCTGGTTTTTAATGCGCGTACCTGCGAATCTGCTCCCGGTGTCTCCATGTCCTCTTCTTCTCTGCAGCAGGAAATAGTCGTTGGATTTCTCCGTGATCCAGAGGCTCAGCGCGTTTTTTAGCGACACTTCGGCCGGATTCAGCCACATCTCTTTCCCCGCTCTGTCCCTCTCTACACCCCGGCGCAGCTCTGGAGGAACCCAGCGGCTCGCGTCACGTCACGCCCCGATACCGGAAGCACATTCCCCGCTGTCCCTACATCCCGTGTGCGACACGCTTTTAGTGCGGTTCTGGTGGTTCTGGTGTTTAGCGACCAGTTTCAACTCACCGCTCTTATGCTTTGGGATTGATTAATTTATCTCCACCGTCTCACGTTGTTTGCTCACCAAGAGATCTAGAAACTCATCTTCCCCGATACACCCTCACCCCGCCCCGGGCTGGGCTGGGCTTCCCCCCGCAGAGGAATCCTCCAGCTTCTTTTCCTCACTTTACACAAATAAAGGCTGGACTTTGCTTCCGTCAGGAATCTTCTCACCTACAAACTATAAAGGTTTTTTAAAACGCGTGCGCACACAATGAACCGTGAACAATGTATACATATGTCTCAAATAAATGAGCGGATACAATAACAGTTATTTCTTGAGTCTCCGACCAGGATTAACTCACGAAAAAACATGGTTTGGAGATACCAATCCATCTGCAGTCCTAAAACCGAGGAGCGTTTCAAATTATTTGGCGAGTTAACGACACCTAGTGTTCAAACCAGGAACTTCACTTTCTTAACTGTAAACCTGCTTTTAGGTCTAAAATACTCGTGTGTCACGATTTAGGCCTCGACGTAGCACTGAGACGAGATCACTTAACCCTAGAGCATCCTCAGCAGTGTCGAAGAGGGATATCCATAAAGTGTCCTGACTCGGTCGAGGCCTTCTTTCTCAACTGAACCCCCGGAGAGGGGGACAAACGAGAATGCAGAACTTTATTTATTTTTTAAATACAGGAGGGTAACCAAGCACTAGGGATAAACAAAGGGCTAAATCAAGGCTTGGGAAAAGCTAGGAAACTGGACCAAGTATAACAAACGAACATACGCTAAAATGTCCAACTCATAGTGACCGTCACTTACTAAGATCTAGTTAAAGAGCTAGATAACTAGAGCAACAACCAAACAAGGAGCTTAAATAATGTGTAAATTATGTGAATCAAAACCAAGTGCACAATTAACTCGGGAAATGGCCGTGACAGCAAGAGAAACGGTAGCAGAGCTGAAGATGCTGAGATGTTCTTTGGATGATGACAATGGACAGGTTTGGAAATGAGTTTATTAGAGGGACAGCGCATGCATGTAGGACGTTTTGAAGACAAGGTGAGGGAGGTGAGATGGAGATGGTTTGAACATGCGCAGAGGAGGGACATGAGGTATATCAATAGGAGAATGATGAGGATGGAGTCACCAGGAAAAAGGAAAAGAGGAAGGAGGTTTATTGATGTGGTGAGGGAAGACATGCATGTACTTGATTTGAAAGAGATCAGATGTAGAGGACAGGGGGTTATGGATGATCCGCTTTGGCGACCCCTAGTGGGAGAGGCAGAAAAGAAGATGAAGATTCCGACTGGAACTGGTGTCGTGTGTCTCTGTAAAACCAGAGCGTGATATTCTGTACCAAAGCGAAAGTGAAAGTTGGAATGTGCAGACTGGACAGAGGAACGACAGCTGTGAAATTAAATGGCTTCAGTGTTTTCAGAGGAGGATTTGTCCTGTCCTGTGTGCTGTGAAATCTTCAACGATCCTGTTCTCCTTCTCTGCAGTCACAGTGTGTGTAAAGTGTGTTTGTAAAAGTTCTGGGAGACCAAAGAAGAAGAATGTCCTATTTGTAGGAGGTAGTCGTCTATAGACCATTCTCCCTCAAATCTTGTCTTAAAGAACCTGTGTTTTAGAACCTGTGTCTAAAATCTTCATCAGTCTGTGAAACGATCTGCATGACGAGAAACTGAAACTCTTCTGTCTGGACGATCAACAACGTGTTGGGATTCAAAAACACACACCAACCACAAAATCTCCATCCCCCCCTGTCCTCTACATCTGCCTCAATCAAACCAACTACCTGCATGTCTTCCCTCACCACATCCATAAACCTCCTCCTTGGTCTTTTCCTACCATCTCAATCTCACCTTCCTCACCTTGTCTCCAAAACGTCCTACATGCGCTGTCCCTCTAATAAAATTTCCAATCTGTCGATAAATTAAAAATGTTTAAATTATGCCTGTATAATATTTTTAATAAAAAAGTGCAAACTGTGAACGAGTGGTATGATTGATTTAAAGTAATAAACCAATAAACCCCTCACTGAGTCTGAACAAGATTAGTAGACCTGCTGATTCTGAACAAAATGCTAACTGAACAAACTGAATTTGGTTATTACATTTTTTTTTATCCTTTCAACAAAAAGAAAGAAAGGAAAAGAACACTTATTTAATGCATTTTTCAAATCACACTTTCTAACCTTAGGGCACTCTTGATAACGTATAATATTAATATAACAAATACTGAAAGAGTCACTGAATGAATCATTTTGGTGAACTGAATGAAATGATTCGAGTCACTGAGTTGAACTGAAATGAAGAGAGATACTATAACAGGTCCTGTGGGGTCTCTCTAAATCTCCTCTATTTATAGCAGTGTTAAACCTGAGACCACCGCAGACCTTTTGCAGTGTTCTACTGTGGTGAGTTTATAGAGAATTCCGAGTCTCGTTTTCAGCTCGGTTGAAAGGAATTGATCACTAAGTGGACCTACAAAGTCGTGTATTAACTTTAACAAACCCGCATCAAAGCGTGATTACTTTTTACCAAAGTGAACATTTAGACTGGAGGGAAAAACGACAACTGTGAAATTAAATGGCTTCTAAGATTTCAAAAGAGGATTTGTCCTGTCCTGTGTGCCGTAAAATCTTTAAGAATCCTATAGTTCTCAGCTGCAGTCACACTCTGTGTAAAGTGTGTTTGCCGAAGTTCTGGGAGACCAACGGATCCAAAGAATGTCCTGTTTGTATTAAGAAGCCATCTGTGACTGTCAATCCGTTAAATCTGGTGATGAAGAACCTGTGTGAGAGATTCTTACAGGAGAAAAGTCAGAAATCTTCACTAGACTGTGAAATGGTTTGCAGTCTGCACAGTGAAAAGCTGAAACTCTTCTGTCTGGAAGATCAACAGTTAGTGTGTGTGGTGTGTCGGGATTCAAAAAAACACACCGACCACAAGTTCTGCCCTGTTGATGAGGCAATTACCGATTGTAAGGTAAATAAAATTTCATTTGAGTTCATATACTGTAATAAAGTTTATTCTACATAATAGCTACAGGTTTTATCACAAATACATGGTAAATTCATTAAACAATACATTATAATTGTCTTGTGATAAATTTATTGACATCATAACTACAGAATGTGAGTGTGTTATTGGATCATATTTAAAGTTCTGGTGAAGCTCTAATGAGTTCTTAGAGAAATCCAGCGATACCTGAACAGAGAGTCTTCATGCAGTGTGTTGATTTGTTTCAGGAGGAGCTGAAAACTGCACTGAAGCGATTACAGGAGAAACTGAAGATCTTTGAAGACTTTAAACGAACCTGGAGTCAGACTGCAGAACATATAAAGGTCAGAGTCAATAATATGGGTTGATATTAGAATGATGTTTTGCATCACTGCATACGAAGATGGATTTCATGTGATTTGCTCTTCACTCCAGATTCAGGCCCAACACACAGAGCAGCAAATTAGGGAGGAGTTTGAGAAGCTTCACCAGGTTCTTCGAGATGATGAAGCAGCCAGGATAGCTTCACTGAGAGAGGAAGAGGAGCAGAAGAGTCTGATGATGAAGGAGAAGATCGAGAAGCTGAGCAGAGACGTATCATCTCTTTCAGACACGATCGGAGCCGTAAAAGAAGAGATGGGAGCCGAAGACGTCTCGTTCTTACAGGTGAGTGTCATTTATTCTGTATTTCTACCGTGAGAAAGTAAAACCGGTTTTCGTCGTCAGAAACGTCACATTTCGGTCAGGAAAAACGTCAGTCGGATCCACTGATATGTGCTTTGTTGTTTTACAGAACTACAAGACCACAGTGAAAAGGTGAGTGATGTGCCTTCCCTCTCTCTCTCGTTCTCTGTGTTTCTGACTCCAAACCCACAGCGGCACTGAATCCTGATGTTCCTGCAGAGCTCAGTGCACACTGCAGCATCCGGAGGAGCTTTCAGGAGCACTGATCCACGTGGCCAAACATCTGGCCAACCTTAAGTTCAGAGTCTGGGAGAAGATGAAGGATGCAGTTCGATACAGTAAGACTCTTTTTCGCTTTCTCTTGTATCAGAATCAGAATCAGGTTTTTTGGCCAAGGAATTTGGTTCCAGCTGTTAGTGACTCTCAAAAGTACATGTAACCCTGTTTTTAAACCCAAAAGGTTACAATTTCATATTTGTAACTTAAATCAGAAAACCTGGATTCCTGGCAGTTGAATGGTGAATTGGCTATTAGTATTCTTCTATTTACACCAGCTTCTTATTACAATAAAGAACTCCCAATGAATTAAACACCAGAATACAAATTAGCAAATTAACAACTTATTTATTTAACTTATTCTAGAGTTGTGCTGTTTTAGTTTGCTGTAGTTGTAGTTTAAAACAAAAAGTGTATGAAACCATTAAACAGTAGAGGATGAAATATTTAGACAATAGAAACCAAAATACTTATCAAATGGTATGGAAAGTAAAATGAAAGACCTCAAAACAAAGAAATACAACAAAAACCCAGTTCACAATATTTTACAGCCTATAAGAAAACTCAGTTCTTTATGCAATATATAGGAACCAACAACTCAGTCACATACACTAGGAGTGTTTTCGTTGGGGCCCAGTTGGTGCACATTCACAGTGTGAAGAGTATCCTCTTAAGCAGAAACTTGGAAAACAGAAGCACTTACATCCATCCAAAAGATGAACCACGAACAGCATCAACTCACGGTTAGCGTAGTGAATAATTCCCTTTGCGTGGAGGGTCAGGCCGATCCGAGCACAGTGTAAACACGTGATCTTTACAGCAGCAACACAACAAGTCCAGTCGCAAACAAAATCCCAGATTCAACTCGATCCCGTCTCATGATCTTTAACCTTTTGGTCAACAGTCATTGGCCAACAATAATAAATTTTCATTAAACAAATTAATTTACTGGATATAAAGCAAACCCATATCTGAACAAAACAATGTGGCATGTAATATTACATTTTGAAATAAAAATAAAATAAATAAATTAACATCATAAAACATTGGAAACAAAGTACATTTATAAAGGTTCCTACATACAGACATGAATAACACAACATATTTAGCTTGGACTATACAAGACAAACCTGGCTATACAAGACAATATACACAATGTGAGACAATATGGACAGTACGTGTGTCTATATTGTGCATATATTGTTTTTCCTTTCTTTCTCTCTGTATATACGTGTGTGTGTGTGTGTGTGTGTGTGTGTGTGTGTGTGTGTGTGTGTGTGTGTGTGTGTGTGTGTGTGTGCTGCACATTATTAATTTTTTTCTGTCACTCAGCACCTGTAACTCTGGACCCCAACACCGCTCATCCCAACCTTATAGTGTCTGATGATCTGACCAGTGTGAGATTCAGAAATGAGAAACAGAAGCTTCCTGATAATCCAGAGAGGTTTGATTTTAGATGGTATGTTCTGGGCTCTGAGGGCTTTAACTCAGGAACACACTGCTGGGACGTTGAAGTAGGAGAATCTACAGAGTGGTTAGTGGGTGTGATGACAGAAGCGACTCAGAGGAAGGAAGATTTAAACTCCAGAAGTGGAATCTGGCATGTTGGATATCGTAGAGGTGAACATGGAAAACTTTCCCTCTCATTGAAACAGAAAATCAGGAGAATCAGAGTTCATCTGGACTGGGACGGAGGAAAGTTGTCTTTCTCTGACCCTCTCACTGACACACACATACACACTTTCACACACACATTTACTGACAAATTACTGCCACTTCTAAATGTTGGTTGTAATAAATCTCCTGTAAAGATCCTCCCACTTCAGTGCTCTGTAAGAGTAAATCAGATCAGTTAGAGCTGAAATGGTTTAATTCCAATTCGATGAAATATTGACGATAAAGAGATTCATATTGTTTGTGAAAGTTTGTTTTTACTTAATCTTTGTGGACAATTTTATTGGAGTGTGACTCGAAATAAAATCATAATTAGTCTGGATTATCTCACAAAATGTTGATTCATGTTAAATGTTGATTAACTTAAAATATTCAAAATAAAATATAGACCTAAAATAAAATCTGTTTAAATGTAGATCTGTATGAATGACGTGATTTAATGTTATTAAATCATTAAATCTGCGATGTCAATCCTGGGTGAAATGTTCAGCTGGTTGTGTGTATTGTGTGTGAAAGTGTACAGTAGAGAAGAATTCTAATTCTGTTTCCCTCCACCAGCAGTTTGTGGTTTTGTAAAGATCAGATGGATTTGTATAATAATCCTGCATTAAATACTGATTTGCAATTTACACTATTGCGTTATTGTATTGAGTTAAATAAAATCACTTCAGTTCAGGCTCTGACCTTCCAGGCTGCTGAACTCCAGGGTGATCACAAAAAAAAACACCCTTTGAAAACTATTTTGCTTTCTCCTTAGGAGAAGGAGATTTCTTTTGGATTTTATAGCTTTGATTTGCATTTAAAGAAAAAAAAAAAAGGTCAAACCAAGAATTGATGCATTGATGCAAAACCAACAGAAATACAGTAGCATTTTAGTATAGTATAGTATATTATATATAAATATATCGGTACAGCGTTTGCACTTTTCCTTTACAAATATTTATACATTGCTGTCACTGCTACCTGTCCCATGCATCATTAATTCTACTACCATGAATTGACAAGGTCTTCGTTGTGCTTCCTACACTGCCACCCATTGGCGTGGAGAAGTATTTCCATTACTTTGCCAATCACTAAATCACTCAACAACGGCTAATTATTTTGAGTAAATAAACAATAATTTTTTGAGCCTATAAGGGTAATTGGATAATATCCCATGGTACACCTGACGACATGTGCACAGTAGTTTTCAATCACTTATCTGCTGCAGGATAATGTATTGTTGTTGAATAGTGCTATTTCTGAGTCTCATGCTGTACTGTTTTCCCATTAAATAAATACAAATATTGTAATTTCTCTGAAATAATACCAACTAAAACGTGTTACAATCTCTGATGTTTTCCGTGTGTTTAGTCACACGGTAGGGGGCGCTATACTATCATAGTAGCTGCTGCCTCAAAACATAACAACTAATCACAGCTGTTCAGATCCAGTCCAGCACTGATCTTTTGGCAGCGCTGAGAGTCTGCTCCTACCTCCACAAAAAAACACCCTTTGGTCATGTCCAAACTGATAATCTTTTGTTTAAAAAAGGCGTATTTTTCTCTCCGTTTTGTATTTCCGTCCACACTGAGATGCCGTTTTCAGTCACTTTTTTGCCGTTTTGTGAAAACACTTTTCAAAGTGGTTAATTTAAAAATTGACATTTTCACGACACAGTGTGGACTGTGTATAAAAACGAAGGTTTTTAAAAATGAAAAAACTCTCACGTTCTTCTGTCCACACCGAGATGCCGTTTTCAATCAACAAAAATTTAGCTTTTGTAAAAAACGGTGTTTTCACTGCGCTGTGTGGAGTGTGTGTAGAAAATAAGGCTATTAAAAACGATGGCACATTTTAGATTTTAGAAAACCGAATAGGGCAATAGTATAAACACACAAATATTTTTCAACACTCAGTGTTCTTTTTTCCATGCTAATCCAGGCCTTAAATATCACTCACATCACATTACATACTTTTTAATACTTTTACCTAAATAGGAATCCTGAACAATGCATTTAAAAAATGAAAGTCTGTAACTAGACTGGGACCAGCCTTGTTGAGTCTCTATATAAAATAAATGTGCTGCTGATTGCAAAATCTGATAAACAGGATTTCGTTTCAAGATGACTGGTGGGTATTTTTATCAAATATTTCGGCACTGAAAAGTACCCAATGTAATATATTTTTTCGACTTAGATTTCGTATCCTTCTTACACTCTTAATATTACAGTAAGTGTCACTGAAAAAATCTGAATGAATCATCAAGTCAAGTCAAGTCAAGTTTATTTGTATAGCGCTTTTCACAACAGACATTGTCTCAAAGCAGCTTTACAGAAAACAACAGTGAAGGTGAATGGTGTGCGTTTGTCCCTGATGAGCAGCCGTGGCGACAGTGGCAAGGAAAAACTCCCTTAGATGATATGAGGAAGAAACCTTGAGAGGAACCAGACTCAAAGGGGAACCCATCCTCATATGGGTGACATCAAAAGTTTGGTCATAAATCTTTCAACAATACAGAACAATTTGTGATCATCATAGATCCAGCATCAGCTTCTCCATGCCAGGGCCTTTAAACACTCGGCATCTACTTCTCCATGATCATCCATAGGTCCATAATCTTCACGAGGTGGGACGTGACTGGAGCTGGCCAAACCTCAGGATGCCTCGGGATGGGGAGAGAAAGAGAAGCAGTGGAGAGGAATTAGCGTAGCTGCTGTTCATGATATTAACAGCACAAGTTGATAATGTGCATGTGATCATATATTCTGGAGCACAAGGTTGTGATGTGATGTGTGTGATGTGTGTTATGTGTAGGCTTTGCTAAAAAGATATGTTTTTAATCTGCACTTAAACTGGGAGAGTGTATCTGAACCCCGAACACTGTCAGGAAGACTATTCCAGAGTTTAGGAGCTAAATGTGAAAATGCTCTACCGCCTTTAGTGGACTTTGCTATTCTAGGAACTACTAGAAGCCCAGAGTTTTGAGATCTCAGGGAGCGTGACGGATTGTAGCGTGTTAAGAGACTGGATAGATACATGGGAGCCAAACCATTTAGTGCTTTATAAGTGAGTAGCAGTAGTTTGTAGTCTATTCGAAACTTAATAGGAAGCCAATGTAGGGACGATAAGATTGGGGTTATATGATCGTATTTTCTTGACCTAGTAAGAACTCTTGCTGCGGCATTCTGAACTAACTGAAGCTTGTTTATTAATGATGCAGGACATCCACCTAGTAATGCAACTAGGTGAACGGAATCATTTTGGTGAACTGAATGAAATGATTCGAGTCACTGAGAAGAACTGAAATGAAGAGAGATACTATAACAGGTCCTGTTGGGTCTCTCTAAATCTCCTCTATTTATAGCAGTGTTAAACCTGAGACCACCGCAGACCTTTTGCAGTGTTCTACTGTGGTGAGTTTATAGAGAATTCCGAGTCTCGTTTTCAGCTCGGTTGAAAGGAATTAATCACTAAGTGGACCTACAAAGTCGTGTATTAACTTTAACAAACCCGCATCAAAGCGTGATTACTTTTTACCAAAGTGAAACTTTGGACTGGAGAGAACAACGACAGCTGTGAAATTAAATGGCTTCTAAGTTTTCAGAGGAGGATTTGTCCTGTCCTGTGTGCTGGGAAATCTTCAAGGATCCTGTTCTCCTTCCCTGCAGTCACACTCTGTGTAAAGTGTGTTTGCAGACGTTCTGGAAGACCAACGGATCCAAAGAATGTCCTGTTTGTAGGAGGAAGTCGTCCACTGATGACACTTCATCAAACGTGGCCTTAATGAATCTGTGTGAGACTTTCATACAAAAAAGTCAGAGATCTTCATCAGTCTGTGAAACGGTCTGCAGTCTGCATGATGAGAAACTGAAACTCTTCTGTATGGAAGATCAACAGTTAGTGTGTGTGGTGTGTCGGGATTCAAAAAAACACACCGACCACAATTTCTGCCCCGTCGATGAGGCAGTTACCGATTGTAAGGTAAATAAAATTTCATTTGAGTTCATATACTGTAATAAAGTTTATTCTACATATTAATATCTACAGATTTAATTAACAAATACATGGTGAATTCATTAAATAGAATTACATAGAAATTTATTAAAGAACCTGTGTGAGAGATTCTTACAGGAGAAAAGTCAGAAATCTTCACTAGACTGTGAAATGGTTTGCAGTCTGCACAGTGAAAAGCTGAAACTCTTCTGTCTGGAAGATCAACAGTTAGTGTGTGTGGTGTGTCGGGATTCAAAAAAACACACTGACCACAAGTTCTGCCCTGTTGATGAGGCAATTACAGATTGTAAGGTAAATAAAATTATTTGAGTTCATGTAAAGTTTATTCTACATTTTAACAGTTATGTCCATCTACAGGTCCAATTAACAAATTCATGGTGAATTCATTAAACAATACCTCAATTGTCTTGTGATAAATGTATTGACATCATAACTACAGAATGTGAGTGTGTTATTGGATCATATTTAAATTGTAAAGCTCTAAAGTTCTGGTGAAGCTCTAATGAGTTCTTAGAGAAATCCAGCGATACCTGAACAGAGAGTCTTCATGCAGTGTGTTGATTTGTTTTAGGAGGAGCTGAAAACTGCACTGAAGCGATTACAGGAGAAACTGAAGATCTTTGAAGACTGTAAACGAACCTGGAGTCAGACTGCAGAACATATAAAGGTCAGAGTCAATAAGATGGGTTGATATTAGAATGATGTTTTGCATCACTGCATACTGAGATGGATTTCATGTGATTTGCTCTCACTGCAGATTCAGGCCCAACACACAGAGCAGCATATTAGGGAGGAGTTTGAGAAGCTTTACCAGATTCTACGAGATGATGAAGCAGCCAGGATAGCTTCACTGAGAGAGGAAGAGGAGCAGAAGAGTCTGATGATGAAGGAGAAGATCGAGAAGCTGAGCAGAGACATATCATCTCTTTCAGACACGATCGGAGCCGTAAAAGAAGAGATGGGAGCCGAAGACGTCTCGTTCTTACAGGTGAGTGTCGTTTATTCTGTATTTCTACCGTGAGAAAGTAAAACCGGTTTCCGTCGTCAAAACCGTCACATTTCGGTCAGGAAAAACGTCAGTCGGATCCACTGATATGTGCTTTGTTGTTTTACAGAACTACAAGACCACAGTGAAAAGGTGAGTGATGTGCCTTCCCTCTCTCTCTCGTTCTCTGTGTTTCTGACTCCAAACCCACAGCGGCACTGAATCCTGATGTTCCTGCAGAGCTCAGTGCACACTGCAGCATCCGGAGGAGCTTTCAGGAGCACTGATCCATGTGGCCAAACACCTGGCCAACCTGAAGTTCAGAGTCTGGGAGAAGATGCAGTGTGCAGTTCGATACAGTAAGAGCCTCTTTCTTTGTTAGTTAGTTACTTAATTATTTATTTATTTCTTTTCTTTTTCATAGCACCTGTAACTCTGGACCCCAACACTGCTCATCATAAGCTCATTGTGTCCGATGATCTGACCAGTGTGAGATTCAGCAACAAGGAACAGAAGCTTCCTGATAATCCAGAGAGATTTAATCATCATTGTTGCATCCTGGGCTCTGAGGACTTTAACTTAGGCATGCACTGCTGGGACATTGAAGTAGGCGTCTGTACGCAGTGGTCGGTAGGTGTGATGACAGAATCGGCTCAGAAGAAGGGAAGTATAACCTCCAAAACTGAAATGTGGTACGTTGAATGTCGTGGTGGTAAATATGAAGCACGTTCTACAACGCAGCCGTCCACTCCCCTCTCAGTAACGCAGAAACTCAGAAGGATCAGATTGCAGCTGTCACTGGACAGAGGAAAGCTGTCATTCTCCGACCCTCTCACCAACAGCCACATACACACTTTTACACACATATATACTAACAAATTACTGCCTTTTCTAAGAGTTGCTTGTCAAAAATACCCAGTAAAGATCCTCCCACTTCAGTGCTCTGTAAAAGTGCATCAGATCAGTTAGAGCTGAAACTGCTTTATTACAGTTCTGTAATGAAATATTGATGATGAAAAGATTCATTTGTGAAATTCTGGTTTTACTGAAACACTGAATACTTTCACTGTGGAAAATCTACAGTGGAGGAGAATTTTAACTGAGCTTTAGTTTCCCTCCACAACAGTTTGTGGTTTTGCAAAGTTCAGATGGAGTTGTATGTTAATTGTGCATTAGACGCTGATTTACAAAATACAATAGAGTTCAGCGTGAAAAAAAATCGCTCAGTGAAATGTTCCGGCTCTGATCTTACATGCTGCTGGACTCGACTGTTCTACAAACGTAACTTCTCTTAAATGTGTTCATCTTCCAGTGTTCATCTGAAAGCTATATTATAAACTACTTTGAGCTCATCACTGGATCTTGGGGGAAAAAAAAATAACTTTCCTCTGACCAGAATGTTTGCAGTGATTAGTAGTATTGTCTACAGAAAATGACATGGCTGTGCAGATTTTGAATGTTTTTGGTTTTGTTGCCGTGCAGATTTTGAATGTTTTTATTATCCCTCCTAATGCTAGATTAGTTTACTTTGCTCTCCACCATACACATTAGCATTACCTTTCAATGTTCATTGTTTCAACCTATTAAAAGAGCATTATTACTATCATAATCAAATTGGTTTTATATTCTTTATAAGAATGGTTTTATATTCTCTATTTTATTTATATAAGTTGGATCGTACTCGCGATAAGCGTCTAATGAACTGATTAACATGGATTTTTTTAATGGAAACTGGATAGAAAACAAACACACTCCATGTAAAAGAGTACTGAACTTTATGACAAAAAAAAAACAAAACAGTACTAAATCATGAAAATGTGCTAAATGAAATTCATATAAATATAATAATTAATAAATGATAAAAAAATTAATATAATGAACAGCATGTGGCGTCATTGATTCGCCCCTAGAGGCCGCTCTCGTAGTGGCACCGGACTGGAAACAGGAAAAACTATCTGTATGGATTTTTTCTGATAGCCGATAGTTCCAGCGATCTAACTATCGGTGCCTTGACCTTTATTAATAACCAAGAGACATTTATTATCAAATACAAATAATATGAGTAAAATATATTTAAAACACATTTTTAGAACATGTCTCTGGCATTGTTTATAAAGTATATATACAAGTAATGGACAGAATAGGATGGGTATGTGTATGACAAATATTGACAGTAGTCCAGATTTAAATTGTCGCAGTAGTCAGTATTTATTAAAAGTGCTCCAAGAAAGGAACAGTGGTGAACCAGCGACAGGGTCATGGGTGGCCGAGGCTCATTGATACGTGTGGGGAAGCGAAGGCTGGTCCGTGAGGTCCGATCCAACAGACGAGCTCCTGTAGCTGAAACTGCTGAGGAAGTTCATGCTGTTGATGCTCAATGGGTCACAACTGTTTTGGCAGGTGGTCGTAATGTTATGCCTGATAGGTGAATGTTTGTATGATACAGCACTGTATATTCAGAATAAATATGGGTGCAATGATAAACATAAATTATGGATAGTGCATTGATTACACAGATTATTATTATTATTATAATACTTATTATACAATTATTATATAATTATTATACACAGAAATAATTGTTCAGAAATGTGGACTGTTAGGATCCGTTTACGCTTCAGAAGCCGCGATTGATTGATTGATTGGTTGATTAATTGAAACATCATTTCCAACGTCACGGAACGCGCCGCTGTGACGCAACAGTAGAGGGCGCTTTATAAAAGCTCGCGAGCAGGGAGGAAGCGTTTCATTGTTCACGTGACCTTTTTCCCGCGGCCTCACATGAATAATTTCACGTTAGCTCGCGCTCAGATGAAGAATCTCGCTGTGCACCCTCTGCTGTTCACGGCCGGAGTTGCATCTGCTGCAGCCGCGCTGTTTTACTGGATTCACCGGGGCGATGGGAAGAGAAGAGCGGAGGAAGGAGTCGGTGTCAGCCCGTCCCCCCGCGCCGTTTCTGAGGTAAACATCAACACTTGTCCTGTTCTGACCGGAGCTAGGTGTTCGCTACGGAGCTCCATTCGCTCAGCTGTTAGCCGGCGTCCTGGGTCGAACCGAGTCTCATTCTCACTCAGGTTCTGACTGGAAACTGCTCCTAAATACTCCTGGATATTTCTTTCTACTGGAGCATCTCATACTGTACCGTATCCAGCCCAGGTCCAGCAGGCTGGAGAAAAAGAGCTCGAAATGAGAAGAAGCGCTTCAGTCATTTACAAGTTTCCTGAAATTTTATTGAAAAAATGACTGAATCCAGAGTTTAAGATCGGATAGCAGATCTAGCAGTGCTCTGAAGGTGTCTGAGGAGCTTCACACGATCGACCCGGTCATGACAGTTCAGAACATTGAAGCAGTGAATGATTGTTTCTGTAAACTTTAGAAAAGCCGGAAGATCTTCTTCAGGATGGTTTTGTCTCTAAATGTGTTTGGTCTTTATGAATGCTTTCAGGATTCTATGAGCGCTTCTGAGGAGGTGAAGAAGAAGAATAACGAGGTGGACAGTGAGAAGTCCAACCTGGAGAGGAAAGTGAGCGAGATGGAGAAACTGCTCAGCGAGGCACAAAGAGAGTGCGATATCAAAACCGAGGTGAGAGAAAATCCTGGTGGAAACGGTGGTCCAGCAGATCGTTGTGGACGTGATCGTTAATGACTAACTCGTTCCTCCACTTCCTCACTGATGCGTTGTAGGCGTATCAGCAGGAACGAGAAGCTCACAGCATCCTGATGTCCCGGTATGAACAGCTGAGGCAAGCTCTTCACCATGTTGACCAGGTTCTACATGTAGGTTCTCTCTAAGTCAGGACTTTTGGAATACGTTCCTTTTTTTAAAAAACTGAATTAAACGCCATTGATCCTTTTCTGGTTTTGCGTTAGGAATGTGAGCAAGAGTCCAAGGATCATATTGTTCTTGAAGAGCATTTCCATCAGATGCAGGACACATTAGCCCACAAGGAAGAGTTACTACAGGTAAGCGTACTTGTGTATCTTCTTGATCCTCCTCCTAAACATTTCTGTTGAGTATTTAGACGTGTCTCAATGTGGCGAGTATCGCGGTATTCTGTTAAATGTCCACCTGGGGGCGCTGCTGTAAAAAACTATTATAGCTATAATGATATAATCCGTTGGAAGTAAGAGCAGCGTTGACTGACTTGCGCCGACACCGGGATATGTTTTGTTTTAGTTTCTTTTATATGTTTTAAAAGGCCATCATAATTGCATAATTACAGACGAATATCAAGTTTGAGGTTCTGTTTGTCATACAGACGCCAGTGACAAGTTTGTAGAATGAAATTCCCAAATGAGGCGACAGGCGAAATACAGCAAATCTTAAAGATTTAACAATATTAAACAGTAAAGAGAAATAGACGAAAAATTTAATAAAGAGGCATAAAGTTATAATGCAGAAGTGCATGTATATATATTAAATTAATTATATAAATATTTACATACAATATTTACATATTTTATTATAAAAATACCTCATGCCTGTTGTTTCTTGCCTGTCTGCATTCTTTACTTTTATAGAAGAAATAATAGTCTTTCTTTATCTTTATTTTCGTGTCTCCCTGTGATTGTAGCTTTAAGATGGAAAAGTTAGCTAGTTAGCGCCCATATAGTGTATTTACTTCTACCCTAATGCTAATAACACTATTAATATAATGCACTCATCATTCAGACTTTATTATTAATTGTCTTCTAACGACTATGTGCATATGTTTGAATAAGATATTAATTGTGTTTATCTATTGCAATACTTGTATGGGTAGGTTTAAGGGTTTAGCGTTAGCAGTGTGATTTTAGATGTAATTCATGCTAAAGCAGATCCCAGTCTGCTCTGGTTGATTTTAGTTTTGCACATTGTGGTGTGTTTTTAACGACCGTTTTCCTAAAATTGTATACTATTTCTAAAATAAGAAATATCCCAATATATCGGTTAAAATTACGTCATCGCAATGTATCGCAACGCATCGTATCGCGACCCCCGTATCAGTTTCTTTCATCGGTAAAGCCAATAAATAAAGCTTGTCCTTTTGTAGAACCTCCAGCTCTCCCTGTACGAAGCTGAGAGAAAGTACGAGCAAGTGATAGAGTCTCATGCTGAGATGAAGAATGAGGTCTGCAAACTGGAATTGGACATGGAGTTGCTGCAGCATTTAGCTCAGGAAAAAAAGGACAACCTCGATAAGATTATAATGGTAAGCGAGAAAATCCCTGCAGTTCCTTTAGCTATAATGTGAGAACTTCGAGTGGGCCTCAGTTAAAGATGGGATGTGTGGGATTGATTGCGATTCCATTTATTTATTCGTCGTATCACAAACTCTGAATATCCTGTCTAAATGCTTATAAGAACGTTTTCTAAACAAACGCATTTGTTTGCTATTAGGGGTAAAAAGTTCTCCTCTGAAATGAAGATTTTTGCGTTTTGATTAAACGGATGTAAAGTTGCAAACTTCTGCTCCATGACTGTGATTAGAATTTGAAGAAGGACCAGTATTTTCTGTGTATCATGAAATCGAGGTATAAATGGATGAAACAAAAGTTACGCAGAGTAAGTCATGACTTTTATAATACACAATATATAAGATAATATCAAAAAGATTTTATAAACCAAAATTAATTTTACTTAGAATTTCCTCATCTTCTGCCCCCTGCCTGTGTTTCAGGAATTTATTCATAAAAATGATCAATACAAAAGGCTCAGGCTACAGCACAAGCGAACACTAGTCAGCTTAAAAAAACACAAGGTGTTATTGAAGGTAAGTGTTTGTGTAATTCTCGCTTTTTTTCTGGACTTTTTTCTCCATAAAGCACCACAAGTCGTTCTGATCATTTGAACCATGAATAACGTGTGTAGCAGAAGTAATCAAGTCGTTAGTTTTGGGTTGTAGAACGTTCAGGTGGCTAAGGCCCAAACTGAACTAAGATGCGGTATGCTGATGGAGACGAACGCGGAGCTACGCAGAGAGAACTCCGACCTGATATCCGACTCGAACGTCCTGCAAGACCACGTGCACGAGTTGGAGCAAAGGCTCATGGAGCTCCAGCGCAAGAATGTGAACTTAACGGAGGTGAGGGAGAAAATTTCAACGTGCTGCCACTGCACACGTTTTCCGAAAGAACAGGTTTCTGACTTTTTCCCTTTTTGCGTTTTAGGACTGTAAACAGGCAGAGAAGGATTACGGCGTCCTGCATTCTTTCTGCGAAGAGGCGTTAAACCAGGTCAACCAGGTCAGCTTTTTCTCCCGTGGAGCCGCGAAACGACTGCTACGGCAGTTTATACACAAGATGCCCTAAAAACCTCCGTGTGGTGTCCAGAGAGCGTTTCTCCACTGCACTCCACTGCACGGAGCGTTTCTCCACTGCACTGAAATTCCCTTTTCTATCAATTTACTTTAAAAGTATGTACAAAAAAAAAAGATTTGTTTGTTGAACTTCCAGGAGGAGAAATACGAGGTGCTGCTGTCACAAGTGGCCACGCTGCAGGACTCGGTGCAGAAACTGGAGGCAGCGCTCCAGGAGGCATGTACGGAAATAAAGGAGATACGGAAGGTAAGAAAATCCCTGCGTTTCTAAAATAATAATGATAAAGAGTGTTCGCTTTTTCTTAACCTGTTTTTGTTTCCTGCTGGATTAGGAGAAGGCGCTAGATCAGGAGCTTCCCAACACATGAGTGAAGCTGGAACAATGTGTGAGATGTTACTAAAAGTAAGTGGTTCAGGATTGATATAGTGCACTGTGTTTTGGGTCTGGGTCCGAAAAGCAAATACACCACCTCATTTATCTTATTATTTTAATCTGACAGAAATGTCGCAGAGCTCCGTGATCCGAGAATCCGACGGTTCTGCACACACAAGAGATTCTGAACCTTCAGTACACCACCATAGCTCAAAGTAACCTTCTATAACTGCAATAGTTCTCCCAGTGAGGGGCCCTGAGATCTTGTCACCAGTAGCTCCAAAAATATATTTTTTGACAGTTATTTGTGTGTATATTTATATAATTAAGATTTATTTTGGTTAATGGGACAGGTACAAAATAGAAAGTGGAGAGAGAGAGGGGAAGAGAGAGAGAGAGAGAGCGAGAGAGAGAGATCCATGATAGTGAGCGAGACGCTCTCTCTTCCTGACACTGTAAAACTCTATTCTCTCTGTTCTCCCCCTCACGGTTACAAACACATTATCAGACCTGCTGATCTGAAACGGAGATAAACACATCTCGTCACGTCACAACACATCACGGCGCACAATAGTCTGACCTTCTGAGAAAGGGTTTGTATTCTGGTTTATTCTGCCAGTTCTTTTTCACACTCATCTCAGTAGGTTTTGTTTAGAGAAGTGGATCATCAGCGAGTGAGGAAAGTGAAACACATCACATCATTAGTGAAACACGGTGGTGTCGTACCGGGACATTTACGGTTCCCAGGGAACAGAACCATGCTGAGTTTGTTTCCTCACAGTCCACTGCAGCGAAAGATAACAACGAGCAAATGGAGACACAGAAGAGTCTCAGGAGTGAATTTGTTTAATCTAATCAGTGATTTCTTATAAAAAATCATGTTGGATTGAAAAATCATGTGCTTATTGTTTTTTTATGCAATATTCTATATACAATGCAAGATTTTACATTTGAGACCCAAATATCTACAGTAAGATCAGTGTGTTACAGTAGAACAGCATATTAGATGAGATTGTTTATTAAATTTCAGATTTACTCTCTACCTCCAGGAAGGACTTTAATCTTATACAATAAGATTATTGTATATTATTGGACGAACTTACTAGTAAATAAAAAACAAGTAAAGGAATAAATAAAAAATAGTAAAAAAAAAAATATATATATATATATTTATGTTAATAAATGACTCTGTCCAAATCACAACCCAAACACATACCTGAGTCAAATCTGCATGTTTGTTTTTGCTCTAGTGGAAGCCCGAGGAGGATATCTCTCCCACCGTGAGTTTTATAAATCATTTTCTTATATAAATGAAACAAACAAAAAATCCACCTGCATTCAGGTATAAGATGCAGTGTGAGTGTGCGACCACATGGCGACGACACAAACCACATTAACATAGAACACTTTACTGCTATGGCCTTCAAACATTAGGGGTCTTATGTCCAGAAATGAAAGAGCGACTCCAACAGACTACAGGAATAAAAACATTTTTTAAGCAGCCGAGGAAAATTGATCACTAATAATTAATGATGATTTATTTTTTACTTAGTGCTGTTAAATACCATGTAGCCAGTATTTACACATTAACATAATTAGCTGTTTCTGATATCGGTGTTGACAAACAAGTAAGAACGTGTCTCTGTAAAACTAATCCTATAAGGAAATGGTAGTGTTCTGGTCTGGTGAGTTTAGAGTCTCATTTTTAGCTCTATCAAGTCAAGTCAAGTCAAGTTTATTTGTATAGCGCTTTTCACAACAGACATTGTCTCAAAGCAGCTTTACAGAAAACAACAGTGAAGGTGAATGGTGTGCGTTTGTCCCTGATGAGCAAGCCGTGGCGACAGTGGCAAGGAAAAACTCCCTTAGATGATATGAGGAAGAAACCTTGAGAGGAACCAGACTCAAAGGGGAACCCATCCTCATATGGGTGACATCAAGAGTTTGGTCATAAATCTTTCAACAATACAGAACAATTTGTGATCATCATAGATCCAGCATCAGCTTCTCCATGCCAGGGCCTTTAAACACTCGGCATCTACTTCTCCATGATCATCCATAGGTCCATAATCTTCACGAGGTGGGACGTGACTGGAGCTGGCCAAACCTCAGGATGCCTCGGGATGGGGAGAGAAAGAGAAGCAGTAGAGAGGAATTAGCGTAGCTGCTGTTCATGATATTAACAGCACAAGTTGATAATGTGCATGTAATCATATATTCTGGAGCACAAGGTTGTGATGTGATGTGTGTGATGTGTGTTATGTGTAGGCTTTGCTAAAAAGATATGTTTTTAATCTACACTTAAACTGGGAGAGTGTATCTGAACCCCGAACACTGTCAGGAAGACTATTCCAGAGTTTAGGAGCTAAATGTGAAAATGCTCTACTGCCTTTAGTGGACTTTGCTATTCTAGGAACTACTAGAAGCCCAGAGTTTTGAGATCTCAGGGAGCGTGACGGATTGTAGCGTGTTAAGAGACTGGATAGATACATGGGAGCCAAACCATTTAGTGCTTTATAAGTGAGTAGCAGTAGTTTGTAGTCTATTCGAAACTTAATAGGAAGCCAATGTAGGGACGATAAGATTGGGGTTATATGATCGTATTTTCTTGACCTAGTAAGAACTCTTGCTGCGGCATTCTGAACTAACTGAAGCTTGTTTATTAATGATGCAGGACATCCACCTAGTAATGCATTACAGTAGTCTATTCTAGAGGTCATAAACGCATGGACGAGCTTCTCTGCATCAGATATAGATAACATATTTCTTAGCTTAGAAATATTTCTAAGGTGAAAGGAGGCTGTTTTTGTAACTTGATTGATTTGATTTTTAAAAGATAAGTTGCTGTCTAAAATAACTCCCAGGTCTTTTACCGTTGAACTAGTAGTTACAGAACAACCGTCTAAATGCAGGCTGAGATGCTGGAGCTTCTGTGTACTATTTTTTGGGCCGATGAGCAAAATCTCAGTTTTATCAGAATTTAATAGCAGAAAGTTATGGGTCATCCAATCTCTTATTTCTTCAACACACTCAGTTATGCGAGCTAATTGAGCTGTATCGCCTGGTTTGGATGAAATATATAGCTGGGTATCATCAGCATAACAATGGAAGCTAATTCCATGCCTTCTAATAATATTTCCTAATGGAAGCATGTATATTGTAAAAAGCAGGGGTCCTAGAACTGACCCTTGTGGCACGCCATAATTTACTAGCATTATCCTGGATAGCTCTCCATTTAAATCTATGAAATGGTAACGATTGGACAGGTAGGATTTAAACCAGCTTAATGCCTGTCCCTGAATACCGATGTAATTCTGTAAGCGATCGAGGAGAAGATCATGATCTATAGTGTCGAACGCAGCACTAAGATCTAGTAAAACTAATAGGGAGATGTAGCCTTGGTCTGAAGCTGAAGCTCTATAAAAGAAAGCCCTCAGTAACTGGACCTACAAAGTCATGTATTAACTTTAAACTGACCTGAAATCAGAGCATGATTACTTTTTTACCAAAGTGAAACTGTAAACATTCGGAACAGGAAAGTTAAATGGCTTCTAAGCTTTCAGAGGATTTTGTCGTGTCCTGGAGTGGAGGAGGGGCACTAAGGGAGTGGATGATTGTTAATACAAATGATCCAGTTGTTACAAATATACAATTAAAAGAGAAGACGGGACAAAAATCTGAGTCTTAAGATGTGCAGTAGTTCAGGATGTGCTCAGTCATGAGTAAATGACTAGTCTTGGACATCTCTATTATAGGCACAGATGGTGGTGGGAATGGAGGAGGAAAGTTCAGGACGTTCAGGACCTGCTCACAGCTTGAGCATCTGTCCTGAGTTTAAACTTGCTGCTTTGTCATGGATTTGTATGGAGGTACATGCATGGGTGGCCAGTTACACTGCTGGTGGGCTCATACGCTAACCAGCACGTCAGGTAATTATCTCCTTCAAGAACATGAGGTGACATGCTCAGAGACAGAAGGAGAGATTAGCCAGCTGTCTGAGAGTCTGGGTAAGGGTAGAGAGAACCAGAGGTGGTCAGGAATGACTGATGTTAGATGTTTGACCACTGTTTCCCTAATGATGGTTATGATCTCTATATACAGTGATGGACAAATACACATTTCTCTACATGAGTCTCTACAATACTCTGTTTACTTACAATATTCCAGTAAAAGTTTGTGTAAAATGTTTGGGTAAATACAAGAGTTCTTGCCTAGGAATACTTTTAAGTATGAAATGTAAAAGTACTTATCTATAAGATCTATATTTGAACTATTTTTGCATTTTAAAATGTTCTGTTCTTTTATGCCCATCTTATTTAAGTTTTCAGTTCAGAATCAAGAGAATAATTTATAAATGCCAGAAGGAAATTTTTTGGTTGGAGTTGCTGAGAGTAAAAGATCAAAGTAAAGAAGTAAAAAGAAATATAAATAAATGTACATATTAAGTGAAATGAAATGTGTAGCAGCAGTGAAAATAGATGGCAGAAAAGTTAGACTGAAATAATAGTTAAAGGTTATTGCACGTTTTTCCCTTTTGAATCAGAGGAGACCGAAAGCAAGGTGCTTGTTATAATTGTCACCTAGTTATAATTATTATTATTATTGCGCTGAGATAATTGCACATAATTGCCCAAGAAATTAACAATGTGTGTGGCATGAAAAACTTATCTAAATTATCTAGTTGTTACAGACTCCAAACAAACTTCTGCAAGAACTTGCGGGTTACGGTTACGATATTGTGATTCCTCGTTTTACACAATTTCAGTCATGGCAACTCTCAGGATAAAGATAGCAAGAGCTAAGTAGTGTGAATGGAGTGGACTGGTGTTGGCACACTGGATCTGCTATGTTGCTGTGAAGCAAACAAACAAACCAGAATCGTTACAAATAAGCAGTATTTGATTTGCAGAATTAGAATGGAATAAAGAACTTGCTGGCGCAAGAGATCAACAGAGAAATCCTTTTTTACTGAGCAACAGCAGGTAGTGCAATGGAGGGATAATTCTTCCCACATTATAATGAAGGCACATTTTTTAAAGATAAAATTAAGAGTAGAAGGACGAATCCTTAAAATTAGCCAGTGCATCAAAAACAAAACAAAAAAACACCATAATAGCACCAAATATTATCAAGGTCATTTTTGCGTGAGAACACAAGGTGGCGCCAAAATCTGTGTTTTGCTAGAGAATTGGCCTATGTGTAGGAAACAGAGGAAACAAAGGCAAATGCCCGTGTCGTAAAAATTTAAAGAAGATTTCTCCGAAGCTCATTAAAATAAGCAGTATTAAGTTAAAAATAACATCTGCTGAAGAATAATCATGACTGAAAACTGTTCCACACTGAATCATGCAGTTAATTGAGTACATGATGGATGACTGGAGTAGACACCAAAACCCAGGCAGAAAATTCAAACAGGGTGAAATTACATTCTTCACATTGTCACTGTACGAACCACTGAATCCTGTCAAGGAATAATTTTCAATGTGAACTTATACTCGTTCATGCTCAAACCAGAGCCGTTAGGAGCCGTAAAAGGAGACACTTTTGTGAAAACAGCTTTGACGGAAAAGGAGAGAGTGAACTTCTGCACAGTCATTTAACAAACAGGATCTGCCTCATTAACAAATTGCAAAAATTGTTACACCTATTGTCCTGACAGCACTGTTTTCTACTGCATTTGTTCTGCCTTTTCCCTCGATTCTTCTCCTTCTCCAGTTAAAGAGGTAAATTAAATCAGATTATCACAAGTACACTAAACATCCACTTTAAAAGGAACATCTGCACGGTACATTCAAGCAATTATGTGGCAACAGCACAATATAAAAATACATATGCTGATGTAGACCATTCATCTCAAGGTCTGAATTTTTACGTTGGGCTAAGATGCTTTTCTGCTCATCACGGTTGTAGAGTGATTATCAGAGTTAACCAGCCTGGGCATTCTCTACTTATCCTCCTCATCAATAAGGACTTTCAGTCTGCAGACTCTTTAAACAAAGCATTGAATTATAAACTCTGAAATCTAAACAGATCTTCATGTAGCCCAATTAAAGCAACATTAAATATCTTTCTGTGACCTAATTTATCACCTATAACTTCCACATAATGTTTCTGGTAAACAATGATCAATCCAACATGATGGTTTGGAAGAATTTTTGCTTTTTTCTTCTTTTAACAACTGCTTCAACGTTGCTTGCTTTATTTCCTTTCACACAATTTCTCTTGGGTTAAAAGATGAACTTTGACATTCCAAAGTCTTACATTGTTGTTGCTTTTCAGCCATTTCTTTGTAGACTTATGTATGTACTTATAGTTAGTTTTTAAGCTAATTCACTCTTTTGTTCTTGAACTGAACTAATACACTGCATCTTAAAGCAGAAATATAAAAAAAATTCAAACAATTAAGACAAAAGACATTTAAGTCAATGAATTGCTTTACATTCTTTTTGCACGCCCTGAAGATCCTTCACTTTCAAGCGCTTCCAGCATTATGTTTCCCTGCCCTTGTTTCCCCATTAGAATTTCTCCCAGGGCTCTTTAAGGTTTTCTTTGTAAAGGGTCGCAGTATACGTCTACATGCATCAATGACTACAATAAGGACTTCCAACATCTGAACTTGGGAGCAGATCCTGTGTGTGGCAAAAGAAACAACCCCAATTACCCAGAAGTCAATGGCAAATAAATTAAAAAGCCCCTGGGCTTCACACTATGCTAGAAAATGCCAAACGTATCAAGATAGCCAAAAAGAGAAACAAAGGTCTGGGACACTGCCTCAGCCCTTTTCGAGCCTTTCCGCAGCGACCTGATTAGCCTGCACAATATTCAGTGTCTGCTTTTCATCAAGAGCCAAGAAGTACAAGAAGGTTCCTTATTTACACAAGTCCGCGGATCAAAAACACAAGCCGAGAAGGAGGCGTTGAGCTCGTACAGTGAGGTGTAAATGCCCACCGCTGAAAACGTGACAATAAAGAACAAGTGAGAAGAGCCTTTGATGAACTCTGATGTGGATTGAGATGGAAAATAGTGATGGTGTGCTCACTTGAAGAATATGAAGATAAAGTTTATAGTTTTGTATCCGATATATATTTGTTTTTGGGTTTTTTTCGGTTGTGTTACAATGCTAACACACATTTAACAGCCAACAATTCCCTTAAGAGTACAGCACTCATTTCCTCTAACTATGACCTGTCTCTTTTGATTGACATCATATCTAGAGTGCAGTTTTTAACCACTGGTAATAGTTTTTGCAAGGAAGCACAAGCCTCCTTCATCTCGCCCTTTTGCAAACATGAAAACCGTACAAAGACGGATTATTTTTCTCCAGCGAAAGCATTTTTCATGACAACAGGCAAAACAAAGAGAGCTAAATCTTATTACCAGCCCTTCTACTATAAGCATGGGGCTTACAGGATACAATGGATCCTTCAAGATCCCAAAAGGTCTGTCAATCTCTGTTCCTTATTCTTCTTTTGGCAGGACCAAGAAGGGCATCTCCATTAGTGTAATTAAAAACTACATGTAATCCACTTGCATTTCAGAATCTTCCTAGTTCAAGTTATTTCTTTTTCACCCAGGACCAGAATGTTCCGTCTATTCTTGTTCGGATCTTTTGAAAGCAAAGGAAAACAAGAGACCACATCACAGGTACTACGTAATTTCTTTTTTAATCACTACTACTGCAGTCTATCATCTATATGAATTGAACAAAGCTACAACCTGCTTGGTGACCACCAAAATAATGGGAGTGACTAAATAAAAGATGAAAAAAATACAGAAATCAAACATGTAAAAGAGAAACTAATATTATACTATTCCATTTGTGCTTTAGAAAGTGCAAGCAAATGGACCGGGGCGGAGCCAGACGTGATCTATTTCAGTGTCTGGAGAATAAATTGGGCTTCGAAAAAAACCAAAACAACTTTAACACCAAGACAACAGGAGTCTGTCACCACTGGCAAGAGCAAGAGCATCTTACAAGGTGGGAGACGAGTACATCCTGGCAGCATTCCAACGTATCGAATGAAAATTTAAATGCGTTGTGCTGATTTTAATATTTTAAAAAAATGTCATAGCGCTATCGTCATCGTAAGATCAAAAAGTCGAAACCATCTGTACTGTGAAACCCACTGATGAATTCTCCATTAACTCTCACCTAGTCTTCTAATCTGGGCAGATTTTGGATATTCAGGGTCATGTGTTTGACCTTCTTGTGTCTAAAGGTGTTGCAGATGAGAATAAAACAGAGATCTGAAAACCTGAAAAGCAGCTGTGTTATTACCTGCTTTCTACTGCACCACCTGCGAGAGAAAGTCTGGGACCAAATTTTAGTCCCATTTGTAAATTCGAATAAGCAGCATTAACGACTTGTTGAAGTTTAATTATGAAATGCACATCAAAAGTAAGTCATGATTGCTGGGTTTATTGATACGTGAGGGCTGTTCTGTTTTTCTGTGTTTACCTCCCGAAGGTCCTTGAAGGCAGACGTTCCTCTACCAATCTGACAGCTTTCTGGTTTAGAAAACCACCTGCACACACACTTATATATCTCAACAGACAAATAGTGGAATGAAAAATAGGTGAAAAGCCTTTTTCCTTGTGGGGAGTAAGAAATAATGGAACAGATGTATCTGTATTTATTTTTAAAGGTTTTCATTAAAAAGTGCAGCTTTAAATTCTCTGAAGCACAAATATGTTCTAAAAAGATAGCAAGAATGTTTACGCTGCTCTGATGCTTAAAAGCTTGATGCGATATTACCTCCGGCCATAATTCTTCAGCAGAGGTGAAGGAACAGGAGCATTTCAGAAACACACACACACAGACACACACAGACACACGCACACACGCACACATATACTTATGAATGTTTTCTTACTGTTCCCATGAGGACGGTCCATTGGCTCTTTTTAATACCTCAGTAACCTAAAAGAAGCCTTTTTGGCTTAATTTTAAAATTAAAGCTGTAAATTAGCTTCCATCTGGGGACCAGCCAAATGTCCCTCTACAGGGTCACGTTACAGCTACCAGAATGTGTCTCCGCCTACAGACATGGTCTCCGTGAATTTCAGCACCCGAGACACATCTTATGAACACGAGTGTTTACAGTCACCATCCTACTGATTACATGCACCTGGGCCCAATCCCTTTCACACTCCAGGAGGATTCTCCTGATCTACAAAGGCTCATTGTGTGTCTGATGAATGACGGACCTAAAATAAAGCATTTCAACCTGCACTTGGAGCAGTTTTTGATACCTGATAGAAGAGACAGCAATCTGCATGGATCCGTCCAACATGGCAACAAGATTTGACTCTACAAGGTAACAGCTTGCCATGATAAACATCAAGCTAATCCCCCTCAGTTTAACCACTAGCTGCATCGTAATGCCACCCGGCTAATTGCTCCCAGTCGTGTGAGTATTCTCACAATCCTGCCCTGTGCGAGGGGTTCATGTTAGAGTGTTTCCTTTAATTTCCCAAATCAAGCTGATTTGCTGATTATTGGCTGATATCTGGTTTCGTTTTCTGTTTCATGTTTGTATCCTGCACCTTGCAATGAAGCAACTAAGATGTCCTGCTATTCTGCTCCCTGAGCACAACAGCTAGGCACTCATTTCTGCCCTGCTGGCAAGACACATGTGCCAGAATGTCCCAAAGAGAAATTCATCACCTGAACCTGCCAATAAGACGTCCAATCAGCCACAAATCCAATCCCTAAACCTCATGTCACCCCCCATTTAACCTCAAAAGATCTTTAACCACAATTTCAGATATTTCTGTCTTCTGTAGGACACGATGGGCTGCTCGATTCACGTCTTGTGTGCTGAGACGTTATAAAGGACCAGCTGTGGGTACTTTATTGCACCACATTTTGCTTTGGGTGTTTGGAATTGTTTGCCAGTTAAATTGAAGAATTTTACCCTGTCCCCACAGCCGTCTCTTTCACCTGCCAACAATAATGCAGACACACACACACACACACACACACACACACACACACACACACACACACACACACACAGCCAAGAAAACAGGCTAGTTTTTTAACTCTTGACATTAATGAGGCAGCAGCAGATTCCCCTTCTCTGACAGACTGTTTATTTTCCTGAACAGCACTTACTGCTGCATTGACAACATGGCCCATGTCACCGGAAATCACAAACACAGCACTTTAACAGATTGAAAAAAGAAAGACTGCCTGAAAAGATGGCAAAATCTCGACAAAGATTAATCACAATATAACACTTTCGCCTGTTTATTCAAAATTATCTTCCCTGCAGCCAGTTCTTCAAAGAAACTCTTCAGTGCTACAAGGATTTTTTATTTTTCTCAAACATACTGTGAAAATAAAAACCCGATCGGCTGCTAATTGAAATGTCTATAAATATAAAAGAATAAGCAGAAACATGCCGTCTGTTTGATTATTTGTTTGCTGACAAAAATAAAAAAATTTTGGAGATCGCATTAATCTAAAATAATAAATTACACCTATTTTTTGGACATTTATTTCTCAGCTTTTTTCTACTGTATTGGCAGATAATTGTGCTGCTTTGTAGAAACAGCGGGTTCAAGAATTATTATATTTTTATTTGTAATCTCTTTGCTAATAAAATGCTTCTTGAAAGTTCTGCTAAAATTGTACATAATTCAGGAGAAGACCTCCATAATCTATCACAGAAGCTGGCACTGATCCGGGGTGCACACTAAATAGAAAAAAAAAAAAACACCCACCATTTTTCCAAGAATTACTCGGTACTTCAGCCTCACTAAGTGCATGTTTTGGTTGGTCACCATGGAAACTCTCCAGGTCCGAGCGAGACATTACTCACAGAGGTGTAACGGCTGAACATGCGCCTGCTTCTTGTGAGTGTATGGGTGATATTCTGCATCTTGCATTCACACATTGTTCGATTCAAGTCAAGTCAAGTCAAGTTTATTTGTATGATTCAGAAGACATGAGATACCAAACATTTGCTAGGAAGCAAAACTTAACCAAAAATTTTAACTAATAAAATGTTTCAATGGTAGTTATAATAATAATAATAATAATAAGTAAAGTCTTTTGCAAAACGATAGTATGCATCCATGACCAAGGTTAACCAAGTATGTGCTTCTAATTTGCATTTTAAAACACCTACACAGCTTGAGCTCCTCCTTTTGTTTAACAGAAGAACGTTCTAAAAAAAAAAGGGACAGAGTTTATAGAGCAAAATGTAATAAGCCAATGTAGATACGTATCTTACTGTAATAACCTGTAATAAGACTTATAGTCACTACATGGTCCAAAAAACATCAGATTTTTCTGGCTTTATGTGCTTCTGTGTCAAACTTGGAGAAAAAGCACATCTTTGGATGATGCAGCATGAAAATTTCCCCTCACTTGAACTAGGAGACCCAAACCTCTTCCAGCATGAAGATGCCCCTGTGTACAAATCCAGCACCAGGAAGATCTGCTTAACGGTTGGAGTGGAAGTTCTCCTGCTATAGAGCTATAAACCCTATTGAACACCATCTCCTCACCTTCTCACCTACATCAATACCTGACTTTACTTTCACATCCTGTTCGGTTTAGTGTAAAGTGATGAAATAATTAAATGAATGTTTAGGAATAAACTCTGTACAAAACTGTAGACTGTGAAATAAAGCTAGCGTGTCTAGACTGCCGTGTGAGACATTTTTTTTTTTGTCCCTTAAGGTCTTAATTATGATTATGAAACAGCTTGCACTTGTATCACACTGATAGAGAAAAATAGAGCCCGCAGTCTTTTGAGTCAAACGTTTCATATTTTAATTAGTGTTTCAAAGAAGTACACGAATCAAGAAAATAATGAAAAAACTTGCGAAAACCTGAGTGTTAATGAAGGACATTACAGAGGAAAAATAAATAACTCCATTAACTTGGCTGGTGTTTTTGTAGAACTAAAACAAGAAAGACAGACACAGAACAAGAAGGAAAATATTGGAAAGAGAGGAAGATAAATGAGGGACTGGGCTTTGCCTGTTAATGAGAAAGAGCAAAGGGGAAGCCAAAGTCCTCTCATCACACTGCTAGAGCATCACATTGCTACAGCTTCCAAACCATCTGTGTGATGAACTCTGCAGGAACCTCCTGAGCGCCGTGGGTGTGGTGGATCATGCCGAACTACTGACTGGTCCAAGGTTGAACACAGAGCAACTGTGGGGTGGCACCAGCAATGTGAGATTTAATGCCAAATGATGCCAGAAGTCTGACACATCACATGATCTAGTCTATGCTCCAATAAATCTGAACTATTAATGATCTCACATGATATGGATGTGCTCACAACAGTCACTGTATACGTACAAGCACAGAAATGTGTTATTGAACACTGGTGTACTGTGTTGTTTAATCCAGCAGCTCTGCACTCTCTCTCATTCTGGTAACAGCAGTTACTGAACTATATATCATAATGTCGGGTTTATGTAGGTAACATAAGCCACATTATCTGTGTAAAGCTGCTTTGCGACAATGTTCATTGTTAAAAGCGCTATACAAATAAACATGAATTGAATTGACTTGAATAAGGGATTATTTTGTGCATGTATTATTATCAAGTGTTTGCAGTCATATTGTGCATTTTAACCTCACAACAAAGTTTCAAATGTTGCAGTTCTGCATATTAATAAATAATCCTTGTTAAGTCTAAGAACATTTACAGTTAAAAATAAGCTTTCAGGGAAATCACATTCAAAACCACTGGCGTCATTATAGTGTGGGTCCCAATTTACTGTTAACTGTTAAGTGACAGAGAAAATAAAAAGAGGTTCTCATCAATAGAATGGTCTTCAGTGGTCTTGGTGAAGCCCCACATATTTTTTGCCATATAATGTACCAAAATCATGTTTTATATTATTATCCTAAGATAACGGATGCATATATAGAACATCTTTTAATTGCTATAGATGTAGAAATATATAATATATATATATATATAAATATGAATGTAATTAAATTAGAAAGCATTTAAAGCTTGGATTAAAATATCAAATTGGTGCACTTATAAACTTTTCAGTAAGAAGTTTTTGCACTAAAATCCCAAATCCCAGACATTAACATTAATTGTAACTCAAAAAGTTGGCACTCCTGCAAAGTTCAACCTTCATCATCATATGATTAACACAAGGTACAAGTAGAAAGAAAAGGAAGCCTTAATTAGTCTGAACTGAGAACCTCATGTGCTGACAAATCACTTATCATTCTCACTGTCATAATACAAAAACCCCCTTCAGTCTTACAGTATCTGGGACATTTAAACTCTCCTACATATAAAAAGAATGGAAAGATAAAAACATCCCTTTCACTGCAAAATTGTACAGAGTTCCATAATAACGGCTGAAAACTGTTTTTTTTTTTTTCACCCAAAAGATTTATGTTCCTGGTTGCTTCTTTATATCTGCCCACTTCTTTTCTTTTTTGTTGGGTTTTCTATAAAAAGGAATAATTTATCATAATGCAGGAAGTGTCTGTGTGTGTCAGCACTGTTAGCCCGGTGTGCCTTTGTCCTTTTCTTTACTCTTCCTCCATGGTGTGGGAAAAGGGTAGAGAGAACAAATGAGTAGGAGTGAGGAAAAAATAAAGAGAAATAAGGGCAGCAAAGTTCCTCCTCCACTCAAAGCTCCATCAAAATGTATTTTAAAATAAAATACCAAATCCCTAAACTTTAAGTGTATCAAAATAAACTACAAAATACAGCAGCCACATCACGTATCAAAATTAACTTCTGTATTTTTGTATTTTAAAAGTACTAAAAAATACTTTTACAATGGAGCATGAAATTTCTTTGCAAACCTTCCATCACTCGTCTGTTTGATCTGTTCTTCACATTACAGCGACTCGGTTGATTTAGTAAACAATGTTTGATAGCAGCAGATTTTCTCAGGCGGAGTCGCGTAATAAATCTGACACATGCAACCAGTTAACAGATCACGATTTAAGGCACCTGCATTTATTTGATTGTTAATGATAAATATAATAATATATTATGCGTCGGCAGTCGTTCATGCGGCGGTCTGCAAAATCACGATCCTACTAAACAGCTACTTCAATTATGGAACAATATTCAGCAATGAAATATTTATTTATTAATCATTGGACACTTATTTGAAAGCTGGCAGCCTGCAGGTTTCTGACCTTCACCACCTTCTTCCATATGGATTAATTTCCTGAAATTCCATTTTCTGTTCTGATCTGAACAATTCGGAGCAAAATACTGAGCAGAAACCAATCAGAGGCCACATTTTTATGATGTCATCACGTAGAACTTCTTACAAAGTATTTCAAAGTATTTAAAAACTACAAACATACAAAACAAAATATGAAGCCATTTTCATCATCCCACATCAAATACAAAGGACTAAATCCGATTTTATATTTAGAATACATGTATCATAAAAACTGCACATCCCTGTTCAGGTGCATGGACATGCATGTAAGCAGCTGCCTGTTGGTTTTTGAGAAAAATCCATTGAGAGCACTCAGTTACAGTCCCAGAAGCATGTGTTTGATTGTTGGAGATTGTTTCTGAGTAAGCCAGAGGGGCTGGCACAAGCCTCCATGTCATTGCTCACTGTAATAGCTCCTGCCACTGCTGCTGCCAAAGAAAGTTGCTGTATAGAGCTGGAAATGTCAACATGCAGAAGAAGCCTGACACATCGCTGCTGCTGTCTTTTCAGAGCTTACATGCTCTACACCAAATGCTCTGACTTGTGTTTGCATTGCAATACAGGACTCAATGATTATGCATGGACACTATTTCAAGATTAAAAAATGATTTAAAACCAGAAAAATGGCTGCCTTTAACTTGGGGACTTGAACTTTTAATGGATTGGTTAAAACCTACAGTTACATACGAGGTGGTGTCTAAAAGTTTCAAGACTAATCTTTTAACTGGTGCTATTAACTGGTGACGCACGTTTGACATACGGCAACCCTGCAACGAGTCATTTGAGGCACTTTGAGCAGCAAGTGCACTACAAGAGTGGAAGAACATCGCTGGAAGATGACACGAGACTAGGAAGACTTTGAACGAGCACGACCCTCAAAACCATTCAGCAACTCACGCATAATGATTGTCGGAGAACTCTCCACAAAATCTCACTACTGCACCCACCCTACTCCCCAGATTTGGCTCGTGCGGACTTCACCCTCTTCTCAAAGATAAAGATCCATGTTCCTGATCAAGTCTGGCTGGTTTGATATTAATGATTTGAGATCAAATCAGTATTGCTTGTGTAGTGTAGTGTAGTGTAGTGTAGTGTAGTGTAGTTTGTGCTGGGTCAATTGTAGAATGTTTATTACTTCTACTTCAACTGACAGAAAAATTACAATTATCTTACATCAGAGCGACTAAACCACTGAGCTGCCACTTCCTCATATACCAAATAATCACGAATGCTGTGTGAATGATAAACGTAGCAGTAAACGTCCAATAGAATTGAACGTAAATTATTTCAACTGGTTTTATCACCAAGCCGAACGTATCAGGAGAAAGCTTAAACATTTGCTGAGTTCAGTGATCAGACCACGGCCTAATCTCATGTTCCACTGAGCATTCATGATTATTAGCTCTATAAAGCAGCCGGCTATGCAAACGAATGATGGGTTAAGTTTGAATGTAAACAATCAGAAATAATTGGTAAGGTTCATGCTGGATGAAGATTAGAGCTGTTACATAATAATGACAAAGAGAAACGACCTCAAAGAAAACCAACCAAAGAACCACCATGGAACAAAAATCACCATCATGAGGAGGGAAAAATGTGAGGAAAAGAGTGCTGTGAAAAGAGAGGATAAATAAAACTAATCAGAATGACAAGGAACAGGAACAATTAGAGACATGTGACCGAGTCATGTAAGGATGCAGTGAATTGTAGTCCAATTTCAACTGTAATGTATTGTGGGGGTGTATTGTCTTCATTTATTTAGTAATTATATTTTTGCATGTTAAGTGTATTACATTTCAACTAGAAATGCTGAATATAAGGATATAAGGCTAGGGTCAGGCTTAGGGTTATGTTTAGGGCTAGTTTTAGGGTTATGGCTAAGCTCAGTGTCTGCAATATATTAAATTGTACAAAAGAAATGGTTTTGCACATCAGACCACATCAGACATTCCACAGAAAATCTGCATATTGAAAAGATCATTTTGTTGAGTTCAGTAGCATTTGCCTTTTTTGGACCAGATGTTTAATTGACCATATTTTCTGCCCAATATACTTATATAGGTATCATGTGTACTATTTGGAGCCTTCACCTGTGTAACTAGTATCATTGTAGTAATAATAATAATAATAATAATAATAATAGTAATAGTAATAATCATGACTGCACAAATCAGTGTACAATCAGAAAACTGTGAGCCACAAAAAATAATAAGTAAATGTTTAACAAAAACCTTTACAATTTAAAGAACTGGATGAAGTGCATGAGCCCTTAACATTATTGAACACACGGGTTCTTACCCTGATCTTTAATCGTAGCAGTTAGCATTCTGTTCTAATGGCTTAATAAAGGCCACGCAAGCTGCACATCAAGGAGCAGTGCCAAAACACACACATTTACCACATGTTCAAAGCGATAAAGTAATGTCCTTACAGAGTTCTCCACAGGAGTGTGTGTGTGTGTGTGTGTGTGTGTGTGTGTGTGTGTGTGTGTGTGTAACTGCATCTAAATATATGAGACTTTTAAGGTCACATTATTTAATGGACCTACTTCATTTTCCAAACATATACCTCAGCTGTCATTGCACTAAAGACTGCTTTGTCCTCTCCACTGCTTTGTCTTTTCGGTTTGAATAGTTTCCAGTTCATTTAAGTCTAAATGCCTTCGTGTCCTAATCGTAGCTATTAAGTCGAACGCTTCCCTGCCATTAGCACACCATTCACCACAAAATGCAAAATGGATGACATTTAGTACATACACTCCAGAATGTGTTTTTTCTGCTGCAGGGTGTAAGGAAATTATGAGGTAGTTGAGCAGATCCAAATCCAAAATCATAGCCAATAGAGCTGGAGTGTAATTGTGTAACTGTAATTGCATACCAGATAACCAGCAGGGGTGTTTTTAACACATGGATAACTTCCCATGCATGAACACTTACATGCTAAAGACCTTCAACAGAGTCAGATGGTGGTGGTATGATTTAGTGGTTTACTTATTTACGTATTATATATAAACACTGTTTAGGTCAGGGGTTTAGAATGACTTTTCCTGCAGTACATACAATCCACTGGAGGTTTTGGAAAACATTTCCATTATGTCTTCTTAAGATTTCTTTGCACACAGGGTCAGTAGAATTGCTATGTATACAACATGCACATGTATTCGGGCACCTGTCTCTTCCAGCCATATGTGATTCTTCAAGAGACAATTGAATACACTTGAACTAGGAGGCCTAAACCTGTTCCAGCATGACAATGCACCTGTGCACAAAGCTGATTTTTTGACAGTTGGAGTAAAAGATCTGAAGTGTCATGCTCTAGAGCTATAAACTCTTTCGATTATGTTTGAAATAAATTAGAATGAACACATTAAAGACATGATCCATCACGTTGCTAAGAAGCAAACAAGAAAAATCCAGACAAATGCAGTTAATTCTGATGATGCCTGCTCAGATCTTTGTGGTCAATAATTCATTCTTGGTTACCTTCATCTCTTCCGAAAAGATAAGTGTACCTCGTAAACCACATGTGATTCAGCATCTACTATAGCAATCATTAATAAACTATAAAAAGAACGTATTCATTAGATAGAATTTTATGCCCCACTCTTATATAATTAGGTTGCTTATTTAAAGTTTTATCTCTCACTCTACATGCACAGAGAGAAGGTTCGCTGCAGGAGTGTATGTGTGCACCAGTAGACTCTTTTCCTCCATTAGCATGCATACTTAATATGACCTTGTCACTCCAATTCTTCACAAAATGATGAATGAAGGGGAACAAGTCATGAAGAATGACAGATGAGGAAATGTTAATGGTAGGGAGGAAGACAGAGGAAAAATGGAGAGAACGAGAGAGCTGTGTCATTGCTAATGGTTTTACTGACGGGTTTGACATCTGTACAGTGGGTGGCCTTAGTGAATGAGCGGCAACAGAAAGAACAGACTTTTGTGATTCATCAAAGCCAGATCTCAGATGACACCAAGAGAACGGCTTTGGTGTTGCACGTCATTTTTTTGTTAACTACATCTACTTGCTAAAGGATTGTTCCACAATGGACCAGAACCTGTAAAATTATGGTACGTGAAACTTCACTGATATAACGTGAACACTGAAGTGTTTTCTTCACATCGCCTGCCATCAGAAAAATATCGTCGAGGGCCTGAGAAGTTGCTGAACTTTATGCTAATACACATCCAGGGGCCAGAGTTGGCCTTCCCTCCGTCACTTTCTATCTACACTCAATGGGCTTCCTGCAGTGCTTTGGATCAGTCCTGCAGCTCCTGCAATTAGAGCCTGAATTTGACTTGAATTTGACACAAATGCCACAGCTGAAACATCCTGCTAATCATAAATGACCTGCTAATAAAAGACCATAAAACAATGACTACTATTGAGAAAAATAAGAAGAAAGTTCTCAGAGACTCTACTGAACAATGTGGTGGACTAATTTCTCTAAAGGAAGGCTTTCAGCTTCATGAGATCACTTCACAGAGGAGAATATTATATATACACATGTAGGTATCAGTATAATAAAAAAAAAAAAAATTTTTAATGCACATTAAATCCATGAATATACCAAAATATTGTTATTTATTTATTTAGTCATTTTCTCCAGGTTTCCTGTAGAGATTGTGTTCGTTAGGGAGCCAGTTTAATAAATGTCTATGTGCCACGTTGAAATGGACATGAGCCTAATCAGTTCCATTTGTAATCAGATGCCAGCTGTTAGAGTGTTTTTGAGACATCTGTGGCATCCCAGTTCCTTTGCCGTCTTTTATTAGAGAACATTTAATAGCACTTTAATCGCTGCTACACAATCACTGATTACACACACCCACGTATTTAGAATTCGAAAGGTTTTAAGATTAAAAAAAAAAAAAAAGGTCTTATTCGTGTTTGCTTTGCAATTGGGCTGCCACCAGAAAGAGGAGGAGAGATTTTGTTTGATGTTCTCTTTCTTTTTAACAATAGGTCTTTGCTTCGGCACAAAAGAACATGAAAGAAACCAGAGGTGAAAGGAAAACCATCCTCATACACAACACTGGATGTTTATTCATTATATATCGAATCATTAGTGAGGTTACCAAATGTTCTCTGATGTTCACGAGTGCAAAAATGTTCATATTATTTGCATTATTGCGATCCGTTTTAGTCTGTTTCAGTAATTTGTCAGTATAGATGTTTGCAGCCCAGAGTATGACCTTCGGGTCCACTCAAAGTAGCACACTAATTCAAAGATGGATCAATAACCAGACGTGCCCATAGTCTGTCAAGTACAGCTGTGCTGAGCAGCAGGAATAGAAACCTTTATTGATAATACAAAATCGATTCTTTATTTTAATGGTACAAAATGGAGAATTGCATTAAAAACAGGCAGATTGAAGGCTCTCGAGTGCTCCACGATGCCACCTGAGCTACAACAGCTCATGTACAGAACTTAGAATGTCCTGAATTCTTGTGTGGCCGTAAACTGTGTCAGGTTTCATTACAAGTGCAAATTAATACATTAATTTAGCTTCTCTGTTCTGGCAGCAAGGTCCTGGATGTCCGTACAGTGGAGTCCCTGGCTATCTTCAAGCGACGGTTGAAGACCTACCTACCTCCTGAAACACTTAAATTAGCACTTTTCAAGTTTGCTTATAGAATTCAAGAGTTATATTTATATTAAGTTTGTAATCTTGCGTACCAGTGTAGATTTATTTATTGCTAGAGACTCAAAGCACTTTTGTACATCGATCTGGATAAGGGCGTCTGCTAAATGCTGCACATGTAAATGTACCTAAAAGATCCGGTTTCATGCTGCTGATGTACGAGGAATGAGGAATGTAAGCATGGGAGTGTGGGAGCATGTCATATGCAATTTGCTGATGTAAATGTAGAACATATTGTACATACATTGGTTTATATATTAATGCACTGTTTTGCATTTCAGAACAGCACCAGTTACACCATTAGCCTCCAATCTTTTTGATAGCACTTCGTAACTTTTACAAATAGTATAGAATTAATAGAAAAGTTCAGGTTACTGTTAACACCATTTCATATGACTCCTACATAAATTAAAACAAACCCCAGGGATATCAGCTTTCTTTTTTTTTTTCTTTATCATCTCTAGAATTTCTATGAAGGTCTGGTTGAATATTCATATTTTACATTTCACAAGAGATTCATAGGACAATTTATAGATTTCTGAATACACGTGTATGTTGTGACTGATATTTTGTGTAGTTCCGCTCATTTAATGTTTTGATAAAGTGTGTGCTCTTATCATTTAATGAGATCAAACTTTACTAATTAGACTCTGAATGCAAACCTCCTGCATGAATGGTGGGAGGGTGAATGGCTTTTGTAAAGCAAAGGTTTGTGGGCACCTGATCATTAGTCTCCATGAACCTCCTTCTAATAATCTTGTCCTGATAGAAAAAAGTAAGTGCTCTATCTCCCCATTATCACAATTTTGTCTAATGCAATGCATCAAAAAATGTCATTGCTGAGTGCACAGCAAATGGAGACTATGAAAAAGAGAAAGTGAAAATGGTTCTGAAACCAGACTGCTTTCCTGACGTATGAAGTATCCCACGCTTCTAGAAATAGCAGAAGGAAATGTATGTGGTTTACATGCAATACCAAATAGCAGTTTGATTGCATTTCTGCTATGTAACGAGTCAGCGATGCACAGTGTATAGGGAAATAATCTGAAAATGAAAAGGTAATTACTACAAATGTAAATAATTAGAATTGAATTCTGAAAGCTGAGATGATGTAATGAAGTAATTGGTGATTAGTGTTGATGAAGATCAAAGAAACAACAAAAAAGCACACTACAGAATTATGCAAAGCATCTCAGAATGATGGATGACAACATTCATGAAGACAGAGTGCATACTGCTGATGCCTGCTGAATCAGTTCCCCAAAATACCTGTAAAGAAATAAAGAAATAAAATGCACAATATGTTTAAGTCAAGCAGCATTTAAGTGTGACTGCAAGCCAAGCATTAAATGTGTGCACCTTCCTCAGTCTGATGTGTAGATCTAGTTCAGTTCTATATTTACTGCACAATTTGTGAGAGAGAAAAAAAGAAGGGACTGATGAGAAGAAGATTCCTTCATATGTGCATATTTCAAATACTGGTAAAATAGGGACAGCTTTTATGAGCCTTCCTTAAACTGTTACCACAAAGTCTGAGGCACACAATTGTACCGGATGTGTTTGGATGCTGGAGCATGAATTTTTCCCTATATTCCCCAAACCTGTTCCAGCATGGCAATGTCCCTGTGCACAAAGCCAGCACCATGAAGATCTGCTTTACATGGTTGGAGTGGAAGATCTCCTGCTATAGAGCTCAAACCCTTTTGAACACTTTTGGGATGAATTTAAACACTGACTTCACCCCAGGAACCTCCTCACCTTCTCTCCTACATCACTACATTACTTTACTAACCGCTTGTGGAACATCTTCCCAGAAGAGTGGAAGTTATTATTACAGCAAATGATGAAGGCCAAGGAAAAATAATGATAATAATAAGATTTGTATTAAAGTTCCTGTTTATTTATTCTGAAAGGTGGATTAAAGGAAGCCAGGGGCTCCAAATGTCTAGAACAGCCCTGATGAGTGAATATGATCAGCTTCAACCGCATAGTTATTGTGATGATTAAAATGAATAAAGAAAATTATTTAACGTGTCGGCATTGTCAGGGCAGTTACCACGCGAAGGAAGCAGGAGTAACTCAATTATGTTTATCGCGTGATTCACAACACAAACACGATTCAGGGAGTTACGAACCGTAATGCGGGTTTAGTCTGTAACGCGAGTAATATCCAGAAAGCGGGAGTAGTGTGTAAATGGAAGGTAATCCGTGCAATCGGCACCGGGTGCAGGAACCAGCGAGGAATGCTGACAGTCGGGAATCCTGGAGATCACAAGCATGACTGTTTAGATCAGGTACAGGTGTTGGCGTTTAGCGCTGAGCAAGGTAGAGAGAGGCAGGGTGAGAAACTCTGAGGAAGGCATGGCAGGTGGATCCCTGACAGGCATAGACAAAAAATTCAGATTTGTCTATGATAAAAAAAGTGCTGTGAAAAAAAATCTGTGCTATTTAATTGAAACTAATAAATATAAGTACACGTTTATTGTTTTTGAAGTCTGTGAGGATTAGGCCAACATGTCTGCATTCCTATCTTGTGTTCTAAAATTTTTTGTTTTGTGGAATTAAATGCAGAGGAGAGGCACGTGGTTTAAGGGTTTTATTTAGGAAATGTGAGGATAGTGTAGAGTAAGCTCTGAAACGAAACGGGTATGTATATCCGTGGAGCACTCTGAAGAGGCAAGGTCCACAATGTCCGTACCCAAATCCGAAGCAGGAAAGGAATATCCGTAGTGCGCCTCGAACGAGGCGCAGTCCACGACATCAGATCTGGAACCCGCAGCAGGAGAGGAATATCCGTGGTGCGCCTGAAAAGAGGCGCGATCCACAATGTCTGATTTGGAATCCGGAGCAGGAAAGGAAAATCCGTGGTGCCCCGGTCCACATGAGGAGAGAGCGTCTCAAATCCCACCAACATAACGTGCAATAACGAACAGCATGAGACTCTAGAACGGGAGTTTATGAAGGTGCGTGGTTAACGAGTCCCAGGTGTTTTAGATCAAGGCCGGGAGTGGCCAAGATAGCGGCAGCATGACAGCTGCCGAAAGGGGAGAGGCAGGGGAATCCCTGACATCCCTCCCCCCCCCCCCACAAGGGGCGGCACCCGACGCCCCAAACCCAGCGAGTCCTCAGCAAAGACCGGAGGCAGGGCAGCGCCCTCAGCATAGACAGGAGGTGAAGAGATGCTTCTGGTGGAAAACGGGGGCCCACTGCGGGGGTCAGGAGCAGGGTAACGTCCAACATTAAGGTCTGGAGCAGAGCAATGTCCACCTCAGAGACCTGGAATGAAGCAATGCGGAGGCTGAGAGATGCCCTCGGCGGTGATCAGGGGCGGAATGACGCCCACCGCGGAGGACTGGAGCAGAGAGGTGATCCCCAAGGGGACCTGGAACGGAGTAACGCCCTCGACGGAGACCAGAGACTGAGCTACGTCCTCGGTGGAGGTCTGGAGCTGAGCGACGTCCACCACGGGGAACTGGAGCAGAGCGATGTCTTCTGTGTAGGTCTGGTGCAGAGAGATGCCCATACCGGAGGTCATAGGCCGAGCGACGCCCCCTCGGAGGTCTGGATCAAAGGGGTGCCCACCACGAAGGTCAGAAGCGGATCAACGTCCCCCACGAAGGCCTGGAACAGAGCCACTTCCACCACGGAAACCTGGACCGGCATGACGTCCTTGGTGAAAACCGGAGGCTGGTTGGAGATCTCAACGGGGCTTACAGGCTGGATGACCCCCTGGACGGAGACCAGAGACGGAGCGACACACATGACGGAGAACAGAGGCCGAGCCGTGCCCTCGACGGAGTCCCGAGGATGAGACATGCCTTCCGCTGAGTCCTGAGGACAAACAACGTCCTCAACTTGGATCGGCAGCCAAGCGACACCCTCTACGGTGATCAGGAGCGGAACGACGCCCTTGACGGAGCTCAGAGATCGAGCAATGCTTTTAATGGAGACCGGGAGCAGGAAGACGTCCTCGGTGGAGACCAGAGGCCGAACGACGCCCTCTGCGGGGTTCATAGGCCCAAGATCACCTTTCGGGAAGGTTAGGGGCGAGACGTCGCTTTCTGGGGAACTTAGAGGTGAGACGTCGCCTTGAGTGGAGCTCGGTTGTGTGACGTCGTCTTGAGAGGGACTCAGAGGCAAGACGTCACTGTTGGAGGAGCTCAGAAGTGAGACGTAGCCCTTGGAGGAGCTCGGGAGCTTGACGTCATCTTGGGAGGGACTCGGAAGTGAGACGTCGGCTTCAGAGGAGCTCGGAGGCGAGACGTCGTCTTCAGAGGAGCTCAGGAGTGAGACGTCACGATTGGATGGCTCTGGAAACGGCCTTTGGCTGTCAGAGGGGCCTTGGGCAGCGATGGAGCTCCCCCCAGGGTCTTTACCCACTGCTTCACCCTCAGAGAGACCCAGCAGTGCGAAGGTGCCTCTTCCAAGGCCTTGGGACCGTCATGCCATCTTCACATGCACCTGGAGGCTTGACGTCACCTCCAGCGTGACTTGCGGGCGAGACGTCGCATTTAGAGGGGCATTGTGGCGATGCGTCCGTGTCGGAGGAGCTCGGAGTCGAGACGTTGCTGTCGGAGGAGCTCGGAGGTATGATGTTGCTGTCGGAGGAGCATCTTCAAAGGCACCTGGTAGCGTTACGTCGCCTTTAGATGAGCTCAGGGGCGAGACTTCGCCATTAAAAGAGCTCAGGGACGAAACGTCGTCTTCCGGGCAAGTTGGAGGCGGTTCGATGTCCCTGTCGTGGCCAGTCGGTGGTTTCACGTCCCTTTGGCGGCCAGGCGGCGGTTCGACGTCTCTTTCGCGGCCAGGCGGCGGTTCGACATCCCTTTCGGCCTGGTAGGAAATCAAACTCGTTCTGTCTGAGAAACAGTTCTGGCAGCTCCTGCACTCTGTCCAGTCCCAGCTCCATGACTAACGCTGTGAGAACCTCCTCATCGAACAGATCAGCATCCATGCCATTGAGGCCCAGTGCAGGACCACCCTTGTGCTGCACGTTGGCCAGCTGTGCCGGACCCATACGAAACTAAGCTCTGTTCGGCACATTTTTGGGAGCAGAGTGAAGCTCTCCTGGAAACTCTGGAGCGGAGAGGAGCTCTCAGGGAAACTCTGGAGCGGAGCGGACATCTCCTGGAAACTCTGGGGCAGAGCGGAGCGTTCGGCAGAGCACTGGGGTGGAGGGTTGAAAATGTACAGTTATCCAGCATTTAGTTTATTTAAATGGTTTTAGATCCAACTGTGTTCATTTGTGTTTGCTACATTGGATGTGCTACAGAAAATAAATTAACACAGCATACATGAGGATAAAGCATGTACAAACCCGATTCCAAAAAAGTTGGGACACGTTACAAATTGTGAATAAAAAAAAATAAAAGGAATGCAATAATTTACAAATCTCAAACTTTTATTTTATTCACAATAGAATATAGATAGCATATCAAATGTTGAAAGTGAGACATTTTGAAAGTCATGCCAAATATTGGCTCATTTTGGATTTCATGAGAGCTACACATTCCAAAAGAGTTGGGACAGGTAGCAATTAAAGGCCGGAAAAGTTAAATGTACATATAAAGAACAGCTGGAGGACCAATTTGCAACTCATTAGGTCAATTGGCAACATGATTGGGTATAAAAAGACCCTTTCAGAATGGCAGTGTCTCTCAGAAGTAAAGATGGTCAGAGGATCACCAATTCCCCTCATGCTGCAAATAGTTTGCGGTTATCATTATCATCTACAGTGCATAATATTATTTCTCAGAAATGTCCCTTATCTCTGCAGACAGCAGAAAAAGACATTAAACAAACTGTAATGACTACAAAAAAAAACAGGCAGAGAATTTTTACTTTCGATTTTCCAGAAATCCCACCCTCTTCTGCATGCACTACAGTAGAGGACCAGAGCAGATAAAAGGAGGACGAACAGGACACTCAGGATATCAGACACTCAGGAAATCACACAAGGTAAGTGCTTAGTGTTCAGAGAGCTTCAAAAAAAATATGCAAAAACAGATTATTTCTCTCTCTCTCCTGTACACACACACACACACACACACACACACACACACACACACACACACACACACACACTCGCTTAGTTCTATAACATACATTACGACAGTTTCATTACTGACTGCATTGTTGTACAGTATTTACTTTCAGATAACAGAATTTTCCTCAGTAAGTGCCAGTGTTTATTACAGTTACAACACGATGCTGTGCTTATCATCACTTTTACTTTCTGTTCTTTTTTTCCTGCGTTTCCTTCCTCCTCTATACAGTTACATCCTCTAACGCTAACACTGTAACTGATAACAGTTTCTTATAATATTTCTTTAATACAGATTCAAACATGGCAGGAATTTTGGTACCAGGTATGTAGCACAAACTGACTTACTTTAATATTACAGTAATGCTGAATGGGACTGTAGTGCACTAGGCAGCGTCTCCGTGCAAATGTATCTTTATTTATCATGTGTACTGCTACTGTAGATAAAAATGGTAAAATATCAAGCAAAACTGTCAGCAGAATTTAGACATTAGACAACAAGAGTAAAGAACAATGCATATTACAGTGCAAAAGAAATTTGCAAATCCACCATGTGACAGATATGAAGAGGTGAAATGAAATATCCAGTTTGTTCAGGACTGAGAGATTAATAATGTGTGTAACACATACGGATGATATGATGACTGACAGCTCTGATAGTGCAGCACTTATAGATGTGAAGCAGGGAATATATTTATGGTGAGTTGTTATGAGGCTGATTGTCTGAGGAAAGAAACGTGTCTGGTAGTTTTGGTGAACAGAGTTTTGTAGCACCAGCAGAAGGGAGGAGCTGAAAGATGATGTATCCAGGGAGTGAAGGGCCAGTAGTGATTTTTCCTGCCCGGTTTTTGGTTCTTGTATGGTACAAATCCTGGAGAGTGGGCAGAGGAGGACTAATGATTTTTTCTGCTGTTTTAACTGTGCTGCAGTCCGTTTCAGAGTTACGGAGTTTATTTATTGTAGAACATCATGGAAACAGACTGAAGTATCTCATGTTCTAGATGTTTATTAGTGTAATGTTGATATGAAGCTGCAAAAGAAGGATTCAGATATAAAAAAAAAAAAAAAAATTCATATCAAAACATTCATTTCAATAAAAGTATAAAAAGCACCTAAATGTTTGATTTATTTTGTTTTAAACATTTTATTAATTCATAGATTTTAGTGGAATCATGAAACTGGATAAAACATTAAAATAAACAGTAGAAAACACCTTTCCTGCTGCAGATGTTACAGCAGATGTGATATGAATGAATGAAATTAAATGTTCGTTTCTGCAACATTTCTGATGAATTAAAACAATTCTTTAGTTGACTGATGAACTCTCGGTTTGAGACAAATGTGCAGACTGAATACGAAAATGAGAAAACATTAAGCCACAACCTGTTACATGTAAATGTGTATACATTTAGACTAATATCAGTTTTTAGTAGTTATTCCTCTGAAAGACTACATTTGAGCAAACTTTACATCAGATTACAATTCTTACGTTTCTTCTGCTACCTGGTCGACTTAAAAGCCCCCATTTGCCTCCAGTAAGAAACATCTTTTAAATGTATATTTACTAAGAGGAAGAAAGATCATAAAAGCTTTGGCCTCTGTTTTTACTGTGAAAGTTAAAAGTGGATCTTTGAACAGTTTGCACCAACGTGAACTGAAAACTAGAAATAAAGTCAGTTGAAGAATCGTGTTTTAATTGAAAATAAATGCATTTCCCAGACATTAAAGTTATTGTGGTGTTTTTTCTGCTCTAAAATTTTCATACAGACAGAACAAACCAAATCAGAAGTTATTCTCTGGGGCTCAGGGTATTAACTGGATAATGTTTGTTTTTTTTGCTGCTTATTCCAACCATTACACTGCGATTAATAGAATATCTGAGAGAATACGGAGGGCCTACAGTAGTAGTGTTTGAAGAATGCAAAAATCAACCCTGAAAATAAAGTAAATGATTTATGATTATTTCTATTTGTTTTTGAATTTATCACCAGAAATCGCTGCAGTGATGTGAATTTTAATAATGTGGAGGTAAAAGTGTGCACAGATTTCGGACCATCAACATATTTCCTGTAAATGTGCTGCTTTTTCAGTCTCCCACTGGTGCATCATTTTCTGTCTCTCTCACACCACAGATGTAGATGAAGCTCACAATGAGCAGGCAGAAGGCAGTGAGAAGTCTGGTGTTAACATGGATGAGACAGAGCGATTCATTGATGAGAACAGAGACATTCCTGATCACCTGATTATCATCATCTTTTCTCTGCTTGTGTTCTATATGGTGGATGTTCAGCCTGGATACATTCATTAGAGAACAACATTTAAAAAACATTTGTTTTGTATATATATATATATATATATATATATATATATATATATATATATATATATATATATATATATATATATATATATTAGGGCCAAACGCATTTTCACGGCACTAAATTGTATGATCAATGCAGCGCGCATTTCTGTTTTAAGTTTTTTATAAAAAATATAAATACATAAATAAATAAATAACTATAAAAGAGTCGAAATTAAAACCTTCAATGCAACATACATTTATTCATGACGTCCTTTCAGATATAAAATAAATAAATAAACTTTACCGAAACATATTGTTAATCAGTAAATATGATGCGCCAAGTGTCAAATCAAACACCAAAATCTGCCATGATTTACAAAATATATCCTCTGGGGGGCGACAAACGCACCGGAGTGTATTGTCATTTTTCTGTCTTTTTAGATCGTACAGATAAAAGAAATACATAATTCTTATTTGCCGTCTCAATCATCTCCCTTCACAAACGCAGAATTAAAACAACGTGTATCTCAGTGAATATTTGCCTCACAGACATAAATATAAGTACAGAAAACGCAGAATGCACTCGATGATTCTGTAATCATTTAGTTATGATCTACCGTTTCACCAGTGTCACCTCATTAACCATCCGTGTGGAAACATAGCAAAAGTTCCCATTGGTGTCCTGATGATTTACGTAATTTAAAACACGATAATTACTTTAAAACCTTTGCAAGAATATTTTGTCTTCATGCTCTATCAGTTTGGTTTATACTACTAATAAACAAACATTTGCATAAAGTATCAATATTTATCCATGTCCATATTGCTTAGAGTATTAAAAACAAAGTATTAATATATGGAACATTTAGAACAGACAGAAATGTGCAAATAAGTTGCGATTAAATATTTTAATTGATTCACAGCCCTGAATCTTAATATGACGTGACGTTCAGTTACCAGTGTGACACTAAAAGCGGTAGTAGTAACGACTACTTTTTAATTAAGTACATGTCGGAGCCCAAACTTCTTTACTTTAACTTTAGTAAAAAGTCAGAATTTCATCTTTCCCGAGTTTTTTAAAACACGAGTATCTGCACTTTTAGCGTTTGGTTTCATTTCCGTGTGTTTCCAGTTTTTTCCCCACTAGATGTCGCCATTTAGCAAAAATACTCTAAACGACTTTAAAAATCGCAAGTTCCAGAGTTGTTTTGTTTTTTCGCCATTATAAAATGTGGACTTTCCTTTAAACTGCTGTTATGTTAGATTTTTTTGTAACCTGAATTTATTTTTGGAATTATAGTTTTTGCTCGTTTTTGGTTTGTACTTTTAAGACTTTAAAACCAATTATTTTTTCTGAGTATGTTTTTACATTTGAGACCTGAAACATTCCTGTGACAGGCTGCTAGACTCCTGCCTCTCTCACTGTTGACCCCAATTTGAGCCCCAGCCCTAACAGAATAAACAAGTTACATTCACATCAATCCGGGGATCTTACACACAAAGAAATAGAACTAGAAGTCCACTAATATTTTCCAAATCAGTGGATCGTCTGGCTGCAATGTAAGACATTTTTAGACGGCTGTCCCCTATTCAATGGCCATTACTAGTATTTTTGCCAGCTGCTGGTGTTAAACGATGTCTTCTCCTACCCTTCCTTCAAGCAAAACATTTCCTAAACCTGCCTTTAGCTCTGCTGGAGATGCCACCCACCAGCTAAAAGATCAGATCCTTCCTACCCCAGGACCTGCTCCACCACTGGCTCAAGCGCTCATCCACCTGGCCCGATTTCCACCATACTATAAACCTTACCCACTCCACTTCTTTGTTGGGTTAAGGACATGACTCTGGTCTCTTCCACCTGTGCCTAATTTATCTGCTTTTTCCTTTTTGGACTCTAAAATAACAATAGATTTTCCAGCATTTCCGAAGTTTGTCTCTGCATTTGGTTTCACAAACCTCGTCTTGACAGACTGAAAATAAAGAGTGTGTGGACCAGTAAATAAAACTAATAAAGGAAATAATTCAAATAATTTCTGGACAAGCTGCAAGTATTTGTTAACTGTAGATGGCTGATGTTGAAGATCTAGAAGAAATCTTAAGTAGTGTACTATGCATTACTTGCTTATACATTTCTTTACTACTGCACGCTAAATTAAACTTCACAATCAAAATATTTTAGTTTAAGTAAATTTACAAACTGTGCATGTCCTGTAACTGTGAAATCCAGTAGACTTTAGACTGTAAAACCAGAAAAGAATTGTTTCCTGTTGTGGGCAGAGAAGTTTGAGACAATACTTCCAGTCCTTATTCAACAAGATTCTCATTAAAAAGCACCATAGAACATAAAGAAGAAGCTACTAAGTTCATGAAATTACAGAATCCAGAAGTGAAATGTAAACCCGATCGGCTGCTCAGACACGGTGCATTAGGTAAAAGGGACTATAAATATAAAATAGGAGAAAGTAAAAGAAATAAGAGAAGATATAAGATGATATATTCTATAATGATAAGGTGGTATTTAAAAAAAGTGCAATATATTTATTTAATATTTAAATTTGCAAAATGGAAAGTACAAAATTGAATGAGGCATAAACCAAACTGAAGAGCCTGAAGAGGACCATTAAATTTATTATTATGAATAAATAAATGTGGCACAATCACAACTTAATGTAATGCAATAAGATAAGATTAGATTGTTTGATTGTTTCTTGTTTCAAAATCACGAAAAAAACAAAAACTTGCAGACAAACAGAAAAAAACAAAAATGCAGAAAAAGCAGAAAAAGAGAAGAAATGTGCAGAAAAAGGTGTCAGTCTCCAATTATTTGGTTTAAATACCATGGTATCATATCTGTTTTTTTTACTTTCGGTTTCATTAAAAAAAAACCGCCTCACCATCAATGGGACGGAATTGAAAGTGAAAGACAAATGAAGAAAAACACAGTACTAAAAATATTAATATTTCTGACTGAAGGTAAGTAAATCCGGGGTCTTGGAATGATGATGAAAGTTTATTAACTGTGCTTTAAATGTAGATTTCATACAGTTATTAGACACTTAAATGTTTTTCAGTTTGACAGTTTCTTCCTCTCTCCATTTTCTGCAGCATTTGTTACAGGTATACAAAATATTATATATCATTTGTACCTAGTATAAAAAAACATTCAATAATTTTGCTGTTTAAGAAAACTTTAATGCAAAACATTTCAGTATCAAAACTGATAAAGAGTAAAAGCTGTGAAATCAGCAGTGAGTCATTTCCTGTTGTTGGAGAACAGCAAAAAGCAGGTCAGGGTGGTGTACAAGATAAAACATGAACATTCTCCTGAATTTCAGTTACAGATATGGGAACAGAAAACACAATGCATGCAGGAGCAGGTCAGTATAAAGTACAGGAGGTCAGTATAAAGTACAGGAGGTCAGTCTAATGCACAGGAGGTCAGTATAAAGTACAGGAGGTCAGTATAATGTACAGGAGGTCAGTATAAAGTACAGGAGGTCAGTCAAAAATACAGGAGGTCAGTATAAAGTACAGGAGGTCAGTCTAATGTACAGGAGGTCAGTCAAAAATACAGGAGGTCAGTATAAAGTACAGGAGGTCAGTATAATGTACAGGAGGTCAGTCAAAAATACAGGAGGTCAGTATAAAGTACAGGAGGTCAGTATAATGTACAGGAGGTCAGTCAAAAATACAGGAGGTCAGTATAAAGTACAGGAGGTCAGTATAATGTACAGGAGGTCAGTCAAAAATACAGGAGGTCAGTATAAAGTACAGGAGGTCAGTATAATGTACAGGAGGTCAGTCAAAAATACAGGAGGTCAGTCTAATGTACAGGAGGTCAGTCTAATGTACAGGAGGTCAGTCAAAAATACAGGAGGTCAGTATAAAGTACAGGAGGTCAGTCTAATGTACAGGAGGTCAGTCAAAAATACAGGAGGTCAGTATAAAGTACAGGAGCTCAGTCTAATGTACAGGAGGTCAGTCTAATGTACAGGAGGTCAGTATAAAGTACAGGAGGTCAGTCTAAAGTACAGGAGGTCAGTCTAATGTACAGGAGGTCAGTCTAATGTACAGGAGGTCAGTATAATGCACAGGAGGTCAGTATAAAGTACAGGAGGTCAGTATAATGTACAGGAGGTCAGTATAAAGTACAGGAGGTCAGTCTAATGTACAGGAGGTCAGTATAAAGTACAGGAGGTCAGTCTAATGTACAGGAGGTCAGTCTAATGTACAGGAGGTCAGTCTAATGTACATAGCAATGAAACATAGCAAAAGCTCTTAATGATGTCCACACATCTCTGCACTGATACAGCCTTTATATTTAATCACTGTACATATGCTTACATACATATCACATGCTGTACATATGAGACATGTTTATCTGCACTATTTGCACGATTGCTACTTTTTGCACTTCTGGTAGATGCCAAACTGCATTTCGTTGCTGTGTACCTGTACTATGCAATGACAATAAAGATAGATCTATCTATCTATCTATCTATCTATCTATCTATCTATCTATCTATCTATCTATCTATCTATCTATCTATCTATCTATCTATCTATCTATCTATCTATCTATCTATCTATCTATCTTTATTATCTATCTATCTACCTATCTATCTATCTTTATTATCTATCTATCTTATCTATCTATCTATCTTTATTATCTATCTATCTATCTATCTATCTATCTATCTATCTATCTATCTATCTATCTATCTATCTATCTATCTATCTATCTATCTATCTATCTATCTATCTATCTTTATTATCTATCTATCTACCTATCCACCTATCTACCTATCTATCTATCTTTATTATCTATCTATCTATCTATCTATCTATCTATCTATCTATCTATCTATCTATCTATCTATCTATCTATCTATCTATCTATCTATCTATCTATCTATCTATCTATCTATCTATCTATCTATCTATCTAATATTAATATGATGTGAGTTCCAGTTAACAGCTAAAACAGGTAAAACAAGTAATAACTACTTTTTACTGAAGTACATGTCGGAGCCAAGACTTCTTTACTTTCACTTGAGTAAAAAAGTATAATCAGTACTTCAACTTTTACCCGAGTATTTTAAAACGTGAGGATCTGTACTTCTACTTAAGAAAAGGATGTGTGTACTTTTGCCACCTGTGATCATCTGTCTGAGGCTGAGGCTGGTAGACCGGTAAATGTATCAGGTCTCTATAATAACCTGGGAACTTACACATGTGATTATGTTTATCTCTTATTTTATTAACAATGTTTTAGAGTCATTCCTGACCTGTGTGACTTTACCTTCATCAACTGTGATATTGTTGTTCTGGATTGGATAAACCTGTACTTGCCTTTTAGAGATGTTTCTGTCACACCTTATTCTAATTAACTTCCAAGTTCAGGTTTCTATGTAATAATAATAATAATAATAATAATAATAATAATATTTTTCTTAACTTTTACAGATCCAAAAATGGGATCATCTTCCACTAAACCTGGTTTGTACCACACGTTTTTGGTAGCAGCTTTTTATCCTCCTTATGACCAGATGATCAGTCTGGACTGTATGTGTCACTGATGTTTAGGAACATATGCAGCTTAACAAATTGTAGTCAAGAACCGATTGTCACTGTAAATGTTAGGATTAAGTTTAGGAACTTTACTTCCCATCAGCCATTGCACCATGTAACAAACACTCAGACCTGCTTCGCTTTGATGAATAATTAGAAGATGTTCTAGCCTCACTTTGCTCTGTGCAGTTTGTCTGGTGTGAACATGACACGTGAACAACAAATGTATTCATTTCGAATATTAATGATTTCTACTATTTAAAATTTTCTACTTCTTTCAAACAGAATTTATCACAGTTCTGGCTGATAAGCAAGTAAAATGTGGAGACACCATCACTCTTTCCTGCGAAGCGAACACTGAACTCGTAATAGTAAGGTGGACAAAGAATGACATGAAACTGTGTTGCGTTAAAGACAAACAAATTATTTTGAAAAATGCAACAAAATCTTCGTTGGAAATTGTCAATGCTCAGGAGGCTGATGGCGGGAAATACACCATCAACCTGAAGAATTGTAAGGGGGAGGTTTCCTGCTCTTCCGTTGTCAGAGTTGGTACGTAAAACTCCATCCATAATTTATTTCTTTTATATTGTTTTTTAAATTATTATTACAAAGACCACACAAACACATAATAATAATAAGAAGTAATAATAATAATAGAAGCTGAAAGCAGCACCCAGACATGACGAGCTGAACATTTACAAACTGTTGCCTCACTATTCACAGGAGAGCCGATTGGGCAACGCCGTAGCGGCGTGAAAGCAGTAATGGCAGATAGATTTAAGACTGATTTTTTCACAGTCCTGAAGATGCGTAACAAATTTTGTGCCAGTGTGCACTTCCTGTTAGGAATAAGTTTAAGAACATCCCATTATCTGGTTTTCTACAATATACAATTATTGCGAAGCTTAAATAAATCTAAAATATTACATAGATAAGAAATCCATTTTCAGTACTCCAGGCTCCTAACAAAAGTCATTTTTTTTTTTTTTTTACAGAGTTCAAGGAATGGAGGAACTTTGATTCAAAGTAAGTGAGAATAATTCTTTACATACTGAACAGTACCTGTTAACATTAACGATATACTATATTACAGTATAGTTCAGTAAAGTACAGCATAGTGTACATAGTATAGCTCCAAAAAAGGAATTCCCTTCTACACTGTTATTCGTGTTATCAATAAGTATTATATTTATAGCCACTAGGCACACCCTCAAATCACCCCGGTAAAGATTAAAGAGCAGTAAAACCAGATGATTGGCTGATTGTACAGGTGTTCTTATTAAAGTGGCCAGCAATTGTTTATTCGCATCATTATGTCATAATATATGATGGATTTTTTTTACTCTAAAAATGTCCAGTAATTTACCATATTATTGTTTTTACAGTCAAAAGCAGCTGCTCAATAATCTAAAGGAATTTAAAATATTTCATAAAATCCCGAAACTCCACTTTCTGCTGTATGGACCAGTTGGAGGAGGAAAGTCCAGCACCATAAACACCATCAGAAGCATCTTTGAAGGACGTCAGCTGGTGGAATGTCTGGCTGCTGCACTGTCTGAGACGAGTCACACAAAACGTGTAAGTTCTGTTTGTTTAATTTCAGCCAATGATTTCCTGATGATCATAAAAATTCCATTCATGGTCCAACCATGCTGATGTTTTTTTCCCTTTAGTTTGACAGATTTGAGATTTCAGAGAAACATGGATCTTTTCCTTTTACCTTCTATGACACGATGGGTGTGCAAGCCCAACATGGTGTACACATTAATGACATTATCGCAGCTTTAAAAGGTCATATGAAAGTCGGCTACACGGTAAGATAAAATACACTTTGTTGGCTACGCAATTGAAATTATACATGTAGAAGAAATATAGCCAGGATTCAAATTTTATATTTATTACTTTATTTCTTTATGTAAATGAACACTAAAAAAGGTACAGAATTTACATAAATCTACATACATACATATGCATATCTAAATATCTGACTTAGTAACAAAGCAACCAACTGTAACCAAACATCTCAAATGATCCCTTTGCTTCTTTCTATAGTGCGAGCCCAAAACACCGTTATCTAAAGACAGCATATTTTACCTTAAATATCCAAGTTTAAGTGATCGGATGCACTGTCTGCTGTGTATTATACCAGCAGACAAGATCGGACTCATGGGAAAAGATTTTCTTGACCAATTTAAGATGGTCTGTAAAGCAACACAAGCCATCAGTGAGTCACTTTACACACTTTACACAATTATGCTAATATAGTAATATAATGAAATATCATTCACTCACTTGGAAAAATCACTTTAGAGTTATTTTTTTTTATGGAAAATTTCATTCAACAACAAATCAGCTAAATCTGATGACATTTAAAAATGAAACTAAAATGTGTTTATTTTGATAGTTGTTTTTACTGTTATTTATCTTATTTATGTAATGAATCAGAAGTCTGCACATCCAGCTGTTGTCAGTTTAGACTTTCAATAGAGAAGTATTTAGTTTTTTTTTGCTTTGTTGACTCTAATGATACAAAAAAGGGGAAATTATCTTAAACATATTATAACGTTATGCTGTGCTCTTCCTCCAGTGTGTACCTTAATCTTAGGGATTCTTTTCCAGAAGCTTTTTGATCCTAGTAGATGTTTTCCCACAGATTTCACAGCTGACAGACAGCTAGTCTGTTAATTATAATTACAATTATTAATTGTATATTCTGTTTTGTTTTTAAATTCCTCCAACATTCACCTTGTTATCATGTAAGATTCTGCATCCCACTACACTGCAGAACAAAATAATGATCTTCAAGAAAACATCCAGACCTTTATCACACCGTCTCTTGATTGGCCACAGATCCTGTTGATGGGATGAAATGTTCTTACAAGTCTGGAAATGTTGTCATTTTTGCTGAACTGCCACATAAAACGATTCTGACCAACTGACAGCCCTAAAACCTGCAACCTCCTGCTGCAGTTATCACAAGATCAAAAGCTCACAAAGTCCTATTGGTCTCCTGAATGTTTTTAAAATAAAGGATCAAGAGTTTTTATGCATTGCGGTAACTACATAATATGAGTGAAGCTTCCGGAAGGGTGGAGCAGACGGAAGTTTCTTCTGAATGCCGGCTTTCTATATTACAGGAGTTCCTCAAGTGGTTCTGATGACAAGAGTAGAATGTGTGTGCATCATGACAAGGAACAATTTACGTAACGTCTACAAAAGCCAGAAGATCAGGGATAAAGTAAGTAGAAGCAAGAATTCTTAACTGTACAAAATAAAATATAGCTAGAAGATTGACCCTGTTCATGTTTTCTGGGTTCATGCAGATGAATGAGTGCAGTGATAAGCTGGGTGTTCCAGTGAACCGTATATTTCCTGTGAAGAACTATCACGAGGAGACCGATGTGAACGAGGACATCAACTGCTTGATGCTGGATGCTTTAAATAACATTGTACGATGGGCAAATGACTATGTGACTATGTGTTAAAACAAGAGTGAAGAAGGAGAATTTCCATAATTACCTTGAAGTATAAATACCTTTTTTTTATCAAGAGCCATTTGACTGTTAATGCAAATAAACTTTGAATTTATAGCTTTAAGACACCAAACCCCAAATCTCAGAAGTTAAAATGAAAACTTTAAACAGCCACATTTCTAGTATTATATACAAGATTTAATCTCGCTACATTTTAACATGTCAAATCTCAATCATCTGAAAGATTGGAAATAATTTCACATATTTTGTGATGTTGAAGTTTGGTTCTACTGTTGAAGACAATGTTCTAGTGTAGCACCTGTTATTGTGTCTGCATGTATAATCAACTTGGACTGCACATGATCTTATTTCATGCTAACACTTTTTTATATACTGATGTGATGAATTCATGGCACCATAACATTTATTATATTTTATGTTATACATATATATTTAAATTAATTAAATTAATGCATGAACAAGTATAAATATTCCTGCAGTGACTTTGTGCAGTATTTCAATACCCTAGAGATACTAAAACGAAAATAATAATATATAAAATGATAATAGTATAAATAGTATTTGAACTTTTTGGTTGTAATAGAATTGATGTCACAAAATCACGTTTCAGTTTTATGTTAATTTTATGTCATGTTTGAAGGCTTCATGGCAGATTTTGACCTTGGCAGCATGTGATGTGACAGCTGAAATCTGATTGGTTAGAATAATTAAACATAAACAGACTCCTTGTTGCAGTGCAACTTAGAGAAAATTGATGAAATTAATAAAATATATTATTGGAAATATTTTTTATATATATTCATTGACAAAAAAAAAATCATACTTGTATTGTTTCTATTAAAGTATCCAGTAGCACTGATTTCATTCAGCATAATCTGATGAAAAGCAACAATTCAGCATTCACCTTGTGTGACTACATTTAGATGTACCTTTGTTTGACTGTGTTTTCTGTCAATAGAAGAAACAGATTACTGAATTTCTGTTTACCTTTCCGACTTCTGACCAGTAGATACAATAAAACCTCAGTGGAAGCAAAACAGTCAGAAAGCAATAGTGACAAAATGAACAAGGGAGAATAAACTATTACTTCATCAGTTCAGGTCTGTACATGTAAAAATCTCCGCCCTTTTTCCCACTTCTCTAGGTCTTTAATTAAGATTGCACAGGCCATAACTAATTCATTTCATTTTTCAATTGAACATGTACAAGCAAGTTTCAAGAATGTGTCAGCATGCATTAAAGAGTTAAAAAAAAAAAAAAAAAACAGCTATGAAACAAGTTTTAACAAACACACCACCACTTTTTACTTTCAAATTCATAGAACTTCCCCTCCCTACGCACAGTTAGGAGCAAAAGAGTCAGAAGAACGAGCAGTTAGAAGTACTGAGCTGCACATAGAGTATATTATACAGAGAAAAACACAGGTAATAATAAAAATAAGTACTTTTTCTTGGTTTAGAAACATCATATGTAATGCAAAACTAACCTTTCTCTCTCCCTTCTCTCATTTAATTACTTCTACTAATATTAATACATAAGTAATAAAACAGAGACTCACAGACTGCATTGTTGCTGTTTAACTTAACAACATTCTCCTGTGCATTCCAGTGTTTTTTACAGTTACAACACGGTGCGTTTCTGTTCAGCTTCCCTGTGTTTTTCTTCCTTCCCTACACAGTTACATAATCTTACACTAGCACGAGACTGATACGAGAGCTCATGTGTGTATATTTGTTGAATGAACCTCATCTTCCCTGTCGTGAACTATCATGAGCAGACCAACATGAACACGGATATAAACTGCCTGATGCTGGATGCCTTAAAAAATATTGTTCATTGGGTGAACGACTACGTGAAGAAACGTTCCAACAACCAAAATTCACATCAGGAATTAAATAAAGAAAGAAATTTCACAGAAAATATGAGAAGCAGAGCGACACACAATCTGAAAATCCACTGGAAATTTCTTACTTAAATCTACATATTCATGTTTTTTATATAGATGCAAAATTCTTTCTTGAACATTGAAAGTTATATTACATTTGATTTTTGCCTCTTTAGTGTATGAAAGGAATTTAATTTGTAGATGATTATAGAATTGATTTATTGTGGAACATCAGGGGAAAAGACGGTTCTAGGTAATAGTTTAATGTTCATATGGAGCTGCAAAGAGGGATTTTGTTATTTTATGCTTATTTCATTTAAGCTTTAAAGTTTCATGATTATTATATTGATCTAAATTTAAACAGATGAAAGATGCATTAATTTTCATGTTTTAATAAAACTTTAAAATGCATCCTCATGTTTGATTTGTTTTTGAAATTAGATTTTAGTAAAATCAGGAAAATAGACAAGAAATGACTGTAAGGAGTAGAAAACACAGTTCCTGCTCCAGGTGTTAAAGCAGATGTGCAGGAATAAATTACATTAGGTATTAGTTTCTGCAACATTCTTTCTGAATTAAACAATTCCCCGATTAATTGATGAACTCTTGGATTGTTTCAGCAGATTCTAATTCAAATCACAATATTTATGTTTCATCTGCTACCTTTTCGATTTGATATCACGTGAGATATTCAATAAGAAGAACTTTTGAATATAACAATTCCGAACAGAAAACCTCACACACACAGCTGAGTTTCATCCACTTTCACTATTAGAACATTAACTTGTAACTGGCACAGTAAACTTTATTATTCCATGTACCAGTGTTTAGACACCATATACACACAATTTTATAGACAGCAGAACATAAAACTGCTATGAACTTTTTGAACATCCCATTCGACATTTATACCCAATTACTGTTATAATAACTTCCACTCTTCTGGGAAGATGTTCCACTACATTTTGGATTCTGTTTTTTTTTTTTTAGATTTGTACCCATTTGCCCACAAGGGTTTTAGTAAAATCAGAGATTAAATTACAGTGCATTCAGAAAGTATCCAGACCCCCTTTATATATATATATATATATATATATGAAATTTGAATGAATGTTTTCTGAAAACCTTCATTAAAACATTAACTTTTTCTCTCACAAACCAAATAAAAAACATGAGTTATTTAGAATAATAAATAGAAACAAGATAAAATGTTTGAAAGACAAATCAAACAAGGGATGTTTTTAACGTAAAAAATGATGTGGTTAAAACCAACTAAACACCAGAATGGGTCGGATTACATTTAATAATCAAACCAAAATGTGTTTATTTTACTGTTATTTATCTTTGGCATATTTTTGTAATGAATCAGAAGTCTGGCTATCCAGCTGTTTAGTTTGACTTTTAAAATATGTAAAATTTTGCCTTCTATGGTTGAAAAATATCAATGCAGGAAATGTTACGCTAAACATATCAGAGAGCCGCGCTCTAACTCGACTATGTGCATTCATTATAAATTGTATATTCTGTTCTCTTTCAAACTCCTCCAACATTAACCTGGTTATCATAAGATTCTGCATCCCACTACACTGGAGAACAAAATAATGATCTGCAAGAAAACATCCAGACCTTTATCACACTGTCTCTTGATTGGCCACAGATCCTGTTGATGGGATGAAATGTTTTTACAAGTCTGGAAACGTTGTCATGTTTACTGAACTGCCACATGACGCACACAAACCAACTCTGACAAACTGACAGCCCTAAAACCTGCAACCTCCTGCTGCAGTTATCACAAGATCAAAATCATCATCTCACAGAGTCTTATTTGTCTCCTGAATGTATTTTATAATAAAGGATCAAGAGTTTTTATGCATTGCATGACTACTTGATATGAGTGGAGCTTCCGGAAGGGTGGGGTGCAAAAAATAAACTGTGAAACAAGCAATAACAAACACAAAAGCACTTGTTACTTTCATTTTCACAAAACTAACCATCACTCTGCACAGGAAGCAGCAAGCGAGCCAGAAGAAGGCAGAGTTAGAAAGAAGAAGTTCTGAGCTGCACATAGAGGACGTCATAGAGAGAAAAACACAGGTAATCAAAATAAATTAAAATCATACAGTATTTAATATGCAAAACTAACGTACTTCTCTCTCTCTCTCTCTCTCTCTCTCTCTCTCTCTCTCTCTCTCGTGCACACAAACATTTACTTTGATCTATTAATATTAATATAATTATTATAATATGAACATAAATTATAAGACAGAAAACAGAGACTCGCTGACTGCATGGTTGTATTCACTCTGAGATAACGACACTGCATTCCAGCGTTTATTACAGTTACAACACGGTGCTTTTCTGTTCAGATGCATCTCCTGCCTCTTCTACACAGTTACAGTATATTATTTAACACTAACACTGTAACTGATAAAAGATTCTCAAAAAGTTGGTCTGCTCGTGAACTATCATGAGCAGACCAACATGAACACGGATATAAACTGTCTGATGCTGGATGCTTTAAAGATTATTGTCCACTGGGCGAATGATTACGTGAAGAAATGTTCCGACAACCAAACTTCACATCAGGAATGAAATGAATAAAGAAATTTCACAGAAATATGAGAAGCAGAGCGACACACAATCTGAAAATCCACTGGAAATTTCTTACTGAAATCCATCAGCTCCTTAATTCTAAATGATGAGAGTAAATATGATTATTAAAGATAAAGGCGTTTAATGATACATATATATTAAACATGTATATCTGTATAAGTGCAAAATTCTGTCGTTTACATTTGCGGAATTGAGCAGAAGCCCGTGTCCAGAGCGACGTACAGAAGTGCTTTGAATACAACTCTTGATTTTTACAAAGCAAACTTGGAAAGTGCTCATTTGAGTGTTTCAGGAAAATGTAATATCATTGAAAGTTATATTACATTTGACTTGATTGTATGAAATGAATTGTTTGTACATGATTGAGGAATTGATTTATTGTGGAACATCAGGGGAACAGACGGAATTATTTCAGGTTCTAGATAACATGTAGATCTGAAGCTAAAAAAAAAGGATTCAGATATTTTATACTTCTTTCATTTAAGTTTCATGGAAGGTTTACTGATCATGTTTCCAAAATAAATAAATAAAAAAATCTTTTCAAATTGCGACTTTATTTCTTGCAAATCTTCAGGAAAGTGGCATCGCTTCTTCTCCTGCTTTAATATTACAGAGCAGCGTGTGAACATTACAGTCAGGAGATCATTACAATGACCAGGTCACAAAGAGCAGATCGTGAAACCACACCGGAAATAATCCTTTATGATTATTTTCACAGATCGATCTATTGATTGTAGCATATTTAGTTATTAATATGTAAAAATTTCCGGCACTTCAGAGGACTGATGCTGACTGAATGAGGAAAAAAGAAATCGTAAATTGTGAGAATAAAATAATTGGAATCGCAAAAGCAATTTTTTTATTTATTTATTTTTAATCTGGCAAAAACGTACGCAAGCGCATTGTATTCACAAATAAAAAAAAAAATCATTATCTCATAATTATGACTTACGAACTCGTAATTATGACTTAATATCTAATAATTAATACTAAATATCTCAATTACGACTTACTAACTCAAGATTATGACAATAAGAGATTGGATGACCCATAACTTTCTGCTATTAAATTCTGATAAAACGGAGATTTTGCTCATCGGCCCGAAAAATAGTACACAGAAGCTCCAGCATCTCAGCCTGCATTTAGACGGTTGTTCTGTAACTACTAGTTCAACGGTAAAAGACCTGGGAGTTATTTTAGACAGCAACTTATCTTTTAAAAATCACATCAATCAAGTTACAAAAACAGCCTTCTTTCACCTTAGAAATATTTCTAAGCTAAGAAATATGTTATCTATATCTGATGCAGAGAAGCTCGTCCATGCGTTTATGACCTCTAGAATAGACTACTGTAATGCATTACTAGGTGGATGTCCTGCATCATTAATAAACAAGCTTCAGTTAGTTCAGAATGCGGCAGCAAGAGTTCTTACTAGGTCAAGAAAATACGATCATATAACCTCAATCTTATCGTCCCTACATTGGCTTCCTGTTAAGTTTCGAATAGACTACAAACTACTGCTACTCACTTATAAAGCACTAAATGGTTTGGCTCCCATGTATCTATCCAGTCTTTTAACACGCTACAATCCGTCACGCTCCCTGAGATCTCAAAACTCTGGGCTTCTAGTAGTTCCTAGAATAGCAAAGTCCACTAAAGGCGGTAGAGCATTTTCACATTTAGCTCCTAAACTCTGGAATAGTCTTCCTGACAGTGTTCGGGGTTCAGATACACTCTCCCAGTTTAAGTGCAGATTAAAAACATATCTTTTTAGCAAAGCCTACACATAACACACATCACACACATCACATCACAACCTTGTGCTCCAGAATATATGATCACATGCACATTATCAACTTGTGCTGTTAATATCATGAACAGCAGCTACGCTAATTCCTCTCCACTGCTTCTCTTTCTCTCCCCATCCCGAGGCTTCCTGAGGTTTGGCCAGCTCCAGTCACGTCCCACCTCGTGAAGATTATGGACCTATGGATGATCATGGAGAAGTAGATGCCGAGTGTTTAAAGGCCCTGGCATGGAGAAGCTGATGCTGGATCTATGATGATCACAAATTGTTCTGTATTGTTGAAAGATTTATGACCAAACTCTTGATGTCACCCATATGAGGATGGGTTCCCCTTTGAGTCTGGTTCCTCTCAAGGTTTCTTCCTCATATCATCTAAGGGAGTTTTTCCTTGCCACTGTCGCCACGGCTGCTCATCAGGGACAAACGCACACCATTCACCTTCACTGTTGTTTTCTGTAAAGCTGCTTTGAGACAATGTCTGTTGTGAAAAGCGCTATACAAATAAACCTGACTTGACTTGACTTGACTTGACAATATCTTATAATTACTACTTAAGATCTTATAATTATGACTTATTCTCATCATTATGATTTATGATGATGGGTTTTTTCTCTGTGTGAATGCAATGCGCTTCAGTAGAAACGGTCTTTTATAATCACGTGCACTAAATCGTTTCACTTTCGATTTCACAGTTGAATCGCTTTAACGGAAAGCAGCGAAAAATAACGACGTCAGACGGAAGAAATATCGAGCAGCACACACCGAGAAACATACTACAGGAATTACACAATGTAAGTAGTTTATTTTGTTTAGAAAGATCACATGTAATGTGCAAAAACACAACCTGCTCAATTCTACTAAATATATGAGGACAGAAAACACGGTTTTACTGACTGCATTGTTGTTGTTCACTTCGAGATAAGTGCCAGTGTTTATTACAGTTACAACATGGTGTTTTTTTTAATATAGATTTAAAGATGGGAGGATCTTCAGCCAAACCTGGTATGTAACACAAACTGATTAATATTACAGAAATGCTGACTGGGACATTAAAAATGTACATTTATATCTCTATCATGTTTACTGTTGGTACAAACGGTAAAGTATCAACCAGGTGTCGTGTCCACATGAAACGTTGTTTAGTCACTGCAAGAAAAAGAAAACGTCCATCTAAACACTTTAACAAAAACTTTCTAAAATTAGGTGTGTCGGAATCTGGGTTCCTTCCAGCAAAGGAATTATTTCCACCAGATGTCGCTGTTTTGTTAATGAAGTCCCTCATCAACGCCTATTGTTTCCACCTGATTTTCTTGTAATCCCTGTGTTCATCTCCCCTTTTTGTTCTGGTCTCCTGCTTGTTTTGTGAGAATGATTTTATCATTATGCATGAACATATGTTTTATTCTAGCTTCATGCAGTTTAAAAGAAATTTGCAAATGCAACATGTGGCAGATGAAGAACAGGACTGAGAGATTTGCTCGGCTTGTACATGGATATCAACTAGGAAATTTACCATCAGTGTGTTTTTTGTAACATGTTTTTCTAATGATCTATTTTACAGAGTTTGTCACAGTTCTGGCTGATACAAATGTTACAAGTGGAGGAACAGTTACTCTTAAATGTGAGGCAAACAAAGAAGAAGTAACGGCAACGTGGGAAAAAGACAACAGTAAATTGTCATGTGTAGAGGGCAAACACAAAGTGCACAATATAGGTAAAAAAAATATTTTTGGGAATTTCAAATGCTGAGGAGACTGATGAAGGGAAATACACTTTAACCCTGAACAACAAATCGGGATCTGCATCATGTTCCGCCCTCGTCAGAGTCGGTAAGAAACATTATATTATTACCTGATTTAACTATAACATACACATAAATACTGATCATGTAAATATTATAATATTCAACACTGCAAATGGAAACCTCATGAAATAAAACAGAACTAAACTTTAGTATAAAATAGACAATAATAATATTGTATTACTAACGTGTATTTATTCATTACAGAAATTAAGCAATGGAGAAAAGTGCAATGGCAAAGGTATCATTATCCTCCAATCCTGATTTTTATCTTCTAACACATTCACTGTTTTTACTGTAATAGTTATAACTGATATATAAACTAACAAACTGATAGATTTTACATTTTCTTTTCTCAGTCAAGCTGAAATGTTGAATAACATCAAGACATTTAACATTTGTAATGAAGTCGAACAGCTCAACTTCCTCTTGTATGGACCAGTTGGAGCAGGAAAATCCAGCATCATAAACACCATCAGAAGCATCTTTGAAGGACGTCTGTATGTAAACTGCTTGGCTGCTGCAGGATCTACTACGAGTCACACTCTCTCTGTGAGTCCATAATATACCGTGTGTGTGTGTGTGTGTGTGTGTGTGTGTGTGTGTGTGTGTGTGTGTGTGTGTGTGTGGTACATTTATTAAAGTAAATGTTGAAAAACAATGTTTTTTTCTCAACATTTTCCAGTTTGAAAGTTACAGACTTGAAGATAAAAAAGGATCTTTTCCTTTTGCCTTCTATGATGTAATGGGTGCAGAAGCAGAAGCTGGTGTGAACCCTCAAGACATCATCAGTGCTTTAAAAGGTCACATGAAAGAGGGCTACAAGGTAAAGTGTTCACATTACTGTGTTCAGCTCTTATCACTAGCCAACACATTTTTGGAAATGTTTGGTTGCAATGTTTGTTGAAGCAACTACATTTTTACATGCTGAACACAAATATGTATTTGTAATGTCTGTATCACGTAGGGTTTTTAAGAAACCTGGAGTTACGCATTAACATTGTAAAGTCTACAGTACAGTAAGTCTACTTCGTTTGTATTGACTGCAAAATTTCTCTTTTCTTCAGTTCATCTCTAACGCTCCAGTGTCTAAAAGTGACCTTTATTACAATCGAAATCCCAGTCTGGGTGATCAGATGCACTGCCTGGTGAACGTCATAGCAGCCGACAAGATTTCATTGATGAGCAATGAATATATAAAAAAATGGAAGACTATCAGAGAAACAGCGAGCAGTATGGGTGAGTCATATATTATTCATACAAACATTAACACCAACTTTTTTTGTGGCTCCAAATCTGTTTTTGTCTTTCAACAAAAAGACATTATTCTGTCATGGAAATAGTGTTCAAGCACATTAACAACCTAAACAACAGTATTAAATCACTCATAAGATTACATTTTTTATTGAAATCACACTTTGCTTTACGAAAGCGCTAGATTTGGCAACCTGCCTAACAAAAACTTCAGTTTTAATCATTTATCAGACTGATGTTTCACACTGATGAGATATACAATAAAATTACAGTTTTTATCTGTGTGTTTATCTGAGTGTGTATCTGTGTGTTTGTTTGTGTGTGTGTATCTGTGTGTGTTCTACAGGAATCCCTCAGGTGGTTTTCATGACGAGAGCAGACTGTGAATGTAAAATAACAAAGGAGAATTTGCAAAACATCTACAAAAGCAAAAAGATCCGAGAAAAAGTGAGTTATTTTGCAACGATTTTACAAAATTGTAGCTGGAAACATGAAAATAATGTGTGTGTGTGTGTGTGTGTGTGTCTAGATAATTCAGAGCAGTAATCTATTGGGTGTACCAGTGAACCTCGTCTTCCCTGTCGTGAACTATCATCAGGAGATCGACATGAACGCAGATATAAACTGCCTGATGCTGGATGCCTTAAGAAATATCGTCCCCTGGGCGAATGATTACGTGAAGAAATGTTCCAACACCCAAAATTCCCATCAGCAACCAAACAATGAATAAATAAAATAAAACATTTAAATGACAGAAAATATAAAAAGCAGTGCGACACACAATTCGAAAATTTTATTAGTGCATATTAGTAAAATCCATCCAACATCACAGGAACAGACCGAATTAGAAAAATGTTATAAGTTAAAGAACACCTATATTTGTGTCTGCACACGAACCTATTCCATGCTATCATTTTATTTTTTTTTATATACTAAAGTTATGAATTCATAGCATCATTCCGTATATACATATACCTATATATATTAATTAAACAAATATAATGAACAATTTGTGCAACATTTACAAAAGACAGAAGATCAGGGAGAAATTTATTAGTAGCAACGATTCTTGCTACAAATACAAATGAGGAACTGTATCTTTTCTGTGAAGAACGTCACGAGCTGGAAGTTTTGAATAACGTTGTATGACGAGTTAACGACCGCAAACAAGAGTGTGAATTTGCATAATTATCAAGAACCATTTGTTTGTTAATGCAAATATACTTTACATTTATAGCAGCGAGACATCGAAGCTTTACACTGCCACATTTCCAGTATTATGTACAATATTTAAACTTTTTACTTTTAAACTTGTGTCAAATCTCAATCTTATATTTTGTGGAGGTGAAGTTTGGTTCTCTTGTTGAAGACAATGTTCTAGTGTAGCACCTTGTCATTGTGTCTGCAGGTATAATGAACTTGGACTGCAAATGATCTTATTGCTTGCTGTTTTTATATACTCTTGTGATAAATGCATGCCACTATAACAGATTATATATTAGGTTTATACATATATTCAAATTAATTAAACATATAAAGCAAAAAAAAAAAAGACAATTACAGTAAATAAATAAATATAAATAAACATTGTTGTGTGTATTTGTGTATCCAGATGTGTGCAGGCAGTAATGCACTCAGTGGACCTGTGAACTGAATCTTTACCGACTGTGGCACCACTTTAAGGAGACAAACATGAATGATGACAAATTACATTGAAACAAATATCAGCAGCCAAACTATTAATCAATAAATTGGTTTAAAATAAAAAAAATAATTACAGTTAAAGCAACATGAAAATTCTGCCTGATTAATTTAATTATATTATCATTGTAATAAAAAACAACAAAAAAACCCCCATGATACTTAAAGCTGATTGATGGAACATAACATGATCTTATATTGCTGTTATAGTACTTATTATAAAAAGAATGTAGCTTCCGTATTTAACAGTATATTACATTTCCTTTTATGTAGGACAGTATTTTTAGGTTTGGCTGCTAAAAGAACTGATGGCAAAAAATCACGTTTTAATTTTATATTACGGTTCTTTGTTTTCATGAGAAGCATTAAAAATAAATCCCTTTTGAAAGCCTGGATGATACATTTTTTCTATATATATTTCTAAGTAATAAAGTGCAAAAATACAAAATAATATCAATGGGGGAAAAAAATAAAGAACAGAAGTCACAACAGCAGCTATGGTGGAAGGTATGTATTTATAAAAATATATACATACAGTGAGGAAAATAAGTATTTGAACACGCTGCTATTTTGCAAGTTCTCCCACTTAGAAATCATGGAGGGTCTGAAATTATCATATGTAGGTGCATGTCCACTGTGAGAGACATAATCTAAAAAAAAAATCCAGAAATCACAATATATGATTTTTAAACTATTTATTTGTATGATACAGCTGCAAATAAGTATTTGAACACCTGTCTATCAGCTAGAATTCTGACCCTCAAAGACCTGTTAGTCTGCCTTTAAAATGTCCACCTCCACTACATTTATTATCCTAAATTACATGCACCTGTTTGAGGTCGTTAGCTGCATAAAGACACCTGTCCACCCCATACAATCAGTAAGAATCCAACTACTAACATGGCCAAGACCAAAGAGCTGTCCAAAGACACTAGAGACAAAATTGTACACCTCCACAAGGCTGGAAAGGGCTACGGGGAAATTGCCAAGCAGCTTGGTGAAAAAAGGTCCACTGTTGGAGCAATCATTAGAAAATGGAAGAAGCTAAACATGACCGTCAATCTCCCTCGGATTGGGGCTCCATGCAAGATCTCACCTCGTGGGGTCTCAATGATCCTAAGGAAGGTGAGAAATCAACCCAGAACTACACGGGAGGAGCTGGTCAATGACCTGAAAAGAGCTGGGACCACCGTTTCCAAGGTTACTGTTGGTAATACACTAAGACGTCATGGTTTGAAATCATGCATGGCACGGAAGGTTCCCCTGCTTAAACCAGCACATGTCCAGGCACGTCTTCAGTTTGCCAATGACCATTTGGATGATCCAGAGGAGTCATGGGAGAAAGTCATGTGGTCAGATGAGACCAAAATAGAACTTTTGGGTCATAATTCCACTAAACGTGTTTGGAGGAAGAACAATGATTAATACCATCCCAAGAACCCCATCCCTACTGTGAAGCATGGGGGTGGTAGCATGATGCTTTGGGGGTGTTTTTCTGCACATGGGACAGGGCGACTGCACTGTATTGAGGAGAGGATGACCGGGGCCATGTATTGCGAGATTTTGGGGAACAACCTCCTTCCCTCAGTTAGAGCATTGAAGATGGGTCGAGGCTGGGTCTTCCAACATGACAATGACCCGAAGCACACAGCCAGGATAACCAAGGAGTGGCTCTGTAAGAAGCATATCAAGGTTCTGCCATGGCCTAGCCAGTCTCCAGACCTAAACCCAATAGAGAATCTTTGGAGGGAGCTCAAACTCCGTGTTTCTCAGCGACAGGCCAGAAACCTGACTGATCTAGAGAAGATCTGTGTGGAGGAGTGGGCCAAAATTCCTCCTGCAGTGTGTGCAAACCTGGTGACATGCACCTACGATGACAATTTCAGACAACTCCATGATTTCTAAGTGGGAGAACTTGCAAAATAGCAGGGTGTTCAAATACTTATTTTCCTCACTGTATATGGATATACAGTGGGGGAAATAATAATTTTATCTGCTGCTGATTTTGTTAATTTATCCCTTACAAAGAAATGAACAGTCTAGAATTTTTACAGTAGGTTTATTTTAACAGAAAGAAAGAATATACAAACGAATCTATTAAAAACATTATTATGTTCCTCTGGATTTTAGAGCATGTTTGTGGAGATTTGTGGAGATTCCTCCCAAAGGTGTTGAATATGTTTGGAGCTCTATAGCAGGAGATCTTCCACTTAAACCCATATTAAGCATAAAGACATCATAAACAGCTGTGTGCCTCCAACTTTCTGTTAATAGTTTGGGTAAAACCACATGCTGTGGCTGGAAAAGTCATGTGTTCCAAAACTTTACTCTCTATAGTGTAGATTAACGTCATCACTGATCACTGGATGAATAATTACTGATAAAATATAAAGTTCAGTAATTTCCCCTACACATTTTAGAGGAAAGTGAAGTCAGTTTACTTAATGAACACAATGGAGTTAAATAGAGTTTATTAAAACTCTACACAATTCCTCTAGAATGTGGTGAACAATCAGCTGCTGTAACTGAATTCAGCGTGTTAAACTGAATTTAGATGAACCCGTTTAACTGCATATCCTCTCAACAATAGAGTCGGAATATAGACAACTTCATTTCTGTTCTGTTGGATTTAGATGAACCTGTTTAACTGCATTTTCTGTGAACAATAAAGTCAGATAAGAGCCAGCTTCATTTCAAAACTTCAGTATTCTGCCTTTCTGACAAGTACGAGTAATAAAACCTCAATGGAAGCTGATAGTACAACCCAGAGTTAATCATGTGACTGAACCATCCTTAATTCCTCCCAGTGCAGTTGAATTATAAAACAATTAAACAGCAATAAATATTACATAGTAAATATATGCTACTAGGAAATCTGATTGACAGAAAGTGGGAATTCTGATGGGAAACCACTTTAATCAGTTCCAGACTGCTCATGCTCCTCTTTCCTTTCCTTTTCTCACTCCTTTAGGTCTCTATGTTTAAGATTGCACAGGCCATAAACTGTAACTCTCATTGTTAAAAAATGTTCCAGCAAAAGTCAACAAACCAGCTATAAAACCAGTTACAACAAAAACATCACCAGATAGTTTTACTTTCTGTTTCACAGTCCTACTCCTGCCTCTGCACAGGTAGCACAAAACCGGTACTGAGCTGCACACACAGGACATCAGACGGAGAAACACAAGTAATAACACAAGGTACATTTTGTTTAGAAACATAATATGTATAGAGTATATAAAGAGTATATAAAGATGTACTGTATGTATATAAAGGTAATAAGCATTAATGTTGATTTCAGTTGCCTTTTCTTTCTTCTCTACACAGTTACATTATCTAACACTAACACTGTAGAGATTCTCATGTGTGTATTTTTCTTTAAAATAGATTCAAATATGGGATTTTTTCCATCCAAACCTGGTATGTAAAAAAATACAAAAAAACGAATTACTTCAATATTACAGTAAAGCTGAATAAGACAGTTGTGCACTAGACAGTGTTTACATCTATATGTATAGTTCTGAGTAAAAAAAAAAGAGTAAGGGCCAAACCTGAAATGATCAATATTTATATATATGCTTCTAATTTTAAGCAGTTAACAGTAACTATAAAGTGACTTATTGTGAGATTAAACTTCAATTTTTTTATACATATTTTATATTTACTATTCAGTGTGATTTTTTCTTATCTGTGTAACAGAATTTGTCACAGTTCTGGCTGATAAAACTGTTACTACAAATAAACAAAACATTATCCTTCAATGTGAAGCAAATACAGAATATGTAACAGCAACATGGAAAAAAGACGGCAGCAAATTGTTATGTGTAGAGGGCAAACACCGTGTGAACACAATTGGTACAAAGTGTGTTTTGGAAATTTTAAAACCTAAAGGAAGTGATGAAGGGAAATACACTTTAACCCTGAGCAACAGATCGGGTTCTGTATCATGTTCCACCCTCGTCAGAGTCGGCAAGTAACATTATATTATTACCTGAAAAAATAGAAATGAAACAGAAATGCTAACAATAGCTAATGCTAATCATGTAATTTAGCAGAGACTGTGATTATAAATGTATAAATAATTCATTATTTAACACTGCAATTGTACTTCTGGAAAAATATAATATTGTATAATATAGAACAGTAATATTGTATTAAAATCATGTCATTTATTCATTACAGTAATTCCACAATGGAGAGAAGTGCAGTGGAAAAGGTTTCATTATCCTTCACTCCTGATTTATATCAAAAGTTAATAATAAATGATTAAATAGATGATAAACTTTATAAACTGATACAAATGTACATTTTCTTTCCTCAGACAAGATGAAATGTTAAATAATGTGAAGACTTTTAAAGTTTGTAATCCAGTCGAACAGCTCAACTTCCTCTTGTATGGATTAGTTGGAGCAGGAAAATCCAGCACCATAAACACCATCAGAAGCATCTTTGAAGGACGTCTGTATGTCAACTGCTTGTCTGCTGCAGAATCTACTACAAGGCAGACTCTCTCTGTGAGTTTACACACTTCATGTCACGTGTTTGAACTCAGTGTATGTTGTATGTGTGGTGCAAAGTAGTTCTTGGAAAAACATCTCTTTTTCTCCACTACTTTCAGTTTGAAAGATACAGATTTGAAAATGATGAAGGATCATTCCCTTTTGCCTTCTATGATGTAATGGGTGCAGAAGCAGACGCAAAAGCTGGTGTGAACACTCAAGACATCATCAGTGCTTTAAAAGGTCACATGAAAGAGGGCTACAAGGTAAAGTGTTCACATTACTGTGTTCAGCTCTTATCACTCAATCACACTGTATGGAAGTCAGTAGGAAACTCGTGTCTCTATAAAACCCTACCAGTGTAACCAGTGTATCTGGAATATCATCCAAACTTTTTCTTCAGTTCAGCTCGAATGCTCCAGTGTCTAAAAGTGACCTTTATTACAATCGAAATCCCAGTCTGGGTGATCAGATGCACTGCCTGGTGAACGTCATAGCAGCCGACAAGATTTCAATTGTGGACAAAGAATTTCTCAATAAATGGAAGACGATCAGAGAAACAGCGAGCAGTATGGGTGAGTCAGTTCATCTTCTCAATTTCATACAATCTGTTTTCATAGATTGACACAATCTTGGAAGTTTCATTTTTCTTGTGGTTATAATAGTAATAATATTGTTACATGTGCCTATTTTATTATATTATTCCACAAGTATGACACAACAAGTTTTACAGACCTGAAAGGAAGGTGAACCTTCGATCTAGTTTGAGGTCCTGAGGACTGTGGAACAGGGGTATTTCTATGTGTATCTCTGTACTTTATATCTTTATCACTGATCTGGGCTTCATGGCAGAGTGACTAGAGGGAAGCATCTCCTCAGTGCAAACAAATAAAATCCCACTTGGAGTTTAGCAAGCACCTGAAGGACTCTCAAACTGTGTGGCACAATATTCTCTGGTCTGATGAAACCAAGATTAAACTGATTGGCCTCAATTGTAAATGTTATGTCTGGAGAAAACCATGCAAAACTCATCACCTGCCCAAAACCATCTGAACAGTGGGGTTGATGCAATGGGGTTGTTTTCCTGCAGCAGTTACTGAGATACTGGTCAGGGTTGAGGGAAAACTGAATAGAGCAAAAGATCTCCTGAATAAAAACCTGTTCCAGAGCACACAGGACTTCATCCAGGGCCAAGGGTTCACCTTTCTAATGAGAAAAATAAACTGATTTTTTAGCATATATTATATGATTTTAGCATATTATTATTATTATTATTATTATTATTATTATTATTATTATTATTATTATTATTATTATTTCCTGTTTATGCTACAGGAATCCAACAAGTGGTTTTCATGACGACAGTAGATTGTGCATGTGAATTAACCAAGGAGAATTTGCAAAACATCTACAAAAGCAAGAAGATCCAAGATAAAGTGAGTTATTTTGCTGTAATGAGACTGTAATGTGCATCACTGCAGTATTCAACATTTTACATCAATGAATCTAACGTGTGTATTTATACTGACTCTAACGTGTGTGTGTGTTTGTGTGTGTATCCAGATGGCTGAGTGCAGTAATCTCACAGGTATCCCCATGAACCTCATCTTCCCTGTCTTGAACTATCATAAGGAGACCAACATGAACACGGATATAAACTGCCTGATGCTGGATGCCTTGAAAATGATTGCCCCCTGGGCGAATGATTACGTAAAAAAAGCCAACCAAAATTTACATCATGAATCAAATGAATAAATAAAAAAAAAATCACAGAAAATATGAAAAGCAGAGCAACACACAATCTGAAAATCTAATAAATTATTATTACTCAAATCCATTAACTCTTTAATCCCAAATGATGAGTAAATGTGATTATGAAAGATAAAGAAGTTTAATGATACATATAAACAGATATCATTCATGATTTATTTATAGATATAAAATTCTGTCCTGAATATTGAACACTTAATAACATTTATAACATTTCTGTTTCTATGGTGTTTGAAAGAAATTACATTTTCTTCATGGTTACGGAATTTATTCATTGCGAAACATCAGCATCATTATTACTGCAGAGTATCATTGGTTGCATGTATAAGAAATTTGTCAAGGTGCTGGTGCTATAAAAATATTTAAAAACCATTAAAAAAAAACCGGAAAGATTAAATAATACATAAAGACAGACATTAAACTATATTTGTGATACAGACTATAATGAGCATGTTTTTGAATAAAATGATCACAAATAATGATTTTCTTGTTTAAATTAAACTGTAAAAAAAACACAAATGTTTGATTTCTTTTTTTAAATGAAACTGAATGAGCAGATGTACATGATCAAATGAAATGTAAGTTCTGTCTCTGCAACACTCTTGCTGAATTAAAACACTTCTTTGATTGGTTGACGGACTCTTTGTTTGAGACAAATTCAGTAATGCATGAATTGATTTTTTCCGGCTCTAATATGTCCATGCATACAACACTTGAGATAAACCAAAGTTACATTGAAGCACTTCAGTGCAACATTAAGAGGCTCTCAGCTGCACAACATGACCATCATCTAGTGCTTTACACAGTCAACATAATCACCATCACTGAGAAACTACAGGCGTGAATCCTGCTGATGTCAAAACCATCCACATCATATAAAGGAAATTTGCCATGTGTTATGAGTGAATATTGAGGTAGAATTACTGTTTCACCCGATAGAATGAGACTGGACCAAACATCCAACCACTTTTGTTTTCCAATGACAACCATTACAGAGACAGCACACAAATGACTCCAACAAGGAGACTCGACTAGGAAGAGTAAGCAGGTTTGTGTGAAGTGTGTTGGAAAGTGGTCTATTTAAGTGAAGCTGAAATTTTCTGGGTGCAAGCACCACTGCTTTCTTTTTTTCTAACCAGAAAGTATGCTTGGATCCATTTGAGGCATGAGACATGGAAGTTTGGATACATCTGGAGGAGTAAAGAAGTCTGAGGCGGACCGCCCCCAGGTTGTGCAACATTAGAGATGGATAGAGAGCATAAGGGTATCTTCAGGCAGAGCTTAGTGACGATGGTCGCCCCCTGGAGGAGCACAAAGGCCAAGGGCAGGGGGTTCCGTTTTTTCACCGTGATGGCATTAAGCCAGCAGTAATCATCAAACCAAACAGAAATGCAGGATGTATCTACTGGTACATGAGGAATCAAGGAGATAATCTTGCAAGAAGTGAGTGTTTTAACATCCTTAAATATCCAGTGGAACAAGAAAAGTGAGAAGATCGCTGCTGAACCGGAAGTGCGCCCGTAGATCCTGATAGTAGCAATGACGGGAAACCAGTTTTGGGCATATTCATATTTTTATCTCTCGCAGTTGCTCAGGGTGTTTTATGCTGCTACTTATTTTGACTTTTACACTGCAATTAATAGAAAATCTGAGAGACTACAGAAGAGCTGCAGTAGTACATGTTTGTAAAATGCAAATATCAACCCTGAATATTAAATAATTGATTACAGAAAGAGGAAAAATAGGAAATGTTGAGCTGAAATTGCATCACCATGGTGACAAGAGAGAACCTGCCATACTGTAAAGAAATTAATTCTTATTTTGATCATCACTGCATGTTGATGACTATTTGCTATACATTACACATTGTGACCTGGTGCAAACCCTACATTTCTTCTCCATGATCCTTCTAATTTCTCAGTGTGTTTCTTAATCGACCGAGTTCCTTATTTGCCCGAGCAGGTGTGTTTCTCAGAGCAGAGAACAGAGGTGAAGCCACACTGGGAATAACACAGTGTACTGCAGGTGAAGACCCGACTCTCAGTCTCTGCCACGAGCTGCTCAGTTGCTCGGGTTTTTATTTTTACCTGACTTTGCTCTTTTGCAGAAGTGGAGCAGAGCAGCCACGAGCACACTGAACATGTTCTGCCCTTGTGGTATTTCAGACACAATTGTTTTTTCTTTTATTTCCATGGCGTGTATTTTGACAAGCTGTATGTTAAGTTTGCCAGGTGACAGTGAAAATGTTTTTTGTGTATGAATGCACACACACACACACACACACACACACACACACACACACACACACACACACACACACACAGCTCCTAGATCGTGAGGCAAGGTCTTGTGAAGGTCATGGGTTTTGCATCATGGAAATGCAATAATATTCGCATCATGGTCTATGGTGCACACTCACGCATCTCATGGGCAGCAGAAGAAGTGACCGTCTGTCCTTATGATCACTGATAAATCTCCGATCAGCTTTTACACACACATGTTCATTTTGTAGGCCACATGAGCATTGGGAGCTTATCTACTTCCAATACAGTATTCAATAACAATGTTTTTTCACGTTCTCAGGTTTGCCACAGTGTGGTGAAGACAACAGTACAGCTTTCTCCTGATGTTCACACGGAGCACTGCAGACTCAGCACTTCTCATTGCCTGACTTATGTCTCTGTCCCATGGATGATTTATTCCAAGAGAAACTTCAGGCTGGAGAATTCATCTTACCCTGTCCCTGTAAGCCCCCTTCTCATACTAGTAAGTTATGCCACAGATAGCACTAGGTGGAGCACTAGGTGGAGCTGTACGAGCACTCAAAACATTTTCTCAGATTATATCAAGTGATCAGACGCTTAGACACCAAAACTGAGACATGAGTGATTACAGAGAAAGATACAATTGGGATCTGAAGTACTCCTCCTACTCTAACCACTACTACTAATAATAATATGAAGTAATTAAAATTAAAATAATAAGTCATTTTGCTTCTATGCATCATTACAATGAATTATGAAGCAATCAAGTTTTTTCGAGCAGCAGATTCAGGATCTTTGAAATCATTAAATAAAGAGAATATTCTCAGCCCAGCACCAGCGATGACATTTATATTTATTGCATTTGGATTATTATGGCATTCAAATTTATAACGTTATGTGTATGAAATATGGAGATTAAATAAATGCATGTGAACACTAACATGGTGTTTCATCTCGGCCTAGAAACCAGCAGTCATTTGGGGCTTGTATATGAGTGTGGTGGAAATCTTTACATCTACATTGTTTGTTTTACACATTTTAATGTTGAACCCAGTCCATGTTTTCCCCCAAAAATGATCTCGTCTTTAACTTATTAAGCCCAGTTTGTTGTTAAAAAAATAAGTGTAATAATAATAATGCAATAAAGCAACGTAACGAGTAAAATCAGGAATGTAAACAACAGAAAAAAGGCTCAGGGGCAAAGAATGCAAACATGATCCAAAAGGTTTGTTAAGGCAGACGGCAAAACAGTGAGAAATACTTTATAGGAAAAGCAAACAGGGACATGAAGGAACATATTTACTAAATAATCAGAGGGAAAACTAAAGATTGTGGGCAACAAGGACACGAGGAAATGATGGTTCATTTGAAATACTGTTATTTTTTACACAACATGGCAACACCGGGGTCTCTGGGAACGAGCCCAAACAACGAGACAGTAACATTAATGGCAACAAAACAAAAAAAGGCACAGAAGGTCGAATTTGATCAAATATTTAGATTTCCTCTCTCAGTGGTCCTTTCCTTCAGACCCAATCAATCTATTGACCTTTTCCCTCCAGCATGCCCTTTTCCTCTATTTAACTCTGTCTATTTCTGCTCCCTTATGATTATTCCATCGCTTTTTTTTTTCTTTTCTCTTTTTCTGAAAATACTCTTGGAACAGTGCTGGATGAAAGCGGTGGTGTTTTCTGGCAGAATTGGGACGAGAGCACAAGGGAGTGGGTGTTGGTGGAGTCGAGTGACAGGTCATAATAAGACATTTTGCAGTGATGGCGGCCATCTAACAGCTACAGTTCAACTGGGCCAGGCCACAGAAGGAGTGAGAGAATGAGGATAAAATGGAGAGAGAGAGAGAGAGAGAGAGAGAGAGAGAGAGAGAGAAATAATGGATGTCACTGGCACTTTTCCCTCGCACAGTTTTTCCCCTGTGGGGCATTTCTTTTCCCAACACGTACTAAACAACTTCACCCTGCTGTCATGGTGCAATTATATAATGGGATTTTGATCCTTAAATGTTAAATGCACAGTCACGACTGAGAGCTCAAGCTTTTAGCCTCTTATCGTGGACCAAATCACACCCTATTCATCCCCATTCATCTCTTGCTTACCTCAGAAAAGACACAAATCAGTCCTTGCCATGGAAGCGATCACTTATCCTGCTGAGAAGAACACACAAAGCACTCCGGGCAGAAAACTGCACGAGGGGATGGACGTAAGAACCAGATTAAGCTGATACTTATCAAACCATTTGGACAGATCTTAAAGGAATGGGCAGGAACGAGCGTGAACGTGAATGTGAAAACTAAGTGCAGGGCAGAAATCATCAAACCCGCCTGTCTGACATCAGTAAACAAGCCATAGTCATCGGTTTCTACAACTAGTTCAAGCACCAGTGATGTTGATCGTGGCTTGTTTATTAGTGAAAGACAGGCTGGTTTGTGTTTTGCTATACAAACTGATGTCCTGGGATACATAGACACAACATGGAATAATGAAGAGAAAAAAAAGAGTGGCAGTCTTCAAAGACTTCAGAACTCAATTAGGAACCCTGAGTGTACAAGCATCAAATCTTGAGGCAGAGGGGGGTCCGATTTCAGACAGCCAGAATAGAACTTTGAGGCTGAGGTGGGCACAAGCACCACAAAGACCTGGTGGCCATCATTTGACAGAACACCATGAATCCATGGACCCAACCTGCCTTGTGTAAACAGTCATGCTCTTGAAGGTGGTGTTATGATCTGGGGAATGTTTTCCTAGCACACTTTGGGCCTGTTAATACCAATAAGACCCAATCATCCCCTCACGCCAATGTCTGCTGGAGTTTTATTGCTGATCATGTGCATTTCTTAATGGCCCACAACTGACCTGTCTTCTATTTATAGCATGGAAATGTCATTAAGCACAAGTTATCTCGAACTAGTTTCATGAACATGGAATTAAAAGAAAAGAGAAAAGAAAATGAAGACGAGGATCAGCTGAAAAAGCAGCTTCATCTCAAGAAATAAATAAAAAGTGTACATCTTGAATAAAATCTTGTTCTTTTTATCACTAATAACACAATCACACACTCCTTTAAACAAATAAATTTCAACCCCCTCAAAACAATCAGTTTTTCCCCCCAAAGTGAAGAGAAAGAAGATGTTTGTTGGCAAGGTGTTTAACAAAGATAAAGGCATCGGATTGCTGTTGACTCAGCACCCAGCCGAAAAAGCTTCATGATCGATACATCATCAATCATCGCATTTAATGTGAGCGGCACCAAACGAGGGCTGGAATGAGAATAGGGGGATTATGCCGGATAGGGTTGAAAGACAAGCATCTTTGAGGATTTGCATGTTAAAGCCAAATGGACAAAAGAGAACAATACAAAGAGGCGAGAAAAACACTGGTTACGATCAATAACACAAGGTCCTACAGGACGTTTCAGTGTTTCACTGTGTTCATGAAAATCCCTCGTGTTTTTTTAATGAAAGATCAGAGGGTCTGTACATAAGGATTGACAAATAAAATGACGCACATTATGTCTCTTACTTTAAATAATCGCTTTTAATAACATCCCATGAGTCAATGCTTTGGAAAATATATATATACACATGTCTCATAATCCATTAATACCCAAAAAACTCTATACTTTTCCAAAAGTTCTGAGATTTAGTAACAATAACATTTTATTTATGCGTGCTTTACATGACACTCAAAGACACCTTACATACAATAAAAACACAAAACAAACAAACAACAATTTAAAATAATGGAACACTACACAACCAATTAAACATAATACAATGGCAATAAAATGTCTGCCTGAAACGATGCGTTTTTAAACAAGATTTGAAAATAAAGACGCTGTTGTGAATATCTAGAAGTCGTCGATTCCGCAAGTATGGAGCAGCGTAGCTAAAATCTCGGGATCCCATAGATGCCAAACGTATACAAGGAAGAACTAAGGATGATGAGATCATTGCTGAAAAAGTGGAGCAGCGCTCCCATAGAACTTGACAACTTGGGCCTGGACAGATTAACAGCTCTTCTCTAACTGGACGACGGTGGACCATCCAGCTTCAGGGAGTCTGTAACGCGATATGCTCAGACTCGTGTTCTTGGCTGTCAGGAGTGGAAACTTATGTAGCCTTCAGCTTCTGCAGCTCATCAATATTTGATGTTGATATATTTGAAGATTTTCCTTACCCTGGTTTTACACATTGCTTTTTTGGGTCGTTATAGACTTCTTATAGATTCTGTGTGTGTTTAAAAAATCCCATGAGACTAACAAAACCAGCCTGGAAGCAAAATCCGTGTCCTGGTTAAAAGTCACTGAGACTTGATGAGACATTTACCTGAAGTTCTTGCTCTGTATCTGTATTGTGCATCTGCCACATGATTGGCTGATTGAACATCAGAAATAAGCAGGTATTTCTAACGTTTCCTCTACAGCTGGTCAGTTCACTAAAACATCGTCATCTAAATGATTTATGGTGCCAATTGTTTGCAAAAGTGCCTTTTAACGCAGCTGATTTGTATCAGAATGACTGAACATGATGAACCATTACAAGGTTAACAGAATTATAGGTTGTACTTATTTTACAGTCACATTCACACAAGCCAATTGTGTGTTTTAAAAGTGTGGACAGTGCGCTCTATGATTTCTGATGCACGTCCATTAGATCATTTTATCGGATCTAAATGATTTGAGCGAGAAGGTGTTGAGGGTTGGGGAGTGGAGGGTGGATGAGGGAGATGTACTGAGTGAAGAGAAATCTATAAACAAAGCAAGCCAAAAGGATGTCTCAAAAACAGTGGCACAGGATAGTGGGTAAGAAAAGGAAAACACACAGATGTGAGGATAAAAAAAAAAGTGAAACAATTTACACAAACTGCCATTCTGTCCCCTAACACTCGGAGAGCCATTTGTCAAAACCAGGAGGAGGAATAATGGAGCATTCTGCTGTACTGCCTGCCAATGGCACATACTAACAGATGATTTATTGGACCTGAGCTGCAGCTGGCACTGCCACCCACCCACATCCAGCAGGGGCAAATGCAGAAGTCTAGTGCACTCTTCTGAGACACTCTTCTGTACCTCAGATAGCCACAGCAAACTCATTAAGCCAGTACAAATAAGCAATGCTATTACACTGAAATATGTGTAATACTTTGGAAGATATTTTGGAACAAAGCACCACATACAGACTGGAATTACTGCACTTTCAAAAAAATCAGTTTATATATAGTTTATATATATACACACACACACTGTATGTTAGCTTTCAATTTCAAAAGCTTCTACCCTGTATTATAAACATGATAAATGTTGAGCGTGTGGTTATTTCTGAAGATTAAAGCCAGCTAGAATACAGGAAATACTGCTACTACTACTAATAATAATACAAACCACCTACTGTACTCCAACATGCCGACTAAAGCAGAGCGAGTGATAACATTTCTTTGATATTCGCCAAAGTTTTTTGGTTTTATTGTGAGATTTAAAAAAAGGAATGTTTTCCTACTAATCACTCTCTGCATGTGAGAGAAAAACTGTGCATACATCGAGAGCTAATTATTTAATGAAAGGGAGGAAAATAAAAATGCTTGCCAAGCATTGCTCGATCAGATACCTAATAACCCTGCTGCAGAAAGAGGAACTGCATGAGACAGGAAATGATTCTCAGTTCATTTAAATAAAGACTCAATGAGAGCATTTGGGAGTTCGAGACTAATGGTAAGTAGATATACAAAATATCACATGCTTTTAGTTCTGGAAGAGTTCGAACAGTTGGTTCTGATGCTTGGGACCACTTAGATACATTTCAGCATTTTCCTTACCTTTATTGCTGCTAATTTCTGCTCATTTCTACAGTCCTTTTCTTCATCACTGCTAATTCCTTTACTCTACACTGAATTTGCAACTGCTAGCACCTCAGGAGGGCGAAAGCAAATCACATGCTTCCTACAAGATATAAAAAAGCCATTCATCACATCTTTTGCAACTGCTGCTATTTCCAGAATTTACATACAACAAAAACGGCCAATCGAATCTTCACGATTGGAAACAGAGCTCCCAAAACACACCACCACTGCTCCAGATTTTTCGAATGATCTGCAAATCCAGGAACCTGGTAGCATATAGAAGAAGCTTTTACTAAGATTGAACTAAAAGTCAAGTGCAGCTGAAAAACGTCCAGAGGAACATGAATGTACTTCTGATTCTCCTACACACTTGTCTAAATCCTTCATTAAGCTGAACTCATTGTAACACCAGTAGCCTTTTAGACAGACTGCAATCAAAGTCTTCATTTATTATATTTTTTATTGCCATAATTACGACAGATTGTGACATAACCATCATGAATCGCTGTTCCGGTATTGTTCATTCTCACATTTAATGACTCATTTAATTACAAGTCCCTGAAAATTATGAAGGAATTGAAAGTGTTAAGGTCTTTTATTACACTAAACGCTTGGTGAACCTGCTATTTTCTGCTTCACAGGGAACATTTATAACCGTGTCGTGATTTATCAGGAGGGTTGACATCGCAAGATAACAAGATCTTGTTGCAGTCCTGCATGTTGTTAGTTTAAATGATAGATACCTGACTTTTCCAGCCACATGGGTAACTGTTACTACAGAGTTGGAGGCAGACAATTCAAGAATACAGGAAGTCTGTAGATGCAGGAGCATGAAAATTTCACTCCACATGAACTTGGAGCCCACAACCTGCTCCAGCATGACAATGCACAAAACCAGCTCCATGAAGATACAGTATACTTTATATGGATTGGAACGGAAGATCTCCTTCAATAGAGCTCGGAAAACCTTTTGGACGAATGTGAATGCTGAATGCACCCCAGGCCTCCTTCCTCACTTTACACCCTTGTAGCTGAATGATCACAAATCTACACAATATCTACATCTTCTTGGAAGAGTGGAGCTCATTATGATAGGACTAAATGTGGAATGGGATGTTCAAAAAGATGCACATACAGATCTTACTCTCAGGTGTCCACAAGCTTTAGTCCATATAGTGTATATTTCCAAAATATTAACTTTTCCATTACACAACAAGCCTTTTGATGTGATGAGTGTCGAGAAAAAAGGCTTCATGTCTTCAGCTGAAATCTTTCCTGGCAGCATCGTCTGCTTCTTCAGCACACAGGTATTTTTGGCAGCACTGTACATGGAGTTCTGTTATCAACAACTCATTAACATGTAATAAATGAGCTGCTTTAGCACAGAACCAGGCCACGGTGATAACAAATGCATAGCGGACATTCACATTGCTCTAATAAATCACTTCGGCGGCTGTAAACACACAAGCAGTCCCTTTGCACGTGTAGTTTACCAACAGGCTGATGGCGTTTCTCAGTCCAATTGTCAGTGGTATAATGCAAGCTGCAAATATTTTTATATTTTCCCTATAAAAAGCTTCGAAAAAAATCAGCTTGGTAAATGTTAAGCTACAGGGAATAGGCATGACAAAAGCTCTCCAGTGTCTCCACAGAAGTGAGGAAATCTCATTAGAAAATTAATTATTAGTTAAATATAAAACTGCCAATTAGTTTATCATAGTTACAGCATCTATTCCGTGCCAACGTGGCGCCAGCGATCGAGAACAGCGGTGATTGACTGTTTAGTACTTCAGCACTTCACCGCTAATTTATTTGCTAATGTTTAGTGAAATGAGCTTACCTACATAAATTACCCTCAATCTTCACTCCTCGCTGACATCCCTGTTATTTAACGTTCCCTTCCCATGTACTGTGAATTTGTTCTCCAGAAATGAAAATTCATCGCCATCTGGTCTGCTTCTCTGCCACGATGCATCACACACATGCAAACCTCTGAAATGTGGAGCATTCTGACTCACCCAATCAAATCCTAAATGAGACACTAATGGCGGGTGATTTTGGTCACGATTTGGTCGTCGGAAACAAATTTTGAAAATCCTGAAATATTCCTATAATCCGAAGATAAAATCTGCAGTTTTTGATCGCTGGTTTGATTGATTTTACCGACAGCGGATTTTTGGGTGTCGAGATCGTCTTATTGCTCTGGTGAAATTCTGTCAGAATGTTTCGGAATCTTTCCTGCGGCGTGACTTCGCCTACGGCGTCCGTCAAACCAAGAAGCAAACCTGATCATGCAATTTGTGTGATGACTTCAAACCACCTCGGGGAAAATGTCGAAATGATTTAGGTGGACGTTACAGCAAGAAGAGACACTTATCGAGTGATGTAGGGAAAGGAAGTGTTTGTATGAGGTTTTTATCAAGGCAGGTCATGAACCAAATATACGCTACAGATTGTTAATTATGCAGGTAGCTACCATTAGCAAGAGAACACGATTCTGAACGTGTATAAAGTCTGATGAGTCTTTTACTTGTGTGCGATAGTTTTTACCTTTCGTTCAGTCTGACATTATATACAAGGATGGTTCCTTCAATCGGAACTTCTCCACGTCATTAACGCTCTGCTTTTGCTGCATTTGACTCCAGAAGGATATATTCCATATACACCAAGCAATAATGTATATATAAATACCTATAAACATTAAACCTTGTGTGTCCTCACGACATGACGCACAACCGTGATATTTAGAACACAGAGGAGACTCTGAGCCTGTTATTCGTTTGTCTCTCGCACAAAGCAGGAGGACAAGAAGAGACGTCGAGTTCTCGTCAGCTGTCGTTTCTCCAATTTCACGTGCGCGCCCCACTAGATTAAAGCCTCAGATAGCATTAATGTAGCACTTCGAGTCTTTGTCTTTCTCCACACACGTGTGCGGGGACACGTTTTCTGATTCCGCATAATCCAATATGCCCCTTTTACACACTTTTGTTATCTCTGTCAATCCGAGGATTACATTAGGTCTCATCTCAGGGGCACGGGCTGGATCACATTACTACACCATCAGTACGGAAGTGTATTGAATTAGCTTTCCAAAAACAGCTGTGAGTGTGTGTATGTGTGTGTGTGTGTGTGTGTGTGTGTGTGTGTAAGTGAATGTAGAGGGCTATAGGTCAGACAGGATGTGGCATCTGTTGTCTAAGATTAAGTTACGATATGACGAATGTCCTCAAGGTCATAAGGTCGCCTCCGAGTCGTTAGGGTGCAAACAACTCTGGTCTCTGAAAGTGACCACAGGAAAGCAATCAACTTCAAACGAGGCGTATTGGCACTTCCAATCTGGGAGTAATTGGCAATCAAATGTGCCCTCACCCATTAAGAGAGGAAGGCACTAACCCTCGTGGCCGTGGCCGTGTCCTCCGGCTGTCTAGAAAGCAACGGGAAAATGATGCATCATGCAATCACTCATGCACTTAGGCATGTGTGTGTGTGTGTGTGTGTGTGTGTGTGTGTGTGTGTGTGTGTGTGTGTGTGTGTGTTCAATTTAGATTGGGCTTAAACACTGTTGAAAATATATATTAAAGGGAGTTCAAAGAAAGAAAAGGACTAATGGGTCTAATTTGATATGATGCAGTGTTTTCTATTGAGTCCAGTGGAATCCTGACAAAAAACACTTCCTCACTTTAATTTTATTAAAGCACACAGTCGTGCGGTCTGCTCACGTCTCTCACATCAGCGTAACACACACAATAAATATATCCTCATTTATTATACCCGTTATGAAATGTTTCTGTTCAGCAGGGTTTCCTTCTGCAGGGTTTCCCTCCATCTGCTGCGAATTTCTATTCCCTCTTAAGAGGCGGAAAAATGTACCGTCATCTCATTTAGTTTGCTTCCCCACTACAATCTCACTTCTATCCTTCAAACTTTCAGTAGAAACTATAATCTCTCTCTCTCTCTCTCTCTCTCTCTCTCTCTCTCTCTCTCTCTCTCTCTGTCTGTGTTAAAGATCCATCCATCCATCCATCCTTCCAAACACCCCCCACCCTCCGACCCACCTAACCACCCATCCATCCATATACCCCCACCCTCCCATCCATCCATCCATCCATCCATCCATCCATCCATCCATCCATCCAAATAATATCTATCTATCTATCTATCTATCTATCTATCTATCTATCTATCTATCTATCTATCTATCTATCTATCTATCTATCTATCTATCTATCTATCTATCTATCTATCATCTTTTTTCATTGGAAAATATAATATCTGTTTATCTTGCTTGTATATATATATAATTCTTCTAGAAAAGGTCACAGTTTAATGAGATTACTGAGGCTGTAACCAGAGAAGAAAAGAGGGATAAAGTGAAAGATGTGTGTGTGTGTGTGTGTGTGTGTGTGTGTGTGTGTGTGTGTGTGTGTGTGAGACAGACAGAGAGATGTAGACTAAGCTGAGGAAAGACATTTGAGAAGATTCATTTGCTGACACGAGAGACAGGGAGAAGACGAGTACGAGTGTGATGAGAGACACACGGAGAGACGGTGGACGTAACTGAACGCAGGGCAGCTGTCAAATCTCTGATCAGTGAACACGGTTTATACGTCTGCAGCTGTGAAAACTGAACAGGGTGGAAGACATTACCGTTTCTAACATCACACCAGCCAGCTGATGAATGTGTGTGTGTGTGTGTGTGTGTGTGTGTGTGTGTGTGTGTGTGTGTGTGTGTGTGTTGTACCCTATTTTTTCAGCACCTGTTTATTATTTGTGTGATTGTGTATATTTGTATACAGGTGTGTCTGTGAAAGCAGCGTAAACACTTCAACATGAATGCGGGTAGACTGTTCAAACTGTGTGTGTGTGTGTGTGTGTGTGTGTGTGTGTCTGTTGTACATCATTCATCTGCCATTTAACAGAAGGAACACTAGGGAGCGCACTCACACCAGAAATGAGCAGAATGTAAGGGGGGGGGGTGAAGTGGTGGAAAACTGTTTCATCTCAGTAGACGGAGTTTAGAGTTAATAATAATAATAATACAAATAATAAAATAATTCACACGATACCTAAAAAGTGAGTAAGTTTTTAGTTTGGTGGCCATGTTGAAAAGGTAAACTTGATTTTTTTTCAGGAAGCGAACAGATGTATCTGACGTCTTTGGATGAAGTAGCAACAAATTTTCCTTCACTTGAACTCGGAGACCCAAACCTGTTCCAGCATCACAATGCCCTTGTGCACAAAGCTAATTCCATGGAGATCTGCCTTTCATGGGTTTAAAGATGTGGAAGATCTCCTGCTATGGAGCTCTGAACATCTTTGGATGAATGTGAACGCTGACTGCACCCCAGACCTCCTCATTTCTCACCTATATCAGTTCCTGACTTTACTAACACCCATGTGGCTGAATGAATCTCCAGAAATCTCACAGAATCTAGTGGAACATCTTCCCAGAAGAGTGGAGCTTATTATAAATGTGAATGGAGACTAAATGTGGAACCGAATGTTCAAAAAGAATCGCATGCCCATCTTATGGTCAGGTGTCCACAAACTTTTGGCAATAAAATGCATGTTCATAGTGAGTTTTCTTTTAGCATCCTGTATTCCCTCTCTGACCCATCCTTCTGCTAACGTTTCTTCTTGTGCTCAGTCATGCAGCAAGTGAAGATGCTAGAAGATGACAGCAGAGAGAAATAAAAGCGCTGAGAGGCGGAGGAAAATCTATATCACGCTCTCTCAAAACGTCACACACAACTCAGACGGGTAAAGTCTTACTGACCTGTCTGTCTGTCTGTCTTACTGACCTGTCTGTCTGTCTGTCTGTCTGTCTGTCTGTCTGTCTGTCTGTCTGTCTGTCTGTCTGTCTGTCTGTCTGTCTGTCTTACTGACCTGTCTGTCTGTCTGTCTGTCTGTCTGTCTGTCTGTCTGTCTGTCTGTCTGTCTGTCTGTCTGTCTGTCCGTCCGTCTCCTGTGCTCATATACAACACAAATTAATTTAAACAACATTAATTTTATTAATGCGTGATTAACGCTGACGCATTTCTGTTTGAGCATTTTCAATAAAAAAAAAAATATATATATATAAAAGAAGCGAAATTTGAACCTTCAACACAACACACATTTATTCACGACGTCCGTTGTTTACTCAGATATAAAAAATAATAACTACACTTGAAAAAAAATGTAATCACTAAGGAGTTGTTTTACTGACACACACTTCTGGCAATTAAAAGCGTCCGTGTGGAAACATAGCAAAAGTTCTGTTTGGTGTCCTATTGATTTACATCATTTAAACTCCATCATTACTTTACATTAATTGCATTTAGATTAACAATAATATATGTTGAGTTCAGTTTCACTAATAAACATATAATAAACAACAACATTTATTAGAGTTTTAAAACCTTGTAAATTATTAATTTATGGTACATACAGAACGGATAAAAATGTGTGATTAATTACGATTAATTATGTTTACCTAATTGAATTTACTGTTAATGTAATTAACAGCCCTAAGATATATATATATACACACACACACACACACACACACACACACACACACACACACACACACAGTATATAAAGTTAACCTTAAATAAGGCATGCATGTGTGTGTCTCAAGCATTTACAGCAGTGAACTGAGAGCAGGGGATTTGTGATCGTCAAGAGCTGGGATCAAACATATTGCTGGGACTAAAGCAAGAGTAAACACACACACACACACACACACACACACACACACACACACACACACACACACACACAACACACACACACACACACACACACACACACACACACACACACACACACACACACACACACACACACTTTTCCAAGCTGACCAATCTCTAAACATTCCCCTAAACAGACATCCCTGATTGTGTACCCTCAGGATTTTCACACACTTAAACACAGCTGTTCATCTTCCTCCTGATAAACCTGCACTTCTCTACACAAAGCTGTATATTTCACACAATTTATTCTATTACTTTCTTCTGAATTGTGACCTGCACCATCCAATCTACGAAGAGAAAAGCCTTGACAGGGTTTCCGAAGGTTTCTGAAAGCTTAACCTGCTCAGCAAAGGCAATTAGATTGGCTTCACTCAGCCTCCTCCACTTCATTCTTTCTTCTTTATTTCTTTTAATCCTCTCTGCGAATTGGACTGAACAGCAGGAAATGAAGTCACGTCTGAAATCAACGGTCACCTCCCAATCCCCAAATGAGTTCAAGGTGAGTAATTGTTGCTATTCAAGGACAAATCAGGGTCAAACCCAGAGCTTTCCTTCTTTGTATTCAGGCTTCATCGGGTGAATGTGTGGAGCCTGTAATGTTATTTGCCAATCATAGCATCCCTCATGATTTTTCTTTTCCCCAATTCCATCAAAAGTGGAAAATGGAATATGAAATCGTTTTTAAATTCTGAAACTAGCAAGTCCTTAGAGACCGAGTCAACAATTTAGAAAAATAGCAAATGTTTCAGTAATGGTTTCCCAAGTGCCTCTTGTGCTTTACACTAAAAATTTGTCGGTTATTTCAGCTGCAATATCTTAACACTAAATGGGACTCTGGGTTGAATGAGCCTGAAGGGAACGCGTGCAGGAAAAGATCATGTTTTAATATATAAAAATATTGATCATACATGATGAGACGCACATATTTATAGTGTCACTTTGGTGTAATAATTATTACATGAATAAATAAATGTAATGATGATAATAATAATAATAATAATAATAATAATAATAATAATGAAAATCAAGAACATTTTCTAGTTCTGTGATTGGGTAATGCTGGTCATATGAGTGTTTAAGAGGAAATTCAAGAGCGTTGTGCATGATGTGAAAGTTTCCCTAAATCCAAATCAGAGCCTTTAATTAAATTAGACATACAAATGTGATAAAAATTGACACAGACCTTTTGACATTGGTGAAGGAACTGAAATCAAGTAAAAAAAATCAATCCAATGTCATTTGAAACCAATAATAAATAAATAAATAAATAGGATGTTTAAATAATTAGTGCCACTTCTTATATTTTGTTGAAAAGAGGCAGCAGAGAAGGAAGAAATCTCTTAATCAGAGACACTGTGGATCCCGAAGCCCAAATTACACGAAGCACCTACTCAAAGTGAAAGACATTTAAGAGCTTGGTCAGATTGTCTTTCAAACCACAGAGGCATTTTCTTTAAAGAACAAATAGTGGATTTTTTTTTTTTTTTTTTTTTTTGTAGGTTTGCTGAAATATTGAAAAATATTCAGAGTTTGAGAGACCCTTCATGGTGACCTTTACCATGTCATGTGATCACACAAAAGGAAGTAATGACACCATTTCCTGGTCCGGGTTTTGTCAGTGATAAAAGACCCTTTTTTCCCCAGTTTAACAGACATTTACATACTGTAACTGCAAAAACTAGAGTAAAAGTACTGGTGCCTTATGGAGAGGAAGCAAAAAGTTTCTTCCAGCAACATTTACTTTCTCTGTTCTTTCAAACAGAGCCAAAACCAGGAGACAGGATTCAAGCGGTTTTGTTGAAAAACAGTGGTTTAAATGCTGTTGAAAATCAGTAATGAGTTTTGTTACTTATGATATTAAGTTGCCAAATCTGAATATGTTCACACAAGATGATCTTTCCATGAGTTGAAGTGGAAGATCTTCTCCTCTAAAGCTCAAAACCCTATTAAACACCTTTGGGATGAATGTGAACGCCTCCTCAAAATCTAGTGGAACATCTTCCCAGAAGAGTTCAGCTCATTATAACAGCAAACTAAATGTGGAGGTTCAGAAAGCACATAAGGAATCTTATGACCAGGTGTCAATTTACTGTACAGTGTATACATTTGTGTGAAGCAACAACAGTAAGTCATTTCCTGGACAAAAGTGATGCAGCTTAAAGTACCAAATGCATGATGCATGAGGAATGTATTTCTTCATTCATTCATTCATTCATTCATTCATTCATTCATTCATTCATTCATTCTAGATGTATATGTGCACATTAATTTACTTGAATAATAAAAGAAGAAAAATGGTATTTAAAAGAAAAACAGTAAAAACTCTAAACACACAGTTCGTGTTTCGTATCTTCAAAAGTTTCTGAAAGCAGCAGTAAAGAAAAGGTTGTTGGAGCACAGTTTCCATCAGCCACAATAATCTTTAATGTGCTTCTAATCAGAGAATGAAAGAGACTGGTCTAAACTTGGCTCACATTCTAATAAACACAAGAAGCTGTGACCAGGTTAAATCCATTTACAACAAGCTGTGAAGGTTTTTAATCTCTCTAAGGGGGAAGTTTTAACTGTACACTCGCTACTCTCACTATTTAGTCCACCAATAGAGAATTAATTCCGATCACATAACGACTACATATACAGCACAGGTGATGCAATTAATCAAAAGCAATGTATTCGAGTCTACCTTAACTTGGCTTAAAAACGTATTACATAACTGTCCAATCTCAAATCTCTTTTAATTAATAGTGACCGCAAGACCGCACATCATAGCTCCCGTCGTAGATGTGGTGCAAAAGCCATAAATAGCTCCGATGGATGTGTAAAGTGAAGAGCAGATCAAATTAATATCCATGCCATAGCTCAAAATGTCAAAGTAACAAATAACATGTCACGCTGATTTGAAGTCATTTCACACGTTTCCTCTGGAAGCTTTGATAAATTTCGCCGAGCTGTCAGGGTAGCACAAGGGCAAAGTAACGAGCTGACAACGAGAGGCCTGAACAACACACACTGGCACATGCATTTTTCCACGAAGGTACGGAAACTTGACAATAAGTGTTCCAGATTTATAGGTAAATCTAGCTGGAAAATTGTTGGAGCCGAGATGTTTATTAGCCAACGTCAAACTTTATATGAGCCGAAAGAAATGATGAAAAATGGTCTATCCTTCAAACACCATTTGGGACACGTTATTTAAGAGCATACTATTGTGTTACTTTAAAAAAGTCTCTTCTCTCCAAAATTTGATGTGTATCTCGCAATTGAGAATTAAACATGTAGCTAGAACAAACATGGTGTAGATATTTCTGCTGTATATTAAAAAAATATATAATTAAACTTGTACATTTATTATGTCTGTGTGACATTTTCATTCATACCTGAACATTCTCACGCTAAATTATTTGTGTATTATAAAAAATATAATGTTGATCAAAGAACACAATTTAGACTGACAGCAGGATTTCGGACCAACATACCAACCAATTCTGACATTTTGTTGATTACAATCCAATTTTATTTTATTTGTGTAGCACTTTTAACAATAAACATCGTCCCAAAGCAGCTTTACAGAAATAGAATGATTAAATTTATATATTTTATTTGAAAATAGTTTATATTGCAATATTCTATACAATATTATATATTTATACAAAAATATTTATTTAAGAAAATATACAATTTTATATTTAATATTATTATTATATTTAAAATATATACATTTCAGCATCATAAGTTGAAGCTAGTAAAGGAGAGCAGCAAGAAAAATCTCTAAAAACTGATCTTTATATCTTTATTCGTTCCCTCAAGACAATTTGGTTGCAGCCAACGTGAAAATCACATAAAACAACTCAAACACATAATCCAAACACTTTCTCCAAGAGGTGTTTTATCATGAAATCATGAAACTAAAGTTAATCTGATCATAATAATTTAATGTTGTTGTCAGATAAACAAAACTTCCCTGATTTGGGATAAAGATGGTGCTTTGATAGTTCCTTTGCTAACTTTGTATAAAATGACTAGCTACATGCTTGGTCACTTGGTTACTGTAATTAACTTTAAATGGAAACAAATTAGATTAGATCTTATTTTCTAGCTTTAATGTCATGTAGCAACTGAAACATTTCAATTCAAGTTCAAACAAGCAAAGAGAAACAAATGAAGATTCCATGTTCCCCATGATAATTCTAAGCAGCTCTTTTTTATAGGATTTCTTGCATTAAATGCTTAAAAACCATGTACAAAAATGTTCTCATTGTTAAAATGAATATATCAGGAGCGATGTATGAAATGATGACTGTACCTTTGGAAGAACATGAAGCCCACTATCAACAAGTGGGGAAAAAAAAATGGACACCACAATTATATTAGAAAGAAGAGGCCACTTCCCCCCTGCCAAGAAAATTGCCAAAGAAGACAAAGCAAAAGAAAAAGACTTTTCAAGGTCATATGGCAAATTAAATGAGTTCCAGGAGATCTGGCAGGTAACAGTCACCTCCTGCATGTGCTAATAATCTCTGTAAATCTTCACACATCTGAGCACATGCCTTTCTCAAAAAACTAAAATAAAATAAAAATCAACAAGATCCAAGCGCACTTAAATCACCCCAAACCCCTTGGCAAAATGTGGTATGGTCTGATAAAACAAAGATGTTTTAGGTGCAGTTTTGAAAGATGTGTTTGGTGCAAAAACAAGGCAGCAGCTTATCACTAAAAAAACACACCACTGGCTTTCAACAAGACTTTGAATTATGTCTGTAGGAATGTTGCCAAATCAGTGAAAAGAGCTTTAATGGTAGTTTAGTGGTTAAGATGTTGGGTCAAAAAGTCAAGAATTCAAATCCCAGCCCAACTAAAGTGCCATTGCTGGGGACCTTAACAAGACCTGGAACCCTCACCTGCTCAGGTGTATGAATAAGATAAGACCATGAATATAAACATAAGTATAAGGTCTTGCCCTGACATGCAATCAGTGTTACAGCTCAATCTGGTGGATAACAGGCTCAAGCCTACTGGAGTTCCTCCACACTAAATGGTTTTTGAACCATTGCTTTACTAGCATTACATTTTGCACAAACGGTTGGAGCAGCACATGGACTTCCTCAAACTTCTGCAAACATTATAACGTTCTAAAACGCCTCTGTGTTCTAACAGTAATGTTCCCCTTCACCGTCACTAAAGGAGCCAAGGCCAAGCCCTGACAAACACACCATTATTCCTCATCTACTGTTGACGCTATGCATTTTAGTAAGTAGCATTTTCCTGGTATAAGCCAAACCCAGATTCATCCATCAGCCTGCCATGAAGTGTGATTAATCACTCCAGACATCATTTCCACTCTTCTGCAGTGGTGTGCTTTACACGAATCCATCTGATGCTTGGCACTGCATATAGCACACATCTCAGGCTTGTGTGCAGCTGCTTGGCCATGGAAACTGATTTCACGAAGCTCATGATGCATGGTTCTTGTGCCGAGGTTGCTTTCAGGAGAAGTTTGTAACTCGGTACTGAGTGACGCAACAGAGAGGAGCTGATTTTTGTGCTTCAGCACTCGATGGTCCCACTGTGAGCGTTTGTGGGGTCTAATCTTTGTGCTCTTGTTGCATCAACAAGTTTTCATTTAACTTCAATTATAAACGTTCAGTTGACTGGGGGAAGATCTAACAGGGCAGAACATTTCAAGAACTCGCTTGTGCAAATAGTAGCATCTTATACCAGAGTTAATATGTTTCCTATGGAAATGTGGCCCTTGTTAGAGTCACGCTTGCCACTTTTTTCTGCTTTCACTTGAATTGTTGGTTGCATATCCCTCACTTGCAATACCTGCATCAGTCCAACAACCTTCTGACATCGCCAACCTATTGCACTTCTCTTTCTTTTTTTTTCCGTTTCATTTTCCAAGATTAAAAATCCAAGAGTAACATGCTTCCGTTTGTAATAAATTGAACGTTACTCTTTATTGTCTCTAAGCAGCCTCAGACGAACTCTGACAAACAGATCATTATTCTTTATCTTCATTGTTGCTACTACACATTTCCCTGACATGAGCCAGATTCATCCATCAGCATGAAACTTCTACAAATAGCATTTTTAGACTAGAAATGCACGAACTTCCATTCTTGGAACCTACAGATGTAACTATCAGTCCATTCAAAGCATTAAGAACAAAGTTAATTCCTGCGATCACAAAGAGACACAAACATGCTGTTCAATAACATGGATTAAGACGTGTTGTGTTGGTGAAAAGAAAGAACATTAAACACGACCGCTTATACATTATATATAGTTTACATCACTGTCTCTGTTCTTCAGTTCCACCCCTCCCTCCCTCTCTCTCTCTCTCTCTCTCTCTCTCTCTCTCTCTCTCTCTCTCTCCAGTTTTCTCTGATCTATTAATGACTATGAAACTGGCCTGCAAGAATTCTAGCAATTTTCTAAATTGATTTTCTCCACGGACAATTTACTTTGCTATTAGATTTAACTTCAAACTATGTAGAGGGTGTAATCTCAATGTGTTTGCGTGTGTGTGTGTGTGTGTGTGTGTGTGTGTGTGTGTGTGTGTCTGATCTTTTCATCTTCATCCTCCAAAGTCCTTCCCTGTGTATGTTTGTGTATGAAGCCTATACTTTTATGTAAAATGTGTGTGTGTGTGTGTGTGTGTGTGTGCGTGTGTGCGTGTGTGCGTGTGTGCGTGTGTGTTTGTGGTCAAGGTGTTCGTACATCAAGTGGGACAATAATCTAAGCACTCAGAGGACATGAACTCAGCAGGGGACACAAATGTGAGTGTTTTGGTTTTGAAAGCTGATCTCAGATTAATACAGAAATCCGAAGGCGTGAGGAAGAAATAAAAAGATTTGCAAAGACCGGATTGTTGGAGTGTTTCCATATTTCATAACAACATAAATGTATTCAGCTTTCCTACCTGCTTTATCCTGTTCAGTGGATCCAGAGTTGATCCTAGAGTTTCTGTGGGTATCTAGTTGGTTCCTGGTTGGTTCCTCCAGGTTCTTTGGTTTCTTTCCATTTCCTAAAAACATGACAGTAAGATAAATTAGGTATGAATGAGTGTGTTTATGAACTGTTGACCCATCTCTGTTATATTCCAGAAGTCTTGAATGTACAATGATTTAGATTCGGATATATATATATATATATATGGAGTCATTGTACTGTGAATGCAAAAGCTGGAGAAAAACATCTCTGAAATGAGGTAAACTTGAACAGAGCACCCAAGTCTAAGCCTCCAGTGTGACTCCTTTGCTATAATCCTGCAGCTGGAGACATTATCATCATCATCATCATCATCATCATCATCACGTCATATTATGATACCATTATATCCTTTGTCATAGAAAATGAACACGTACTTATTCGTTAAAGAAAATGCCGTAGATGATTTACAGCACAACGAAACGAAATGTCCCGGTTCAAAAGTGTGCAATAACTTCTGCTCCCACTTCATAACTGGATATTATTATCAGGTACTATGGCGCATTTTCTCCTCGTTCCATGCAGGTTTTCCTTCTTAAACTCTAACAGGAACAAATAACCTTCTGATATAACCAATAAAAACAAATGTGTTCTGTACTATTGTGAGGCTCATTTACATGCAATCACCTTTTTTTTTTTTTTATAGCAACCAACATTATAGGATGGCAATAAACATAGAAAGGGTGTTATTTCATCAGATTTATAGCTTTTTTTTTATTTGTTATGAATTGTATAATTATGCCACGTTAACTTACGGTAACTCGGCTGTATTTAGCGAGTATGTTGAAGTGGGCCGTCATAAATAGTGAACATCAGTGACAAAATCAGGCTTTTTTTTTTTTTTTATGGTGTCCCCCCCCCCCCCCACGTTGCACTGCGCCACCAACGTCAGTGCCAATGTTCATTTCTAATCAATGATAATGTCAACAGTCTCCTACACTGACTCAGGACTACTTTTCACTTCTAATCATCATCACTGCACCCCACAACATCGTATATCTGCCATCAATGGACATTCGGTGTAACCCAGATGAGGATGAGGTTCCCTCTTGAGTCTGGTTCCTCTCAAGGTTTCTTCCTTCTGCCATCTCGGGGAGATTTTCCTTCACCGCAGTCTCCAGCGGCTTGTTCATCAGGGACAAACTTACACTTATAAAGAACATCTTCACTTTTAATCACCACATTATCTGTGTAAAGCTGCTTTGAGACAATGTCGTTTGACAATAGCAGCAAACAAACACCTCATGACAATGTTACTAGTCTATAAAAGGTTTATAAATACTCACATCATCCTCATTCCTTTTCTATCACTTTCTGAACCACAGCAACACGGTAAAGCAGAATTCCTTAAATCACGTCACTGTAAAATCCTGATCGCTACCAACAGAATATCAATTCCACCAAAGTTTTATTCTTCACTTCCACTAAGCACAGGGGTTTTCTCCATGAAGGTACTTGGCTATAGAGGCTGCAGAGGTTCTACAGGCCCTGAAAATCCTACCTGAGTAAAGGTATTGATACCTTACAGCAAAACTTACTCCAAAGTCACCAATTACTATATGATTTGAGTAAAAGTCTTCGAGTATCTGATTTGAACACTATTTTAAACGTAGGCTCAAAGACGCACGAATCCTCAACACAAAGACACGCTTTAGTGAAAAGCCAAAAACTGTTGGTTTTCTTGCCTAAAATACAGATCAACTTGTGCACCTCGTTAACACTGGATTAACAACATCAAGAGCAACACAACAGCCTCTTCAACACGCCAGAATGAAACAAAGATCAAACAAGTCGGTCAAAAAAACAAAAACAAAGACAAAGTGGTAAAGTGATTTTTCAAAAAGGGGCCTTCAATTAACAATAAAAGTTGAAGGATTGTTAATAGACGAATCGAATGGCGATGGCGATGGAATCTCTTGTGCAGAATTAATAAGCCACGGCAGAAAAAAAAAGCCATGCAAAATGTAATTGGTAATAATGAGTCAATTAAAATAAAGTGGAACATTTATTAAACCAGAAATGTAGTTGAGTTGAGAAAAAAAGCTGCTTATATCTTTAAAACTAGAAAGAAGCCAAAAAAAAAAAAAAGACAAATCCAGTAATTTACTCAGATACTTTACACCACTGCCTGACTGCAACTACTACTAAAAACAATACAATAAATGGACTAATAAATGGACCAGAAACTCTGACTGTAGTTCGTCAGAACTGTTTCTGCAACATGTTCTCATGTTCCTCCTGGTTGGAACCGAGACAAGCAGAATTTGAAGATATTGGTGAAGCAGAACCCTGACTGAAATCTCGAGCGAAAACAAATCTTATTTTTATTCGACTGTGATATTAAGACTTGCTACAGCAAAGACCTCGCAGAGACGAGTGAGAGTTTCTTTGTTTTTTTCCCATCTCAGGTCACCAGCTGTCTGATCAGATTACACAGAGATAATGTTCTATACAGTCTGACAGAAGGGTCTAAACCTGTATCTACACGAAGGTTTACTGAGCTGTGCAGCACAATCCAGACGGTGTCTACGCATTATACCAATAAAATTGAATTGGCTTGAGGGTACAAACAGACACCAACAACTGATGACTAATACCCGAGTATCGACCTGACCACCTCGAGGATGCGTGCACTCACTCTCGAGGACGATGGTGGCGCCCATACGAGTGCTTACAATTCATTACGTGCCGCTCATGTTTCATTAGCTCATTCCAACCATGACAAGTCTCCGTGATGAGGTTCAGAATTTTGTTCTCCTCCCCTTTGTCATCTCTCAAGCAGGCTTAAAGATTGGCATGAAATCAACAATCCGTCACAGCCCTTGACTTGACCTTGACACCGACATGTATGTGCGAACACAAAAGCACGCCTCCATGCCATAAAGGACACACTGCGTTAAAATAGAAAATGACATTTCCTATAATGAAGCCCGAAGCAGACTGGGAGTGGTCCGTATTGCTCAGCCATTTTCAAGGGCACGTTCAAAGCAGCCATGAGTTAATTAGGTAAATGTCATGCACTCAGCGATGTGGCCGGGGACGGCTTCCCTCCACCTGCTGCAAGAAATATTGTCAAACCCTGCGCTGACGTGACCTCATTAATTTCTCCAGATGTCTCCCGTCGCCTTGCCAGCGATCGAGTGTGCCTCTTCTTCCCATTTCTCGTCGTCTTTGTCACGAACTCGGCAACGTTCGCACTTAATGTGGCAGTTGACATTGAGAGAAAACCCATATCTGGCAAAAAGTTGCTGGCTCGCTTTCTTCTCGTTAGTTCACCACTAATCAAGGGGATTCTTTTTGTTTTGCAGGAGGATTATTCTGCCGTGACTACAGAGCGATAGGAAGGATTAGGCATCATTAAGGGCCCTTGTGGAATCAATAAAGTCACATGCCTGTTGTTCTTAACCCAAGTCAGTCTTAAGATCTTGTTTTATCTCTGTGGGATGCAGGCTTGAGATTACGATCGCAGACAACCTACACGGGGAGGTGGTTTAGCTCGTAATATCCGTCACACGTGATGGGGTGAGTAACGAATCGGTTCGTTCCAAAAAGAAGGTATTGATTAAGAATCCGCGAGCAACATTTTCACTTGCAGCATCTCAGATGATTATTGTGTCCTAATTAAGTTAAAGTTTCTCTTCAATATGCACAAGAAAGAAACACAAACACATAATGATGACTGATACCTGCGCAACATGTATTCATCTGACCAGCCTCAAGAATGAATGCAATTGTTTTAAATGTCTATCTGTTTCATCTGGAGTCCAAAAATATTCCAAAACATCACAAGGATGATGTTTCTGGCGCCACCTACAGTCACTATATGGAAAAACGTGTCACATATTAATCCAGATGTTCCATTGGATTTTAGAGTGTTCTTGTAGAGATGTGTGGAGGTTTATTCAGACACAAGGGTGTTAAGTGACACCCAAATAAGGATGGGTTCCCTTTTGCAGTCACAGTGTTCACATTCATACAAGTCTAAAGAGTTTGATGTCCGAACTCTACAGCAGGAGATCTTCCACTCCAACCCATGTAACGCAGATCTTTATAAAGCTGCTTTGTGCACAGGAGCATTGTCATGCTGGAACAGATTTGGGTCTTCTAGTTCAAGTGAAGTGAAAATGTAATGGTCCCACATCCAAATACAAACACAACACAAAGAAGCAGCACATACGGTCAGGTGACCCAATACTTCTGTATTATATGATTATAGTGTAAAGGAAAGAATGAATAAAAACATTTGGGAAAAACTCTATATACTGTTCTCATGCCTGCTCTTACTAACCACAGTGACTTACATGTATACAGCTGAGCATCTATCAGGTTAGGGGCCTTGCACAGGGGCCCAGAAGTGAGAGCTTAGTGTGGCTGGGAATTCAGATACCTTCAGATCTAAAGTCAAATGTTTTTTATTCTTTTTAGCTAATAACTAAACTATTACGAATTATACAAACTTCTGAATGATATATAATGTGATGTCGTTTTGCTACAATACTGCAGTTGCGTCCGAGTACGTCATTAAATTGGATCAGAATCCGGTGAGAGCTTCGTGCATTCGTTTGAAATCATTACAACTATTTTGATTATCAGAATTATGGTAAAATCTCGCAATTCTTTCGTGAATCTGTTTGAAAACACGGACTGTTTTTTTACATGCTGCTTGTCTGTTCTCAACTTCGAATTGATTTTCTGCTCAAATGCAGATTATAATCAGTAACATGCCTGTAATAATAATAATAATAATAATAATAATAATAATAATTACACATGAAAACGGGCTCTGTAGTTGATATTGCTTGGTGGTTCAGTGATGTAATGACGAATGCCAGAGTCGCTCTCGACTATCGACTCTTCAAATCCATCAGAGTGGTGTTGACCTGACACACGCTCAGACACTCATAATGAGGTGATCTAAAGCTGGAAAGCCATTTGTTTGCACACTGCATTAAGCTAATAAAGTACAAGGTCAACAGAGAGAGATAGAGAGAGCGAGAGAGAGAGAGAGAGAGAGAGAGAGAGACCAGAGACAGAGAGAGGGATATAATATATATAGGGAGAGAGAAAGAAAATATGCCAAAAATTAGTCAGAAAAAAAGAAAAAGAACACAAACTGATCCATCCATCTATCCATCGTGACCATCTAACAAAAGGAAAATGGACCAAGTGTTGCTGGGATGTTGTGTGTGTGTGTGTGTGTGTGTGTGTGTGTGTGTGTGTGTGTATACACACACTTGTTAAAGCTCTATAGCAGGAGATCTCCCACACACTTCCAACCCTTGTAGAGCAGATCTTCATGGAGCTGCACAGGGGCATTGTCTAGATGAGATTAAATGTTAATTGACTACTTAATTAAATATAATAAGTGTATTGCATTATTTTTTATTTAATTATTATAAATTGTTATTTGATCTATAATTTAACCAGGCAGGCATTTTATTTAAATTTGTTTAACAAATGTAAATTGTTATAATATAGTTATAAATATATATTGTTTTAAAATAGTAAAATAGTATAATATATGCACACAATAAATGTGCAAATGTGAAGATAAACACAACAGGCTACTATTTAAAAGTGATCATAACAGTGTAATAAAGGCACCATGAGGTGTTTGTATAATATGCAGTGAATTGAATAAATGTGCTACAGAACACTCAGTAAGTTCTGCTTGTTATTGCAAGAAGCGAAAGCCGGTGTAACTTGTATAATTGTAAATATCATACACTCGGCTTGGATTACACACACAATTACATAAAATGCCATACAACTGATACAAAGTCGTCTTTATCCTTTTCCCCTGGTCAGCAAAATGACTCATCGTCTGATTAAATTCAAATGACATTTATAGCAAGTAGCCCTGCTGCATGAAGCAGATAAACAAACGGATAAATAGATGGTAATGAAAGATCAACATCGCAGCCATTACTGCAATTCACGAGAGGCCCGAGCCTCGTTAAATCAAACTTGCTTTTTTTTTTTTTCTTTTCCTCCCCTCGTTCCATTTCTCCTGCATGGGTTTTAATGACCCGATCCTATTATCTCAATTTAATCTTCTCAGTCTTGCACAACAGAGCCAATCAATCCCACAAGCTTTTAACAGGCACTAGACTTATCCGAAGCTATCAGCTGACTCTCCATCCATCATAGCAGCAAAAAAAAAAAAGAAAAGCTGATTGAATATAACATTCTGGCGTTGGCAAAGGAAGAGGAAAAACGAAAGCATTGACCACACAATTGGTCTCATCTCATAAATAGGCTCAGCTTTTTTGTTTTTCTTGTCGAGCCATGAATTGCAAATAAATTTCTCCGCACATTTGAGAAGCTACTGGCAGGAGCGATGCTGAGGAAAATGTAAGCCGTGCAACTAAAGATTATATTAGTGAGAGGTTTTTTTTAGCATTTTTTTATTTTCACAGTTTGCTGAAAGCTTATGATTGTTCTTCAATTTGTGACCATTAATTAAGCATATCATTATAGATGTTCCAATTGTGAATAAATAATTTATTCATTCACTACGAAAGCATTCCATTGTCCATATTTCCGGTCCCAAAACTGATGTTCTGATGTTCATAGTTTTGCTGTAATATTACATTTGAGCAATTTCTACTTTATAAAATGCAGCACTGGGGAAAGATCTGGCGAAGATCTGAACGTCTATGGGTCACCATGAAGCTCCGGAGTCTTTAGCACATCTACGATATGTGCTTAAAAAGGATCTGCTCGCTAAACGTTTTTCTTGGAACCACCTACGACTGGAAAATAGAAACTGTGTTCCATGATGCCAGGAAAATGCGACTACTCACTCATTCCTTATCCACTTAGAGTATGAAGTACAGAGAAGAAAGCTCATTTTGCAAAGTTGTAACGCTTTGATTAAAGAGCCAAATATAGTCAAGAGCTGTACGTAATCGTTTATTTTGCCTTGTGGTCGGAATTAAAAGCGTTTGGCTCGTACCCCATCTTTCTCCTTGATCTACAGTGATTTCATAGGCGAAAGCCGTTTCACTGACAACCTAAATAAACGTTGAACATTACCGCGTTATTGAGCTTAGCATAAAGTTGACACCGCCCATCTCTTGAGCATCGCTGAAGCAGATTCTATTTTAGATTAAAGTTTATTTGAAAGTTTCTCTGTCATCAAGTCCAATTTTACTTTAGGACCAAACACACAGTATTAGACACTATTTAGACAAAAGTTTCAGGACTCCTGGGCATCAGATCGGTCCAGGCTTTTTATTCACCCCATTTCATATTTCATTTCGATTTCCTATTGAAATCAGCTCCACTCTTCTGGGAAGATGTTCCACTAGATTTTGTGGAGATTTGTGCTCAATCAGCCCATAAAGGTGTTAGTAAAGTCAGGGACTGGTGTACTGTAGAGTGAGAAGTACCTCAGTGTCTGATTTGGCCAAACCATGTAAAGCAGATGTTTGTGCACAGGGAAATCGTCATGCTGAAGCAGTTTGGGTTTCTAGTTTTCTAGCATCTAAAAACATCTTATACAATTTGCGCCTCTAACTTTTTTTGGAGAAGAACCGCATATGGCTGGATATTGTTTCCCGCTGGCTCAGTAATAAAAGGAAACACGACAGATTAAATTGGGAATTAATTTTTTTTTTTTTCCAAATCCTGTGTAGATCCTTTTTCATTCCATCTTTCTAACCCAATAGAAATGTTGTTGGACTTTTCAGAGTATTATAACCATACAAATTGCCTTATTTATACTTTCTTAGCGATTTAAGGAGACATGCTAACTTCGATTTAAAAAAACGCCATGTCTTTCCCCTTAATTTGACCCAATATCGAATGTAGCGTTGTCTGTAATTAGAAGCACATGCTTGTTAACTAATTTACTCCACCTGAACAGACCGGGTTTTGTAGTGAACGGTAATTAAATGTGAAAACTGCCGCTGTTCACTCAAACAGAGCTACATGATCTTAATGGAAGCCTGTCTTACGCACTGTTTTTTGCTCTAAATACACAGACCTTTCATACCCTCGTACCTCACGTGGTTCTTCAGTTATTTTACACAGACATGCTTATGAGGCTCAGGGCATAATATTATTACAATCTATAAACGTGACCTAAACTTCACCTTATATCTTCATTAAATACGTGTTACATGTTATTGCATCACAGTCTCGGACTATTGTATTGTAGGATTTTGTCAGAGCACATGAATTAAGAGATTTCTACTGGAAGATCTGCACTATTGAACACCGTTTCAATATGTGAACGCTGACTGCACCCCAGGCCTCCTCACCTCAGCTACGTCAGGATTTGACCTTGTAGCTGAATTAGAAGTGGTGAGATTCAAACTCGCAACCTTCTGACCAGAAGTCCAACATTTTAACGATTCCGCCTTCCTCTAGGATACTCAAGTTCTTCCGCTCCAAGCTTCTCAGCAACAACCATGTCATTCTGGAGCTCGGTTTGTGCACCGGAGCCTGGTCATGCCTGGTCAATCTTAGTTCCAGTGAAGGGAAACATTATATATAAAAACCTTGTATGTAAATGTTTCCTTCACTTGTGGTTGGTGAAGAGCCATATGTTTGACAAACAGGTGTCCAAATACAGCGTGTTAAAAGACATGGAAGCATTGGAGAGAAAAAAAAGACCATTTCTATTTATTTTACTGAACTGCTCCTTTAAAAGGAAAGTATTGTTCAGTCTGGTGTTGAATGTTACTTAAATGCAGTGGGGAAGAAAAGCTTGCATGCAAGCTCAGGACATGCCCAGCAGGCGCCGTGGCAATAGTGAGATAAAGCCACCATTGATGCACCTTTGCCTGAGGAGGGAAAACACCACTTGTATGTCTGTCAGGGTGGCTAATTATTGACTCTGAAGTAGAGATAAAAGTCAGCTATAGGAACAAAGCTTGTCAAGGACACTGCCGTGTCGCCTGGGGCAATTACTTGTTCCGATCTGTCCGTGCAGCATACTTATCCCCCGCTCGGATATACAAAATGTTCACCTGTGGAAAAAAACCATGAAATATGTGTTGTGTCATTCAGTCCTGGAAAAAAACAATCACAAGAGGATTACCGTGTATTCTGTTTACCTCGAATTTAACTTACAATAAGATCTCGTCCTACTTTTCCAATAACATTCTGGAGAACTTTTTTTTTCTTTTTTTCCACCTTCTAAACCCCATCTCCCATCGTGCACAAGTCTGCCCTACTGCCTCCAGCTGACTCATATCTGACTTTGGTCCAAGTTGCTGATTTAGCTGTCGTGAAACCTGTGCCAATGCAACTCATGGCATGCAAACAAGTAAAAAAAATAAATAAATAAATAAATAAACAAAAAATTTCCCAGCTGATGAAAAACATTACGGAGGAAAGAAGTGACACATAAACTAAACGAGTACTGTGGGAACTGTCACTTCTACTCAGTTTCATCATGTTTAAGCATCACAGTGTCCTTCACGAAAATCTCCTTTCCCCATCTGTCGCCTGTAGAATGCTGCATCACCCATCAGCACAAATATATATTTATATACACACAAACTCACACATTCAACTTATGAATAAATTCAGCACGCATTGTCTCCATGGTGCTCAGTATGAGCTTGTTGCTGATGTTTCAACACAAACAGAGGACTCATCACGCTGCCTATTCGTAGTTATAATATGAAGCTGTCTCCTCCACTCAGACGCCCCAGGATTCTCCGGGGTCATCTTCCAGCAAGCCAGAGAACTTCGGCCAACGGTTTGTCATCACCTCCTCCCTGTGCACACTCCTTCTTTTTGTGACTTGCATTTTCCCCTCCATATGAGGCCTCCTGCTTGTGGAACGACACTCGGCGCTACACTGTTCAGGCAGAAAGCTGTTTGACGAATACACACTGTGACAACACAATGACCTACAATTCAGCACTGTAACACACATGGGGACAGGCACAAGTGTGTCCACACCCAGGGTCTAGTGAAGACAGACAGACAGACAGCCAGCCAGACAGCCAGACAGACAGCCAGCCAGACAACACTAGTGTGGTCTAGTGAGGATGTATAGATAGACAGATTGATATATTATGTAGTAGTAACAACAACAACAACAATAAGCTCCATTTGCTATTATACAATTATAAGCATGAAGGTAGAAGCGTAATGGTTTAGCCGATGAGCCGAAGCGCACGTCCACTCGCCGTACTGTAAGTGCTATTTAACAGTCATCTGGAGTGACATTGATCATGGAATTGTCTGCCCAGTAACCGCACCTAAATCCTATTGAACTGCTCTGGGATGAACTGGATTTTTCAATTAAATAAAGTGGAATATCTGAACATTTATAGATTTGTTTGGTCAAAAAGTTTGTTGCATATAAACAAAAGGAACATGATTATTTTATATAAATGACTTTGTAAGGAACCATCATAGGCTTTCAAGGAAATTGTGTTACGTAAAAAGTTGCTGATTTTTCATCAGGTATGCAGGAACGTTCAGCTCCAGGATCTTTGAAGCTCCTGTGCTGTGTCTACAGAGTTATTAAAGATCACTCCAACACTTGTTACACAAACATCAATGCACATGAATTACTGAACAAACAAACCGTTAATAGCGTTTAAATTGTCTAATATAACCAACAAAATGACATCAAACAATCCTCTAACTGATCCCTGCACTTACTTAAAGATCCTTATATTATTCTCGTTTTACTTCCATTGAAATGTATACAGAAGTTGTGCAGTTTGAGTGAATTGTGTTATTGTTTAATAAACCGGAGCAGGTCTTGTGACGTGTCTGCATTAGGAAGAAATTATACAAGCAACAGAAATGTATTTCTGACCCCATTTTATTATATGATTTGGAACTGACCAACATGCATGAATATTTTTGTAAGCCATTTATTGCGCTCTCTCTCTCTCTCTCTCTCTCTCTCTGACTTTCTCCATCTCTCGCTCTCTCACAGGCACAAATGCTCAAATCTAATATATATAAAAAAACAAATTAAACCCACTGAAGGGGCGTCTGAATGACAGCAACTTGTATTAGCTTTTAAAAGCCAGGAGAGGCTTTAATTATTTACAAAGTGCCTCTGAATTATTCCAAGTGAAATGTCAAGCAGCGGGACGCCGCTGACGTCCTCCCCCTGTCCACCCTCTCTGCAGCCGTAGCCAATACCATGACAAAACCACTTTAATTGGATGGCCTCACTACCCCACATGTGTCCCAGATGCTGGAAACTCAAGAAAGAACAAGTGCCTAAGAGAGGAGGAAGAGGAGGAGGAGGAAGACGAAAGTGAGTATGTTTAAGTGAATGGCAGCATGAGGTTGCATTGAGAGGAACCCCAGGGACCCTGAGAAACCCACCTGCTGAGCTTCACAATCACAAACACAAAGAGTGGAGATTTCATGAGTGATATAGCAGTGCTAACGCACGCTACGAGCTAGTGATGCGTAGTGTATGAAAATAAACAAGTGGAAAATGCAAGAAAAACCTACTCTCACACACACACACACACACACACACACACACACACACACACACACACACACACACACACACACACACACACACACACACACACAAATATTTTCTATGGTAAATTGCTAGCAATAATAAAACTAATACTACTACTACTACTTATTATAATTAAACAGGTAAAATAGGATGATGCTGAATTTGATTTGCATTTGTGCTTTTAAAAATTTGGTTTATAAATACGTTTAATTAAGTGATCAACACGTTTTGCTGAATTTATTGCCCTGCTGATTTATTTATTTATTTATTTATTTATTTATACTGTCAATTGGGAATCAATAAAAAATTTTTTTGTTTGTTTTTTTTACTTATTTTCGATTTTAATCCAAATATTTAGATCCTGTGCTTATTTATGTAACATTTGGCCACAATTATTAGTAAAAACAAAATAAAAATCTATAAGGTTAAAAAAAATGATGGCATGCAAGAATTATTGAATTAAACACAAGACGTCAACTGACCTGCTTCATGACCAGATAAGAAGCGCCAAATTTGATCTAATCTACGTTTCTGGCATTTGGTAGATGCTCTTAAACAAAGTGAAATACAACTAAAGTATTCAACAGGGCAGTTGAGTGTTCAGGTAAAAAGGCCCAGGAGTGGGTGCTCGGTGATGCCAAGACTTGAACTTACACCAAAATTCAGCGTATTTCCACAGTGAGCTACACTGAAATCTCATATCATGGCTCTTAAGATTTCCTCACTAATTATTATATAACTTCCTTCTCTAATTAGTTTCACCATATCAGTTTTTTCTTTTTATTTCTTTATTATTACTTCCTAATAATAATAATAATAATAATTTATCATTATAATTCTTAGACCATGTGTCGTATCTGCGAGCCAGGCAAGTCTCTGCACAAGAATATAGAAACAATATTAAATAAAGGTGCACTAATATGACCCTGGGTTTATATCTGAGCTCCTATTAAAGAAACTCAACAACTTCTGACCAATCAGCTGTCAGAATGTAATGTAATTGTGCTGCGCCACCAGTTTTTTTAATTAGTTGCAATTAAATTTCTGAATAAAAATAAAGGAATGTGTATTAACATCGTGAATTGTATTAAAAAGTTAATATTTAGATTGTTATGCAAACAAAATGTAAAAAAAGAAGGTCTCAGGTCCCAGTATTTTTCTTCTTGTTTTGTCCAATCTGATCAGACTTTTGTTTTGTCCAATCTGATCAGACGTTTGCTGTTCCAGAAAACGAAACTAATGAACTGCTTCGCTAATCTCTGGTGATTCACTGCTGTTCCCATTCTGCACTAAATCTTCTAACTGAAGTGTCGTCAAACAAACAAACAGCGGAACAAAGAAATCTCACAACAGTCCCGGTGTGATTAGGATTAATGCTGAAACGTGCATTAAAACGTGATCACACGCCACACACGTCGTCCTCTCTGACCGTGTTTAATCCGGGCCACGGAATCCAGCACCAGGGCTGTGAGGGGAGAAGTGGTAAAACATCAGAACTTTCGCTTCAGTCACTTGCATTATATTTTCAGCAGAGTGACAGGAGTGATGGACTGAAGTCCTCTTACCTCATCCTTCTTACCTCATATGATCTGAGAAGCACTTCCACACTGTGCAGTGGCCTTAAACATTTATGAAACAATGAGAATGCTTTATTACTTCTTTATCTGTGTTAAGCTGCTCTGAGACGATATCCATTGTTAAAGAAGCTCTTCAAATAAAACTGGACTCAGACTGAACCAGAAAGAAAGACATTTATGGACACTCCAAAGTTTGTTTGTTTTTTGCGTATCTCCTCACTCACGCACAGCTGAAGGTCGAATTGAAGTTGATGGTCTGCCTGCCTGAGCGGAGAAACGACAGACAGCAGGGACGAAAGAAGAGAAAAAAAGCAGAAGATAGAGGCAGATATCGTGGTCATTAGCATCGCCTAGTAAACAAAAAGAAGACATCATATTTCATCCCTGTGTTTACTCCACAGACCCGAGACAGACCTGCTTTAGAACATCAGACGATTGTCCTTAGCAGTCTTACAGAAAAAGAGATTGGTGGAGAAGCAGAAGAGGGGTAGAGAGGGAAAAGGTCTCTTCTGTTAGTCTAGAGGTAGGAGAGAGAGAAAAAAGAGAAAGAGAAGGAGGTGAGGTTGAGAACTACTTCCTGCTCTAATAGTAAGAGACTATTTACTTTCTTTTCTCTTTTGGGAGACTTGGACAAATGATTCTCATACACCTCCACCTCTTTTCCTTTTGGAAGGTCATGGGTTCAAGCCCTGGTATTGCCAGCATTAGCAAAAAAAGGTGCTTATTATACATGTCACATGTACATTACAGTACAGTGAAATTCTTTCTTAGGAAGCTGGAGTCAGAGTGTGGGGTCAGCCATGATACAGCGCCCCTAGAGGACACACGGTGCATTGCTCAATGGCCATAATAATGGCAGCTTGGCGAATCCCAGGGCTTGAACCCCTTGAGCTTCTGTTTAGTAACCCATAGCCTTAACCACTGAGGTACCACCTTCCATTCTTAACCCCAAGTTCTTAACATAAATGTGAAATGAGAATAAAGAATTTCCCTCAGCTGTAATGTACATGTGACCAGTATAAAGCACCTTAACCCCTTTTGACAAAGCCGTCTTTGTAAAGTCGGTAACGATCAGGCTTTGTGCGGTTGATAAGTCGATTAAGAGGGTTTTTTTTCCTCTGAATCGGCTTAGAAATCTTTGATCATAACCCAGATCTCTAATGTAGCGGATATAAAAAATCCAGCGTTTAATAGAGCCGATATAAACATCCGATCGCTAGTAACCCTGGCTCCGGCTAACGCTGTTTACGAGGCAGAACGCCTGCTCACCTAAATGAGGTTAAAGTAAGTGGCGTGAGAAATGAAAGGTTTATATGTGACGGCTGGCAGTGTGAGGACAATTCAGGAATTTAGGGAAAATTCATTAGCAGCAGATTTACTCTGAGCAGGAAGAGAGTATCACAGGTGAACCAGGGGGCGATACAGAGTTACTGCTGACCGTGAGACCTTTCCAGGCAGTGAGCAGTAGGGAGGGGAAGTGTGTGTGTGTGTGTGTGTGTGTGTGTGTGTGTGTGTGTGTGTGGGGCAGGAGGGTGTACTGGGCAGACACACATCGACAGGACGTTTGCATCGCTGAGGAGAATGTGAGCTAATGAAAGCTAAAGGCTGTGCTCACTAGAGTATAAAATTCACATTTGGCTTGGGCCGGCTGTGCAATCTGATATTATGAGCCCCACACACACACACACACACACACACACACATGTTCTCAGGAGAAAAACGACTCAAATATCTGAAAAGAAAGCAAAAGTGACACATAGAAAGAGGACATGTGAAGGTGGGCTGCAGCTTTTACACACACTATCTGAAGGAATTGTTTCAGACTTCATGGCGTATGTTACATTCAGACGTCACACAAATTCTGGTTTCAACTACTATCCGACAGCATCGTCTTTGCTGAGGCAGGAGAGAGGAGAGAAACACAGGACGAGACGAGGTAAGGTACCACCAGTATCGTCTTTTTGTTTGCCGTAGCTCGCGTCGTTGTTCTAACAGGAGGCGCTCTTCTCACGAGGTCATCCAACGGGCAACCCAAGTGACGCACAAACGCGAGAACAAAAACGACCAATCGTTGGATCGGGCCGAGAAGAGACGTGATTGGATAATAAATTGGGACGTAACGATTCTGGGTTTTCTGATTGGCTTGTTTTAAGTCTTTATTGCGAGGCAAATATGCGACTGTACATCAAAATGCACACATTTTTTCTCGTACACATTTAATTCAATACTATGCACCGTTATTTACTGTATATTTCTGGTAACAGCCCAAAAACAAATGGGATAAATATTTGATTTGTCTTTTTTTCTGTGTTGAGTATCAGGACAAAGGAGCTGCTTTTGTTCGGTTCAAAAGTTCAGGCGCATTACGAGCAGGTTGACCTGTTCTGTACGCCGAACATCTCTCTTCCTCGTCCTCACCCGATCTCGAGCTGTAACTTTGACCGAACGAAGTCCTGTAAACTAGGACACTTCCTTCATCCCTAAAATCTTTTTAAATCAGAGAGAGATACAGGTTTTTTTTCTTCTCTTAGGAAAATTTGTCAGAACTTTTACCTACTCATGGCTCCTCCTGCCTGGAATACTCAAAAACTCCCGATAGCTAGAAATACTGAAATGACTGAAATAAGTTCACAACTGACTACTGACTCACTTTTATAATACTAATGTACATTGTGTTCTCAGACAACATGGAAGTAATAAACCCTAATAATGATATACAATCGAGAATAAATGTTCGACATTACTCCTGACCTGTCAAGGCATCGCTGTGCTCAATTGTGGGTTTCTCTTTCAAGACAACAACACAATACACATACACACACACACACACACACACACACACACACACACACACACACACACACACACTATAATAAAACCATGGGTCAGAGGATAAAAAACCTGCCTGTTCAATCAAGGAGGTCAAAACAAATGATTCTGCATTCCTTTTTTGTATTATATATATGCAGAAGGGGTAATTTGATGGTAGTCTGGGTACATTTTGGGGTTTATTCGCATGAGTCACTCAAGAAATTACTATCAACGAGGAGCAGAAATTACCGCCATACCTCTGTGATTGCAGGGCAGTGGGTTTTAACCTCACCGGCTGCATACTAAAAACACTTACAGTGCTTACAGTGTGTATAATTGAACTATAAGCTCACACACACACTCTCGCTATCAGACTGACACACACACACACACACACACACACACACACTCATTTGCACACACTGTCGGAATGAGAGTTTCTTTGTAAATGTGATCTGTATGTAGGTCAGCTTGTGCCTGGGTGTATGAGATCAACGAACAACATTGGACCTTAATTATGAGTCCGAAGCCGCCCTCGGTATCTTCTGTTTGTGTGTGTGTGTGTTTGGGCACATTGATGTTTGATGCTTTATGTAACGGGGTGAAACACAGGCTAGTGTGTGCCTCAGGTGGAGGCTGTGTGGAGGCTGGATGCTCACACACACACACACACACACACACACACACACACACACACACACACACACACACACACACACACACACACACACACACACACACACACACACACACACACACACACACACACACACACACACCCCGTCTCGTCCCCTCACACACCCTGTCTCGGAAACACAAGCAGTTCTGGGTTTAAACAGGTATAATGTGTTCATTATTTAAATTTATGGATATTTTGTTTATTGGTTGTCATTAAGAAATAAACTATTAACAGATTATTAAATGAATTTGTAATGAACTGGAGCATAAACATATTTATACAATTCTATTCACATCATCTCAGAACTGGAAATTACTATATTCTATTACTATTATATTACATTGTGTATATTTCTATACCTCATATTGTAAATATATTTAACTATATTACAATATATCTTTATATGTGATATTATTCAGCATTCAGATTATATATTTTTTATGACAGAATGTTACTTTATATTACATTATATTATACTTTGTTAGTTACAGATGCTATTTTAAATAACATTAATATATTATGCTATACCTCATATTACATTATACCTTATATTATATTATATTATATATTATACCTGTTATATTGAATAAAACTAAATTACATTGTCTTTATACATAAATCATATAACATTATATTACAGATTATACAGCTGCATATTACTATATTACTTTATTATTATACTAATTAATTATACTAATTTACATTATATCTTTAAACAGTGTATTATTTTATATAACATTAAATTGCATTATTACTATATTACTACTACTTATAAAAATATTAATAATAATAATTTACCCATCATTAAATTTTTAAAAAAATCTAAACATTTTTTGTTATATTAAATGAACTATTAAATTTTTTTTAAAGAAATAAAAATAAATGCATGGACCTGCCACATCCATTTATTGACATGAATATTCTAAGATATATAAAAATGTAATTTGAATAAAACTACTACATTTTTTTTTTACGTTTTAGTTTTAATAATTTATCATTATATATATATATATATTTATATAAAATTCCAATGTAGATAATTAACATTTCCGAATATGTAATTATGGTAATATAATGGTTATATATTTTTTAATCCTCCAAAATGTAATACATTTTTTTTCTAACTGCTTGTGATCATTCTTTAGCTTTTCATTGCTCGTTATCCTCGATCAAGTCACACGACGCAGCTTTACACATTTATTTATCCAGTGTGTCCTCGCAGCAGCATGTTCATTTATGGATATTACACATACAGTATGATGAATCTTCACGTTGGCCTCTACATTTCAACGTCCATCCTTTTGTTGAGAAAAATGCACATTTTTGTGCTTAAAAATTCACTGCAATTAAACAGACATTTAAATAAAATACGGCATCGAACGAAACTGCATTTTTTTTTTTATTAAGAAATATTTATAACTATGCCACATTCCTGGGTTTAATGAGAGTTATCAGGAACGCCATGCATGTATTAAAATTTATTACAATTACACATTTTGTGGTTGTGCTGTCGTTTTATTCCTTTTATAAAAACACTTAAATATATTTATATAGTTTAGGATTATAACATTGTCCGAATCCACCATCATCATCTATTGCAGTGTTTATGCTCTGCTGAACATGCTGGCAGGAGTTCTAAGAGTTCATTAGAGTTGACGGGCTTTGGTTTAAAACGATTGAACGCTGTGTAACACACACACACACACACACACATATGCACGCACACGCACACACACACACACACACACACACACACACACACACACACACACACACACACACAAACACACACACACACACACGCACACACACACACACACACACACACACACACACACACACACACACACACACAAACACACACACACACACACAAACACACACACACACACACACACACACACACACACACACACACACACACACGAGATACTGAAAAATAAGGTGAAAGTTTTCCTCCTGATATCACTCATATTTTGTGTTATTTCTGTCCCCCGTGATTGTGACTGATGACGGAGCAGCACCAGGGTTTGATTTAAAAAACTCCAACCTTTTCATTTTCAATTATAAAAGTTAGAAACCAATTTTTTAGAAAAGAAAAACTATGTGCTGAAAATCGTGAACACTGTGCATGAGGTCCGGCCTGAGAGAGAGATTTTACAGAAAAATAAATACTAACTAAATATATATAGATGAGGAATTCTGAACACAAAGGCATAATTTGAGCATGCGCACACACACACACACACACACACACACACACACACACACATCAACAGGTGGGAACAGTCAGGTCCGGTGTCTTTACCTGTCCATCACACACATTATAATCCTGAGGGAAATGTGAAAAATGTAGCAGTGAGAATAGCTTTCACACTGTGTGTGTGTGTGTGTGTGTGTGTGTGTGTGTGTGTGTGTGTGTGTGTGTGTGTGTGTGTGTGTGTGTGTGTGTGTTGAGGGGTTGTTTGACCTTTACAAGTTAATTTTGAAAACATGTCCTTGCAGGGAAACACGTTTTTTTCCTTGCTTCCTGTTTATTCCACAAAAATATACCGTATCTACACTGATCATTTCATAACCATGTGACAGGTTTAGATTTTTCACGCAGTTCCTCCAGACACGTCAGAGGTATGAATATGTTTAATATAAATCATTAACGATTACCATCATCAATACCATTACTACCAAAACCACCATCCCCAACATCACCATCGTCATCCCTAACATTACCTCCATGACCACCACCACCATCATCCCCAACATCACCATTGTCATCCCTAACATTAACTCCATGACCACCACCACCACCACCATCATCATCCCCAACATCACCATCGTCATCCCTAACATTACCTCCATGACCACCATCATCATCATCCCCAACATCACCATCGTCATCCCTAACATTAACTCCATGACCACCACCACCACCATCATCATCCCCAACATCACCATTGTCATCCCCAACATTACCTCCATGACCACCATCATCATCATCCCCAACATCACCATCGTCATCCCTAACATTACCTCCATGACCATCATCATCATCATCATCATCATCTCAAACATCACCATCACATCATTGCTAACATAACCTTCACCACCACCATCCCCGCAATCATCTTCATCCCCATTACCACCACTGAAACACCAGCACCATCATCATCAGTACCATTACCAGCCCCTTTATCATCATCATCATCATCATCATCTCTTTCACACCATCACACTCTTTACAGTGTAATAAACAACACCTCCAGCTGCAGTAAATAAATATAAATGATCAGGTTGTGAAGTTTTCTGGTTTAATCCTGATACTGTACAGTAGACGGCACACTCTGCCCACGTTCTGCTTCCTCCCTCTAAAGATAGACGCCAAATCCTATAACACACACACACACACACACACACACACACTCTGACCGAGCACTGACCCTGCACGCTCACTCATATTTTTTTTTGTGCACACACACACACACACACACACACACACACACACACACACACACACACACCATCATCTTGTCAAAAAACCTTCATCTTCATTGTCGTTACCCCTGTGGCTGTTTCAGAACGCTGCTAACCCACGCAGCCGCCGAGTCAGACGCCATCGTCCATTTAGATCCATATAAAACAGTCTGATCTTATTTTTTCTGTGTGTGTGTGTGTGTGTGTGTGTGTTAGTATAATTGTGTTTCTTATGCTAGTTTGCAATATAGACCTACAATATAGACCAGTAAAAATTGCAAATACTTTTATAAAATCAAGAAAAGATCATAAGACGACATCATCATCATCATCATCATCATCATCATCAATAACAATATTATGAAGATATGAAGAACAATTTGGATTTATTCTAAGGACAAACCAAAGCTTTCTACTATAACTATATTGCAAAAGGTCAACATTGATCAAAAAAGTAAAAGGATATAAAAGCGTTTATTTCTGCAGCGCTGTGTGTGTGTGTGTGTGTGTGTGTGTGTGTGTGTGTGTGTTGAGGAAGAGGAAGAGGCCTGACACAGCACAGTGCAGGCGGTGGGATTGTTATTGAAATAACACACAGGCGTGCAGATTGAGATGTATTTAGTTTAGTCACTGATGCATAGCCGCTTTATTGAGCGACCCAGCAGCCTAATCAAAACCAAATTATCTCCATATCATAAACACAAACACTGCAGGAGACGACCGAGGCAGGAATTCTCTCTCTCGCCAGACCGTTTGTGTACATCAGTCATTTATCAAGTGGAGCATGAGTGATTTTTATTGTTTCAAACACAAATCAATTGTACGGCAGCTGATGTTCCCATGAGGCCGCGGTCTGGTTGTCTGCAGCGCTCGTTTGGGTACAGGTGACCTTCTCACCACACACACTCACCATACAACTAACCACACACTCACCACATATACTCCACACACTCACTCTCCAGGCACCCACTCCACACACACACGCACGCACACATCCACGCACACACGTGTGTATATATAATATATTTATGTGTGTTTGTGTTTGTGTGTGTGTGTGTGTGTGTGTGTATGAGAGTAAGAATCAGATACTAGTGCACAGTTACTATGTAGGATTTAATAAATAAATAAACAAATACAAGTAGTATCTATCTATCTATCTATGTCTATCTATCTATCTATGTCTATCTATCTATCTATCTATCTATCTATCTATCTATCTATCTATCTATCTATCTATCTATCTATCTATCTATCTATCTATCTATCTATCTATCTATCTATCTATCTATCTATCTAAAGCCTAGGAGCACAGACTATTATTATTATTACTATTATTACTAATATAACTAATTATTATTATTATTATTATTATTATTATTATTATTATTATTATTATTATTATTAGTCGTCATTGTAAAAGTAAAATTTATTAATTATCCATTAATGAATTAAGATTTTGTCCTTTAGGATTAAAGCCAATCGAGAATTTGGGCACGGACATAATAATAATATTAATAATAATAATAATAATAATAATAATAATAATAAAAATAAAATTTTATAATAATAATAATAAAAATAATAAAAATAATAAAAATAATAAAAATAATAAAAATAATAAAAATAATAAAAATACAATTTTATAATAATAATAATAATAATAATAATAATAATAAAAATAATAATAATAATAATAATAATAATAAAAATAAAATTTTATAATAATAATAATAATAATAAAATTTTATAATAATAATAATAATAATAATAATAATAATAATAATAATAATAATAATAAAATTTTATAATAATAATAATAATAATAATAATAATAATAATAATAATAATAATAATTATTATTATTATTATTATTATTATTATTATCATCATTAATGCTAATCCATAAAATGGTACACTCCATCCTGCCACAGTAAAGCATAACATTTTTTCCTACTTTTAGTGAACACCGAAAATGATTTAAACACTGATTTTTTTTTTTACTTTTTATTCAGCAATATTTTTGTATGAGGTTCTGCAGAAGTGTGGGTTCCTGCTGTTCAGCAAAAGAGGGTCAACAGGTTATTTTTCATATCACGGCCGGAGGTCATTAAACATGTGTAAACTCTTCCTGATTAAAAGCTATAATATCACTATGACAATAAACTGTTCTTACTGTAGCTGAACACTGCAGAGTTACAGTGTGTGTTTGTGTGTGTGTGTGTGTGTGTGTGTGAGTGTGTGTGAGTGTGTGTATGTGTATGTGTGTGAGTGTGTGTGTGTGTGTGCGCACTCTGATGACTGATGGGATGTATTAGTCGGGTTAAAGTGGTGTATCAGATGACTGGGGCAATAAAACCATCTGGGGTCCAGGGGCATTCGTTTATTGTGTCTTGGAGAATGGAAATATGGAAAAGGTGGAAAAGGGAGACATTTAAGGAGCTGATGAAAATTCGAATGAAAGGAAGAAGTGATTCTACAGGTTTAATGTAGGACTCACGAAAAATAAACGCAGTGCTGAGAGATCGCTTCAGTTTTAATATCAGTGTAGACCGAGTTCTTTTTTCTGATTCAGTATTATATTAAAGCATTCATGCATGTTAAATACCAGGAGTGAACCCTGAAGCCTTCCATAGGAAAAATATCATCATCATTATTATTATCTATTTATTGATTTGATATTATTGTCAGCTTTATTTATAGGTTTTAGCGATTAGGAGGACACGAGCGACGTTTGAGTGAATGTATTTCATCACTGTATTTTTTTGACCACTTTTACTGAGTATCACAGATATTCAACTTTTTCAACTTCTTTGGCTTTTCACGAACACGTGTCTTGGTGTTGAGGATTCAATACGAGTCAAATATTCAAGTCGCATTAAAATCGGTGACTTTTAACTTAACTGAAGTTTTGCAGTAATGTAAAGTATTTATACTGTTTAAACCTCGGCACATGTGGCATCCATGTGACTTTTTAAACCTTCCGTTCGGCTTTAACTGCTTTCTCCAGCTCACAAAAAAAAAAAAAACAATAAATTACACAATCATAATTTATCTTAATTCAAAAACACGGCTACACAACATTACAAATTATCACAAAGCAGAACATTAATAAACAAAATCAGAGTTTAAAGATGAGCTATGTCTCATAAAGCACGTTGATCTGCGGGGAATCCGTCCTTATGAAGGTCATGTGGGTGGAGAAAAAAATCGAATAAATAAATAAAAAGCAAATGATATTTTGTGGACCAGCAAATATTCGAGTGACCATTTGATCAGGGTTCACGTGGAGGGCATGATGATGATGATGGTGCCTGATGTTTTTCTCTCCCACCTCACACTGTCCCAGTCCTGCCCCATTGGTGCTTTACCTTGTAGTGATTTGCTGCGAATTTACGCCTGAATGACCTTTAACCCTCAAACCCTTTATTATTTAAGCTACACAACCCTGTTCATGCTTTTACACACGTCCATATCAGAGCTTCTGTCTAATCTTTACTAAAATCCAGTCTTGAAGAAGTGATAAAAATCTAATGTGTTAAGTATTTTGTGTATTTAGTAAAAAAAAAAAAAGGGGCGTGGCTTCATCCGCCGTAGCAAAGAGATCCTGGTATTTAGTTTGGACCTGAATCTAATGTTAGTCGTGTATTTGTGTGTGTGTGTGTGTGTGTGTGTGTGTGTGTGTGTGTCACATGAACTCATCATCTGCCAGAGATTTTTAGATCCTTCTTTAGCCTACATTATCACAAGCCAACAGCTGGCACAGCCTATAGAAGGCCTGAAGCTCCTCCCTCCATCCCTCCCAGTATTAATCCCGACACCTCGACCCTCAGCTACGGTCTGTAGAACTCGGCCTAAAAAACAAAATAACACCGTGTCTGTCGTTTCCTTCAAGTCAGTCGGGATTAATGCAAACGCTCAGGAAAGAAGGTTAGAGAGTTTAAAGCATCACCTAATAAACCCAGAACAACCCCCAGGTGTGAGGAGGGAGGGAGGGAGGGAGGGAGAGAAGACACAGGGGACAGGGGGCGAAAAAAAGTGCACTAGGGGACAGAGGGAAATGTGAGAAATATGCACCTTTTTTCTTCTCTTTTTAATATTGATGTTCTACAGCTTTAAGAAGTTTCTGTGAATTTAATTTCATTATTTTAAATATGAAATATATTATTATTATTCCAAAAACAATTGGTTTTATGCTATTATGGGGCATTTTTATAATCACATTAATATTTATTAATAATAATAATAATAATAATATTTGCTATTATAATAATTATTATTATTTGAAATTGGTATGTATTCATTCGATTTAATTTAATTGTATTTATATTATTAGTTTATTCCAGATGTTTGGAATGAGTTATTCGGCCTGTGTATAGATGCAGAAATCTCACATCTGTACAAACAAATAAATGCACACGGACATAAATAAAAGAAACTCGGTCTGAACCTTATGGAATGTTCACAGTCCATCCATTATTCATGTGACAGAGTGGCGTTCAATAAAATATCATCACTAAAACCACTCGAATGGTAAAAACTTATTTCTCCAAACGCTCCTCATTCATTTCCCTAATCGTATTTTTTAGCTCACTTTTATTTCCCTCCGTTATTTATTCCATCTCGGACACAAAAGTGCCGAAGTGAGCTTTTAAAAAGGGTCTGAACACAGTGACACGAAAATGTCAGAGCCATTTCCACTCTGAAAAACCACACGCTTTCCTCTCAAACACACCAATGCAGAAACTTTCCCTTCCGTCTGTGTGGGGTTTTTATTTCCTTTAGTGGATCAGGCATTGAAATGGGAGCGAACGCAGTATAAATAGTTCATACGCTGAAATGTTGCTCATGTGTCCATTTTCATGGTTCAGATCATATCTAAATGAAAGGATGCTCTTTTTATCTGAAGGACAGCTGTGGGTTCGGGGGGGCAAAGGAACATTTGCTGACTGAAAATAAGTCCATGCATACAAACAGACCATGAAGTATACACACCATATCAGAGCCATGCTACAGGAAAACCCCGGATATTCCATTCCCTGTGATGCGTCTACTAAAAAAAAATAGTTGAAAATTTTAAAATAAATCGATAAAATGAATGGATTTTTTAAATGGTTAAAATCTATATATTATATAAAACTTTTTCAATGCAAATAATTAAAATATGTAAATAATAAATTATATAAAATGTTATTAATTATATAAAAACATATATAATATAAAAAAAAAAACAATGAAAACAAATAAATTGGAAGTTGGGATTCAAATAAAATGTTTAATCTCCAGAAAAAAAAGAAAACGACCAAAAAAAATAAATAGAATAAAAATACGTTTTTTATTTATATGTTCGAATAATTACATTTAAAAAAAATATAAAATATATTAACAGTTTAAATGTATTTATTTAAATGCACCAAAAATACAATGCGTACGATAAAATAATAAAACAATAAATTGAAAGAAATCCAATGTTCAGTTTCTTTATGTAAAAATGTCTAGGTTCTATATTAATATAAGAAAATGTGCTTTAGTACAAAAACTTTTTTTTGTCGAACCTCAAACCTCATCTCTTGTGGATTTAATCTACAATGGATTTATACTCCATTTCATGCTGCTATTAATGGAATAATAAAAAAGAAAGTCATTATTTGCATAAATACTTCAAAGATTCACTTACTTTCCACTCACATTGTTAATAACATGTAATTAGTACTGCTAGGAAATTGCATTTAATTATAATAAGTGCACTGCATGAGCACTAGAGTGATAAACTCCACTCTATAATAATATTATATCATTTATTTATATCCTTTTATGGCTACAATTATGACGTCTAAATCTAGGACAGCAATCCTAATTCAGGACATGAGAAATGAGACCAGGAGTAACCACCTGGTCTGGTCTGTGAATACATCAGCAAATACACACACACACACACACACACACACACACACACACACACACACACACACACACACACACACACACACACACACACACACACACACACACAAACACACACTCACACACACACACACACACAACATTTTTAACACTTGGATTAAAATCGGTCTCTGGTTTGTATTTTGAGTCACACAGCAGGTCCTGGAAACACAATATGTATTTATGTGCAAAAAGTATTTGGACATCCGACTTCTCCAGCCATACGTGTGTCTTCTCCAAAATGGTACTACCACTGGATTGGATGTCTTTACATTTGGTAGCATGAAAAGTTTCTCTTCACTTGAACTAGGAGACCCAAACCTGTTCCAGCATGATCTGCTTTGCATAGGATGGAAGTGTGTGGAAAATCTCCTGCTATAGAGCTATAACCTGTATTTGGGGTGAATGTAAATGCTGACAAAAGCCAATCGTATAGTCAGGTGTCCAACTTTTCTCTGTACAGTATTTATGTACAGTACTTCGGATGACTACCTCCTGGAGTACCACCTCTGGCCATTAGGGGGCAAACAAAGGACACAAACCACACTGTGGATCGAGAGAAACACAAATGGCCGTGATTGTGACACAATGGGGTGTTGTCTAGCCCATGAGAATAAACACCTACCGGCCTGGGAGAGAAGGACTCGGCAAAAGATGCTTTTAATAAGAGCAGATTAGCACCATGCTGGGTTGGATGTCTCACACACACACACACACACACACACACACACACTAGCCTTTATATCTCACCATGTCTGAGCTTTTGGACTACCTCAGACTCCCATTGAGCCAGAAGTGAAACGCTGCCTCTGATCCTACAACTGAGGGGCAGAGAGAATCAAAGAGACACGACAGCCCAAAGAAAATGGGCCTCCTGCAGACCCGGTGTTGACCCAAGTGCACTGAGAAGTACTCGACTTTTCTCCCACACACCTTCATCATGCATCTGACCCTCTTTGCTTTTTATATACAGCGTTGAACTCCGCATCAATGCCCCGGCAGGGAACTGGCACCGACCACACGTAAACCCAGAGGTCATCCTCAGCACGTCTGCTTTTTTTCTCCCCCTCGTCCTTCGGTCACACAGAGGGGAAAAAGAGCAGCACTTTCACATGGGACGAGCCAATCGTGTGGAGTTTAATAACCAGAGGAAAGTACGAGGTGACGGAGGAAAGTATTCTAATAAAGACTTCAAAGAGGAGATAAATTAGTGATCTGGAAAACCTGAACTACTTTTAGTTATTTATTTTGTACAAAAATCTTCCATCTGTTCGAGCAGACGTGAGAACGTTTCTCAGACTTCCGCACCATTTACATAATCAAGCATGACAAATTAAACCATCGAAAAGAAAACTGTTCCAAATGGATCGGCAGAATCCGATGTGACGTGCTGGGAATGAAATGGAATTCGTACGTGTGTTCGAATGCAGAATTACTGTACACGGGCCGACCTCCAGCACCACGCCACTTAGACCTGGGTGTATCGCTCGGTAGCTCCAGAACACGGGCCTACAGAGCGTTTTCACAGAGGGGTTTGAGTTCTTTTACAGCTCAAAACCCCATTTAACTGTAAAACTTCATTTAGTTTATTTTATGGACATAATTAAATATTAAGCTCGTTATTAAAACGTGTACAATAATATTACGCCTCTTTATTAGCGCTCTGGAGACTAGGAGACTCAAACCTGCTCCAGATAGTGATGTGCATCTCCATAACCGAGCCCAATGAGATTCATATCTTGATGCATAGCCAAAGATACCATACATTAGAAGATAAATATGAAGCAGCTTCCATTGGGTAACCATACGATGTCCACCATTACAGGTTGTGTGCTTTTATTTCTTCGATTCAGACAGACAGCAAATCAACATTTTACTCAAACGCCTTCTGTCTTCTAACGCATGGCCCTTTTACACACACACACACGCCTCTGTAGTGCAAAAAAAGATGAAATAAAACCAGACGTTGTTTTCCTGTTCTGTGTCCAGAAAAATGCAGCTCTACCTCTGCCATGTTAATCTGTATTGTATACTCTCAGGAGACGCCTTCTGAGAGAACGCGCTCGAGAAACCGTTTAACGGCGACAATTTAATCCGCATATCAAATATCGCTCACAGATTATTGGACACGTTCTTAATAATAATAATTATATATAAATAGTTTCTTATTGACACAAAAAATGTTAAAAACGATGCATCGCGATACAAACGCACACTTGTGGCACACTTTTTTTTATAAAAGCCTCACATTGTTTACTTTTATGCCGATGCCTCCTGAGAGCTCTGTGAACCTCGCTAACAACCACCTGCATGTCTTCCTTCATCACATCCATAAACCTCCTTCTTGGTCTTCCTCTTTTCCTCCTTCCTGGTGTGTTGAGTTATGTTCTCATCAGTTGTGTTATATTATGTTGTTTACTATTATTATTATTATTATATTTCTTTTATGTCAGATTACGAGACCGTTGTATACCCAAATATGTGTAAGAGTTCATTGTGCGCATGTGTTAATTGATGGGACTTTTATTTTGATTTTGAGTCAGGTGAACACTGATGTTATACCAGTGCATTGAGACGTAAACAGAAAATAAAACAAATTTAAGAAGTTATATTTGTAGTAATATTTAATGGATGACAACAACATATTGCACATGAACATGACGGAGAGAAATGAAAACCTAACATGGTGTCTCCATCTTCAGCATTCTCCTACTGATATACCCCATGTCCCTCCTCTGCACATGTCCAAACAATCTTAATCTCACCTCCCTCACCTTGTCTCCAAAACGTCCTACATGCGCCGTCCCTTTAATAAACTCATTTCTAATCGTCTGAAAGCTTCTTCATTCTGGTAAAGTTAAATTGCTAATATAATTTGCATGGCATGAAAACTAACTAAACTAAATTTAATAAAATCAAAACATTTATTTGTTCAATCTAAAAGTTTGTGAAAAACAATTTACAATAATATCTTAAATTGAGATTTGAGGCGATTTGAGCCTCAAGATCAGACACGCGTGAGACGAGCTCCGACAACCGTGCGAATGAGAAGATCTTACCATTCCTAGTTCCAGCATGACACAGGAGTGGAAGATCTCCTGCTATAGAGCTCCAACACCTTTGAGACGAATGTGAACGATGACTGCACTGAACCCAGGCCTCGTCGCTTTCTCACCTACATCACTACCTGACTTTATCTCCACAAAATCTACATCTTCCCACAAACGTAGAGGATTTTATACTAGTAAATGGAGACTGAGCGTGGAACGGATGTTGGAAAATAAAAAAAAAACACTCCACAATGGTATGAGATGTTGCTTCGTGGTTGTTACGATTGCTAGAAGAGACAGGAATCATGGATCTTCACAGAAGGCTCGTAATCATCTCCACCATCATCTACATTTATAGATATGCATGTACATCCATATTTCTGTAAAACCCTAATGTGACAATTATTTTGTAAGATTTAATGTATCAGGCTTTCTCCAGCACACACACACACACACAAACACACACACACACACACACACAAACACACACACACACACACACACACACACACACACACACAAATTCTCCGGTAGATTACTACTCCTGTTTCCGACCACCAATGGATTGAAACAGCAGGTGTTAAATCGACTAACATCCAACTGCAAGCATGGACCAATTAGCAGCAAGTTTGAAGTGATATAAATGCAGGTCTGGCCTTTACGCTCCACTCACCATTAGCAGCATTATGGAAAACTGCAACACATAATAGTTTCATTATAGTGATGGCGATTTCGTGTTTTTTTTGGAACGCAGGGAGGTTGTTAGCGTGGTGTTTTGGGTTAATGCAGCCCTTATTGATCCATGTATTTATCCATCCCACAAGCCTCTAACTGGCATCTAATGCATCGGCTGAGAGGGAAAAAAAAGTGCTTCCCTGTGTGCATCACATCACACACACACAAACATCACACAAACATCAAACACACAAACATCACACACACGTACACATCCTATGTGCGAGACTGCATACCCACGAGCTATTATATCACCGAGGTCGCTTCATCAGAAGGGGGGAATCAAACAACAAAATCGCATATGGATATGAAACCGTACACACACACACACACACACACACACACACACACACACACACACACACACACACACACACACACACACACACAAATGCATACAACATGAAAGTTGGACAGGATACAAATCATTTCCTTCTTAATGGAAAATGAATGTAGAGAATGAATAAGAATGAGGGAGAGAAAGGAAGACAGGAAGAGACAGAGGGCGAGATGGAGAGAGACGGAGAAACAGATGACAGGATGATAGGCAGTTGGTATTGATTGGCTGATGCACATGGTATGGTAATTTCTCTTTCTTTCTTTTTTTCCACAGGATTGCCAGTGGATTGTGATTGAATGCACTTGATGAATAAATGCATTATGTGTCTCCCCGAGTTTTTAGGTGGGAGTTAAGCATGACTGTGTACTGCTGTTATGGACTAATATTTTCTCCAGAGGTGCAGAGGAGAGAGGGAGAGAGGGAGAGAGAGGGAGAGAGAGAGATAGGACAAGGGTTAATACATAGAGTGCATACAGTAACAAGTCCAAAATAAAATTCAAGTTGCTTGAATATGATTGTTGATTTTCTGCAAAATGATTTTATAAATACATTTAAATGAACACCAATTAAAAGCGTCCGTGTGGAAACAAAGCTTCCGATCTGTGTCTTGATTATTTACGTCATACACCATAATTACTTTAAAACATTCACAAGAACACTTTATTCATGCTCTATGTTGAAATCCAACCACAATAAAGAAAACCAGATCAGGTACAAATGAAGGAAACGGACGGAAAGAGTGGACTGTTGACATGACAGGACATCATTTAGTCACAACGGAGGAGCCGAACAGCATGGAATTGTGATATCTTTAATGAAAAATCCAAAAACAGCCAGTTTTCAAAAACAGGAAATGGTCAAACGGAAAAAAAAAAAATCCCACACACAAAAATGAAAAAGGTTCAGAAGGGAGAACAATCAGAACCAAACGACTC